>NC_041383.1:15936326-15976724 GCF_002162155.2 Triticum dicoccoides
GGGCGTGCAAAATTGTTGGTGCTACCCAACTGAGAGGATGCAGAAGACGCTTCGAGAAAAATGTAAAAATTAACGTAGAATTGAAGCGTCTATGGCTGAGGCATTCATCACTGAGGAGGCGGCAAACTTCGTGAAAGCACACTACGAAACAAAAAATCGTCATTTCGATAATCCGAAGCCTCGGTACAATGCTGACGAGCCTAAAAAGGGTGGATCCAACCTCAGCCTATTCAAAGGCAATCTCGCACCAGCCAGTGTTTCAAATCCAGTATCTTTGGATAACAAAGAATGGTGGACCATTTCGTTGTATATCTTCAACAACCTGATAGAAGTGTGGCCGTACATCGAGTAAGTTCTCGGTACATTGTTTCGCAACTTCTATTTCCTTTGAACTACTCTTATTCCTGGATATTTCATATAGTCGATACATCGCCCTATTCTCGTATGGAGCGGTGATCCAAAAGGATTCCGTCGAAGAGTATGAGCTTCTCGCAAAGCAAGGAGGCGGCTATCCCGGTTTCATCTCTTGGTTCAAACAAACGGTAAATTTTATTAGACAATTTCATTTCATTCGCTAATTTGTGCGTAATGCAACAATCCTTTCATATTAAACTTGTAAGCTAATTCAGAGTCTATGGACGCCGAATTGGGACAAGTCGCTAATGGTTTTGACTATAAGGTCCGTTCATTTGACAAATACGACATCAACGGGTATCGTTTTCGTACCTATGACAAAGAGCTATCTATGGCCAACCGAAAGTCTACACATTGTTGTGTATCTGCTATCGGCGAAGGAGGTACCGAGTATTATGGGAGAGTTGAAGAAATTTATGAACTTCTATTCTATGGTGAAAACCCACCGAATGTGGTAGTCTTCAAATGTTATTCGTTTCAGCCGAAGGAGACTAGAAGGACTCATGAACATATAGGGCTAGTTGAAATCAACCAAAGCACCCATTTAGATGTTCCTGATGTCTATATTATGGCTCAACAGGCGACCCAAGTATTCTATCTACCCTGAGCCTACCAAACTAATCCAAATATGAAAGGTTGGGATGTCGTTTATGAAGTGCCGCCACGTGCTAGACTATCTCCCCCAAAGGAAGAGGATTATGAACCTCACATTAACCCAGACACATATGAAGGAGAATTCTTCCAAGAGACACGTCTTTCCAAAAAGCATTTCAAGAACCGGTATACTTCACCCCAAAACATTGAAGTAGACAGCGACAATGAATCCCACATCACCCCAGAGGAGGAACAAGAAGAGCCGGAACAAGAAGAGGTTACTGCTGCGGACGACCTCTCAATGCTTGACCGATTACGTAAAGGTGGCCTTCCACATGTTGATGCCACTGAACCCTATGAGCCCGTCATTGATTATAGTGATGATGATGATTATGCATTTATTGATGATACTGATCGAGATTATTAGTAGTGTCAGGTATTCAATTTTTTTATGTTGTACTTGATGATGATACACTTAAGTGATATACATATTATTATTCATGTCGGTATTTTTTTTATGTTGTACTAATTTCGTTTACTCTTTGTCATGGCAGGTGTTGAAAGATGGAAGGGGAGTCGACTGAGGCCAAGGACAAATGTGCCCAAATTGAAGGTGTGCCACACCATCAATGTAGCTCCAGCTTATATCAGTTCGGGCGGAATTGGGTAATGTGGTTTGCTTCATTATTAATGCAATCCATTCATCATGCTAGCTTGAGCCCTTTAATTACTAATTTACTTTGTTTCTCTCTTTCAGGCATGCTACAATAAGACGGATAAGGTGCCAGAGGGGTACGTCCTGTATGCCATGGCCCACACTGCCTCTTACAAGCAAGTCAAGGGGAAGGCGAGGAAAGGGGAGGAGTTTAACCCGAGCCAGATCCCCTACAATCCAGAGCAAGTGATGATATCTAGTGGCGGGAGGTCCCGTGGCTCCATAGCCATTGATCCAGAGATTGCTCTTGAGACCACAATGAGTTTAATTTGAATGGACGTTACTTGCTAGTCTTAACATTTGAGTGTCATCATGCTAACGAAACATTGGAAATGATCTTTGGTGCAACGTTACTCCACACAAGCATCACACGATCCTTCTCCAGCTACTGGCCTGAGCCAGTCCGCTCCCACACCTCCATGATCAAGGTAAGTTTCTCTAGTTTTTTGCTTAACAAATGCATAAAGACCTAGACTTAGCTTTATTTCATCCAATATGCTTACCTTAATGACCTAGATGTAGCTTCTTTTCCTGCAAAATAACTTAATAAGCTTAGTGACCTCCAAAACCAGCCATTTTACCTAAGTTAGCTCTAAATTGATCTATACTTAGCTTTGTTTCCTCCAAAATGACCTAAGTTAGTTATAATATGCTTAGTTAACTAGGCTTGCTCAATAATGACATGTACTTACCTTACTTATGTAAAAAAACGGCATAATTAGCTTAGTTAGCTCATAAACGATCCATTTTACCTACATTAGCTCTAAAATGATGTATTTTACCTAAGTTAGCTCATAAACGATCCATTTCACCTAAGTTACCTCACAAACAATGGCGTGCTTCTTCTTCTAGTCTTCTTCTTCTAGTCACCTTTTCTTAACTTTCTTATTTGCTATTTTGCAGATTTCATTCACTTCTCGGAAGCTAGCTTGCTATGATGGAGTGCTTGTTTTTAATTTCATTCACTTCTAGTATTCTTCTATCTTGATAAAACTTTGCATTGTAATATGTATGTGCAACTTTGCTATCTTGATGGAACTTGCTATGTATGAGTGGATGGAACTATATATGTATGTACGATGAAACTTATGTGCTGTTAAATAGCTCTGTGAAATATATCTATATGTGTCATATATAATTGCTGTGAAAATTGTTGGATTAAAAAAAAACAGAAAAAGAGCCAATATGCAGGCTCTTTGCCGTCAGCCACCGACGGCAAAGGTCTCTTTGCCATCAGCAGCGGACGGCAAAGAGGCCACGTGGCAGGCAATTGTGCTTCCTGGGAGGCTGACCTATTTGGTCAGTTTGCCAACAGTGGCTGACGGCAAAGAGAAAAAAAACTTTGCCTACAGCGGCGGATGGCAAAGGCCTTCTGATGTTTGCCGTCAGCGGCCGACGGCAAAGGCTTGCCGTTAACCACCTAACGGAGTAACAACGCAATTATTGCCGTCAGTGTTCTTTGCCGTCGGCAACTGATGGCAAAGGACCCTTTGCCGTCAGCCGCCCGAAGCGGACGGCAATGTAGCTCTTTGCCGTCCCGTACGTTGCCTTCCACTTTTGCCGTCAGCGGCGGACGTCAATGACCTTTGCCGTCCGCCATACGTGCCTTTGCCGTCCGCCGTGGCTGATGGCAAAGTAGCTGATTCCTGTAGTGATTGTACTCTGTACCCCCATCAGAAACAATATATCAGAATCATGACATAGGATTTTACCTCCTCGAGATGGCCTGAACCTAGGTAAACATCGTGTCCCTACTTTCTCCTATTAACATATAGCTCCGATCACCAAGCTTGGGACCCCTTATGTGAGATATGCCAGTTTTAGCACCGACATTGGTGTCCCACGCAGGTCCCGCTGTGGGGTCGCAAGATCTCGATGACGAAACTTTGAAATGATGGCAACATTGGCTGTGGGGATATCTGCGTCCCTGGCCAGCTTTTCGCCTTCGGCAGCATCGCACTACTAGGGAAAACCCTAGTAGCAGCACTGGTTTTAGAGTTACTAGTAGCGCTTGTGCCAGCGCTACTACTAAGGTGCGACAACTAACTCTTAGAAGTAGCGCTGGAATGCCAGCGCTACTGCTATACCTTGTTAGCAGTAGCGCTTGTGCTGGAAAAGCGCAGCTGATAGTTGTAAGTAGCAGTAGCGTTTCTATAGAAAAGTGCTGCTGCTACCTTTTCCTGTATTTTTTAATTACAGCTTATTTTCGTTGTGGTTTATAGAATAGTACTTTCATCATATGATTTTGCAGTAGCAGTAGCAGTAGCGTTTCTATAGAATAGTACTTTCATCATATGATTTTATGACCATGATTAGTTATAATATATAAAAATGGGTCAAATGAACATGGAGTAGATTCAAGTGGAGGCAACATGTGGTGCATGTCGAGAGTACTACTAATCCAAACATGATCTAGTTTGGATTAGTAGTACTTTCGATGTGCACCACATGCGGCCTCCACTTGAATCTGTTCCATGTTCATTTCACCTACTGATATATATAATAACTCATCATGCTCATATAACAACTTAGCATCATGCATCATCGATCATAATAATAAATAAATCATCATTGGTATCATAATAACAAGTCCTACACATCATCATCGATCATACAACTTCTACTCGATACCACATCATCATCATAGTCATCTAACCAATCCTACTTGGTTGTTCTTAGCACATGATCATGAGTATTAGGTAGGACCTACTACCTTCTCTTAGGTAAAATAGCATAAAACAAGATAACCCCTGACTCTCCATTATGGAGAATGGAGATTATCCTGTCTCCAATTCTTGCCTTTCACACAATATTGCCTCGAAGAACCTCCTTACGGCTGTCCATACATTTTTTTTTCCATTCTTTGATTATCATGTCTCCACTGGTTTTAGAAATCTGATACGGACAGGTGTGATTCGTAGGATGACCTGGCTGTATGTTCAAAACATCAAGGCGACCATTCTGATACATCAGATGAGGCACACAATCGTTGGGGATTTCCTATTGAAAAACATAGTAATAACTTCATAGTTAGCAATGTAGTTCAGTTTTAGAAGAATTTATGCGAAAGATGCACGGATGTCATAATAGTAAAAAATCTTACCATGGCATCTCCATGGATGTTACCGTAGTTCAACACGTGCACTAGTGACACTTATTGACCATAATGTGGAGGAGTTTGATAATAGACATTGTAATTCTTAAGATCAGTACAAAATGCGACCATATGATTTTTCTCCTGATAAGTTAACTCAGAACCATCGGTGTAGTAGGTTTTGTCTACCATATTCCGCACATTGTTTGAAGAATGAAAATAAGCTATCAATACGGAAATAAGCTGTCAACTATTTTGAAATAAACAATATAAATTACTTAATAACTAAGTTTGAGAAACTCACATAGCGATAGAATTGGAAGCGTATCAACAAGGATCCAGATGTCCAAATTGTCTACCTCGATGTCAGAATCACCAAGATCCATGGTGATAAACATACCCTCTTGAAAATCATACATCTTGCAAAGTGCTTCCCAATCAGGGCAACCAAGATTGGATACACTCTCAGAATTGTATAGATTTACCTCAAAATCCATACCTCGATGTCAGGATCACCAAGATCCATGGTGATAAACATACCCTCTTGAAAATCATACATCTTGCAAAGTGCTTCCCAATCTGGGCAACCAAAATTGGATACGCTCTCAGAATTGTATAGATTTACCTCAAAATCCATACCATGATGGGTCATTAGGTGAACTAGATCATCAATGGCGCGCGTTGCCGCGCCCGTCTATTTATACGATAAATTATACAGATTTCTGCAAATATATATGGCCACATGAAGTATATTATACTTCTAAAACATAACCTTATATTAGTCAATAATTAATGAAGATCTCATATATACTAAGATACAAAGTAAGGTTCACCTACACAAATTGGCTTGATATGACAACATATACATCCATGTATTCAGTAAATAAAACCAATCCATAGTGCCAAGACAGATAATAAGCCACATTAAAAATAAACATGCAAGAGGAGACATAAATTGTCAATACAGATTGTATACATGGTGCATTAATGAAATGTTCACGTGCCTCTCTACCGAAAGGGGCTCCATGTTCCGCAACAAAGAAGAATTAGGCGGGCCCGGTGCCTAGACATTTCATGTGTGGAGTGTGCCACACTCAAGGAGAAGAATGCTAACAAGGATTTCACTTAGTTAGGAAATCAAGTAGTAACTGATATACTAATACCATAAATGGGATTTCCTACGTACAGTGGAATTCGGTAGAACAATAAGAATATCTTTACATAAGCATAAGTGGACATTTATATTATCAGTGGTACACTTAATTTCTGCTTCATTTCACATACTCAAATTTGATTATTTGTCGGGTTATCTCAGAGTTCCAACCGCTGCAATCAAGCGAAGCATGTGCAGATGGCACCTGTACGAAGGCCTATGAGCCAAGCACCTATCAAGATTTTTCTAACATCTTATAAACTGGAGCATGATTCTAAAACATAATAATGATTATAGAAGGCAAATGAAGGAGCACTTGGTCGTACATTGCAAATTTAATTATATGAAAGCGATCAGAAGAGTTACCACTACATTAGCTACAAAATCAATAGAATTTTAGTTGATTTAGAGGATGCATGGCAATCACTGGCACTCGAGGGCGCAACATCATCAAGCTTTCACTGAAACTGTGAAAAACACACAGGTGAGAACTAAACTGAAAATGCAATATAAAGAGTATATTATGATATAATTTGTACATGCATGCTCCTGACATTAGCACTACATTATGTTCATAAGGAATAAAAAGAATATTGCCCACACTATAAGAAAAGAAACATCACCACTATAGTAGATCACATTTTTATGCTCAACACTTTCTTTCCATAGTTCTTCTGAAATCGGGGTTCGCCATCGTCATGTTTCCAGTGGGAGTTTTGTCAGTACTCTGAACACAAGGAGAAGGGTTCAGCACGTTATGAAGTGGCAAAGTTCAGAAAAACTGCTAGGCCTTGATTGACACGTTTTGACACTGATTCGCCCCTAGCTCGCTTAAATGTACCGCTTGTTTTGTACGAACACTGTGCGGCAGGTACAACAAGAGCTCACTTGGCTGAAGAAATCAAGGGAAGACCAGGTGAGCAACCTGTACACCTAGCCAACGTATCACGGCAACATAAAAAAATCTAGGAGACAAGAAGGGGAACCCGGATCTCACCTGCCTGACGAAAGACATGAGAACGAGCTGGGGAGGTTGGAGAAGGGAGGCGACTGGGCGAAGAGTAGACGGAGTCGTTTCACCACGACACCTCGAGCGCATCGACTGAAGCCGGACCCGCGCCTCTGGTCGATCACAGCGCGAGCCTCGTCTTGGCCGGACCCCGCCTCGCATTATGGCTGGATGGACGCAGACCGGCCGCTCCTCTGCGCGTGTGTCAGTGGATCCCCTTGAGCGAAATTTGGATCCAATCTCAAAACTGAATCCATGAATATTTCGTGGTACATAAGCGATTACCGAAATCTTACCGTGGACTATTGGAACCTCATCGTGGTAACCAGGCCACGGGCCACCGGTGTCTCTGGACAAGAAAAGATTGAGGATGACAACGCATCTTCTAGTCGTGTCCATCTCACTCCCTCTGAGCCGCCTGTGGGGATCCTTGCATCGTGGATCCAAAAGATTTTTTTTTTTTGAAACGGAGGCAAAAGCTTTGCCTCATCTCATTAATAAAGCAGAAGAGAGTTGTCCGGTTAATAAACGGAAAACCGGACGAAAACCGTAACAAACCGCTGAGCGGCACACACATAATACCACATACACCTCATATAGAGGGTTTCGTCAACATCACCCATCGGTGTCATCGTCATCACTTCTCCCCAACAGGCGTCATCGCCCTCCCTAATCTCCGAGAAAGCGACTCCGACTTCTCTGAAGACAAATGTCGCCCAACCCACATTGTAGAGGTTGTGTGGAACACAAGAAACCCCGCGCCAAACTCAGCCACCCGCACAAGGACATCACAGCTCCGACTCTGAAAGATAGCTTCGAAGGAGAACTATGCAAGGCTGGCGCCGCGGAAGACCACCGAACAGACCACCTGCTGCCTGTCATCGTCGCCACAGGGGCCCCGCCGCTGCAGCTCCGACTTCACGGCAACAAAACAACCCGAGGTAATCCCACAAACACGCCGGAGAAGAGCCGACTACCGCAACCATTGCCGCGTCTCCGACATTGCACACGCTCATCATCCTTGCCACAGAAGCCTCGACGCAAAACACCACCAACTTCCATCGGTCCCGCTTGATGATTCTAGCTCCAAAGACGAAGCCCTCGAGAGGGGATACGATGCTAGAGCACCGTCATCGTCTGATCCCATGGATCAAGGGTTTCCCCCAAAGCTGCGAAGATTGAAACTGAGAGTACCTCGACGATGCCAACAAGAAGGAAACGACGCTTGAAAGCGTCGCCATCGCCGGCTCCGGACACACCGGAGACAAGCTTTCGCCCGGGTCAACATCACGAGCCCCAAACATCGTCATGCATCAGCAAGCCCTCCAACGAGCCACCGAGGGCAAATTCGGCTGGATCTGACCACCTTCACACTTCGCAACCTCCGAACAGATCCGCGCCAACTGCGTCGTCCACCTGCCGCCCCGACAACCAGAGACCTCCACCGCACGGCCGCCGCACGCTGCACATCCAGAGAGGATCCCTAGCAGGGAGGGAGGGCCGCCACCCCACCCCAACTCGTCGGACGAGCTGCCAGATCCGCAGCCCATCAACCGAAACTCGAGCAGGCACCACCACGGCACCAAGCAGAAGGAACGCAGCAAATGCTCCACCAGGACGCGCAGCAGGGGGCCGAGCCTCCGTCCATTCCAGCACCACCGACCGCGCCGGCCACATCTCGCGAGGACGCCGCCCTGGAGCCAAGCGCCGGTCAGCCGACGACCACACGCCGTATCCCCATCCCATGAGCGAGCGGCAGCAAGAGGATGCCCCGCCGCCGCCGGCTCCGCGCAGGCTTTGCCTGCCGGAGGCAACCGGCGACGGCGAGGGGGGGAAGGAGGCGGGAGGGGAGAGGTGCGGAGGCGGAGGTGGGAGCCGCCCGTGTCGCCCCGGGGAGGGAGAGGCGCGGGGGCAGCGGATCCAAAAGAATAAGCTTGGTTTTGGGTTGTGGATCCAGGAGCTCACCCTTACCGGCGCCTGGGTGCTCGAACGAGGTTGCATCCAAAGATGGCGCGACACGGAGTAAAAATCTGGTTCAGTCTTTAGTGGTGTATAGCCTCAACGTATCTGCGAGTGGATCCCCTCCCTGATGAAATCTTAAGGGTAAATAAGAGGGCGGCGGCTGGGCGAAGATGAGGAGGTGGGAGGCCGGCCGGAGACGAGGGCGGCACAACTTGTATCGCGGAGTTAGAGACGAGAGGTCGGGGGTGGGAATTGAACAAGAGAGGCGAGAGGTCGGGGTGGAAGGGATGAACCCATCACCGCCAGCCCGCCATCGCCTTAGGTTTTGAGAAGCGGAGAGGCCAGGATATCGGATCGACGCCTCGGCTGGATCCGCGGGCAGTTTTTTTTTACGAGCCACGAGCCAGCACTATATCGTCTTGGACCCCCTGTGGGCTGAGAAAACAGGCCCACTTTACCACAGGGCACGGTTTCAGCCTCTGGAGCAGCAGCCCATTAGGACAGCTGGGTCATCGATTAAAAAGTGCGCTGGAGGTGGCTGTATACATCATATCTGACGGCCAAAAAAGTCCAGATCGTCAAAACAGACGGCCAGAAATGCAAAACACTGAGAAGGCTCGCTTTAGGCTCGGTTATACTGTCCTAAATTTTCTTTGTTTCATTCCTCTCAAGATCTTCAAAACCCATCCTCTCCAAGACATAGCGTCTTGCATGGCATGGGATAAGCTAGTCGAATTGTAAAAGACGAAAATTACACGTTGAAGTAGTAGAAGTCAAGCTTAATTACGAAAAAAACACTTTGCGTCGTAGCGTACCGTTTCACAATCGAAGGCCTCCTCGAGCTTAATGCTGAAGCGCCGACCTTCTACCAAGTGAGGCCTATCGCAGAAACCCCGGTTGTCGCCGCACCAGGAGCACTCCCCGGGACTTTCGTCCGATGACATTTCCTATGTTCATAATTCAAAGATTAAACTTCTAAAATTCAATATATGTCATGCCAAAATTCACGGAAAAATCCGACATGACCTTTGCTAAAAAAGGACATATCGAGCGCCTGAAATTTGGCGGAACAGAAATTAATCAACACTCCAGCAAAACATAGGCCACTCGGAGAACATATCCTATTTGCATACAAACTTGATGGTTTGCATTTCAATGGTTGAAAATAAGAACAAAAAGATTTCAAAATATCTTATAGGACTCATATTGGCATGGAGATTTGGCTAGTCTCACCTCGAGGTTGGAGGGGGCCTGTGACGGGGACGACGGCAGCGACGACATGGGCTCCTTTATTTTTGCAAAAACAAAATATAAACAAAAACATTATTATCATCATCCTAGGACTTAGTTCCAACTCTAAAAATTGGTAAAACCTTGTTCTAACCCTAAAAAATGAAAAGACCTATACATTTACTAAAAATCACCTAGTTCTAACCCTAACATCTATCCATCTATCTATATATCCATCCATCCATCTATCCATCCCTTTGTCTATCTACGCAATATATAGAAAAACCATTGTTCTAAACATCTATCTATCTATCCATTCATCTATCTATCCATCTATCTATGCAATGCAGGAGGGATAAGGGAGGGAGAAGGGTTTGGGATGAAGGGATGGAGCAGGAAGGGAGAAGGGAAGGGGATGGAGGGAGAGGCAGGGTCGGAGGGAGGGAGGGAGAAGGGAGGGATGGAAGGAGAAGGGAGGGAGGGAGACATAGCGGACGACAGCGGCGGCGGGACGACGGCGGCGGGCAGTGGCAGAGTGCGGGGGTTGGATGAGAGATGAGAGAGTGTGGGAGGGAGAGTGATCGATCGGGCCGGCGCTGGGGAGAGGATAAGCTATCATTAGTAGTAGCGCTGGCTGGTGGCCCAGCGCTACTGCTATATCTCTAGCAGTAGCGCTGGTTCCAGCCAGCCGCTACTACTACCTGTAGCCCCTGCCGGTGGCCATGGGACCACTTAGCAGTAGCGCGGCTAGGATCCCATTGCTACAGCTACTATGGTATCTGTAGCGCGTGTTTTCAAACAGTGCTACTACTAAGTTGCAGTAGCGTTGGGCCCATATCCAGCGCTACTACTAAGCTCCTGTGTATAGGCATTTTCCTAGTAGTGTCGTGTCGCACGCCGACTCAGCTAGCCATCTCGGCCAAGTAGAGAATCTCCCGCTAGTCCGAGCCATCCGGTTTGGCAATCTCGAACATGCCAAAGATTCACACGTCAAGCTTACTTTATCGGGTTGGGTACAGATCGTCCGAGAATCCGACGTTTATCAAAGCGGGTCCATGATAGAGAGATGTCCCCCAGAACCGGCTTCAAGCTCGGATACGAGAATCACCTTACTGGTTCATGCGTCGAGCCTCCCCGAAGAAAACCGCGAGGCTGCGTGATGCAATACCTCGGCCAAACTTCGGGTGAGCGTCGCCCACTATCAAAAGATGGGCGCCCGACCTCTTCGCTTCAAATGAGATGCTGGACCGAATCTACAATCTTGGGATCTTGGACGGGCAGACCTCGGTCATCGACGTAAATAAGTTGTTTCCACTGCCCTGTTAGGACTATATATTTTCCATGTATGCAAAACATTAGTCGGCATTAAGGAAAATATTTTATAGTTGAGTCTATAATTTAGTGGCTATCATCAATGAAAGTGCAGTAAGAAAATAATACAAAAAGTTCATAATTATTTACCAAACCCTTGCTCTCAAGTCTTCACATCTTATTTTCAAGATTATACTCATTCCTTGGAGTAATCAAAATCATTAACAAGTACGATATATATTGGCAACATTGGCAGCCGATACTAATTACAAACAATGTCGAGAGTTAATGCCATGCACAAATGATACATATGCTGATTAATTTTGTGTTTGGGGAACACCATGACTCCAGAAAACATGACAAATATGTTTATCATCCGGATGATATTTTAATTGACATAAATATTTATGGTTGCTTATAGAAAAATATTATATTTAATCATTTGATATAAATGTGTGAGTCAAAAAATTGTTCTATTCCACTTTCGACACATTATAGACTACAACCTCACATGTTTTAGGGGCCAAAAATAGATGTTGCTCTAGAAACTATTCTCTGAAATTATCTAACTTTGGCGAAATATAAAAAGATTATTAAGCGAAGCCAAAGGAAAATAAAATAATCAATCCGTGTTAAAATATATTCTACAATTTATTTTATTGCTATTGGCAACATAGTCATATGCGCAATAGTAATTGTCAAAGTTATTATGTCATAGAGACTATATCTATGTATAGCGGTATGTAAAATGGAAATTTTAGCTTTTTATGCATTCTACAAACAATTTTTTATGGGAAAGCGGTACAAGAAGCCCATACATCAATATTGTTTTTCAAAGAATAAGAACCCATTTTCACCTCCATGAGAACTTGAACCGGGGTGGTTGGATTGTACATCCACGTCTTAACCTAGTGAGCTAGGCCACTTCTTCACTTGACTAAACATGAGAAAAATATTCATCATGTTATATGACATGTTAACCACCATGTCCTCCATCTATAATTTTATATCCTGGTATATATTATCATAACTAAACACCATGTTTACTACTCCCTCCGATCCATAATTATTGTCGCTACCTTAGTACAACTTTAGTACAATGTTCTACTAAATCACCCACAATTAACATGGATCGGAGGGAGTATACGCTAAGATTTATGAAGCATACAATGAAGAATTTGTCTAACAATTAAATAAAAAGAAAAATAATCTGCTGGTAGACACTAAAAATTAGTGAACCATGTTGTTTTGATTTGTTGAACCTTACTCTCACATAACATCACCTGACCATTGATTTGATGAATACTTATTTTACAATATATCAATCCCATAAATTATAGCTAAACAGTACTATAATATTTATCTATTAATTCTTAATTTGGACCACACCAGTTAAATCTTTGTAACAGTACATGTAGTATCAATGAAAAGCCAACTATCATATACTAATTTAAAATCACATAAAAGTTACCAGCTTCCTCACAGTAGCACAAGCGAGATATGTGCTCCTTAATATGGTGCTTTTGGGTACATCATGACTATTCATCCCAAAATACGTTCCATTGGGCTAGTTTCCTAAGTAGCATAATTCAAAGTAACTATCATTATGGGGATATGATTTGAATGCGTCTTGAATTGTATGGATAACAGGTATTCAAGCATACTATGGAGAAAGATAATTGCAGTTATAGTCCAGATATGATTGAGCAAGAGAATCTTATACTGAAGAAGTGTGGTGGCCTTCCTCTTGCCATATCCACCGTAGGCAGCTTCTTGTCAAGCAAACCTAAAACAGCAATAGAGTGGAGGAATTTGAACAAACACATTAGTGCTGAGCTCGAGGTCAATCCAGAGCTTGGGATGATCAAGACAGTTCTCACCTCGAGCTACGAAGGTTTACCATATGTTCTCAAGCCCTGCTTCTTGTATTTGTCAATATTTTCTGAAGACCAAGACATCAGATGGAAACGATTGGTTAGACGGTGGATAGCAGAGGGTTACTCAAGGGGGATACGGGGCATGACTGCAGAGCAAATTGGGACCGGCTATATCAGCTTATCAAGAGGACCATGGTTCAACCATCAAAAGGGGCAACCCGTAGGACTAGAAGGATTGTCTTTTTGCAAGTTCATGATTTGATACGTGAAATTGGGATCTCAAAGGCAGTGGAAGAAAACCTTGTCACTACACTGGAGGGAAGCTGCAACGTAAATACCGAAGGTAAAATTCGTCACCTTGCTGTAAGAAGTAGCTGGAGACGGGATCAGGATGCTTTTGAGTGTGCACTGGATTTATCACGCTTAAGATCGCTAATTGTATTTGAAGCATGGGAATCATTTTTCATTTCTGATAAGATGAGATTCCTCCGAGTGCTGGATCTTGAAGACACAGAGGGTATAACTGATCATGATCTCCATCAAATTTGTCAGCTTTTTCTTCTGAGCTACCTCTCTCTACGAAGATGTGATGGTATTTTACGCCATCCAAATTCATTGGGTAACCTTAAGTTCCTTCGGACGCTGGATATCAGAGATACGTAGATAATCAGCTTGCCAAGAACAATCGTCAAGCTTCGGAAGTTACAGTACCTGTGTGTGGGTTTCATGCCAAATATTGTGGATGGGAAAAAAACAAATTGGATTTGTGCAATATGGGAACATGGTTCCTTTTGCTTCCACTTATGCCTCCAGGTCTTTGAGAGATTGTTTTTCGGCCATATTTGCTGCTACTACGTGAACAGGCAGTTGATCCGAGTTTTAAATGCTTGTGTCTATTTTGTACTGTGGGGCCTTGTATGGTTGTTGCTTATCATGGGATTCGGCCAACTGCTTCTTGTAGCGAGCTGCTCATGGGTACTTATGAAAGATGGATTTGATGGGCTGCCTATCTTATTTTTTAGGCTAACACCTCATGGTGTCAAGTTTCCAAGAGGAATACGGCCACTCAAGGCCCTCTACACATTGGGTGTTGTGAATATTGATGGGGCAGACACCATTCTTGAAGACCTGCAGTATCTTACCGAGCTGCGTAAATTAAGAGTGACTGGTCTCAACAAGAGCAACTATGCGAAATTCTTCTCGGCTATTACCGACATGGAATTTCTGGAATCCTTGTTTGTACAGTCAGAGGGGAATCCAGGTTTAGCCGGCTGCTTTGATGAAGTGTCTGCAGCTCCCGAAAATCTTGGGAGCCTCAAGCTATACGGTAACCTGATTAAATTACCAAAATGGATCGAGGGGCATCAAAACCTTGGAAAGTTGGAGCTACGGAGCACCATGATATGTGAGCTAGATGAGGCCATACAATTCCTTGGGAAGCTAACAAACCTGACCAACCTACACCTACTGTAGGGGTCGTTCAGCGGTATTGGGCTCTCCTTCAGTTTTTCCCTTGGTGCATTCCAGAGTTTGCAGGTGTTGGAACTGAGTCTATGGTCTTACGGACAATGGAACTACCACATAGGAAACCTACAAGGGGTGAAGTTCGAAGATGGATCAGCCCCTAAGCTTGAGGTGCTTCTGTTTTCTGCCGGGCCTTACCAGACCAATGCTTGGTTGTTTTCTGGGCAAAAACATCTCACGCGCCTAAAGGAATTCATGCTGCACAACAACGACTACGGAGATGCCTTCGTGGCTGACTTGCGGAAGCAGCTTGCGGAGAACACAACAAGTGCACCAATTCTGAAGATGTATGACTACAACTACCACCAGACCAGCTGGGGCAGGTAATATGGAAAAGGCCCAGCGAAGCATCCCATTGTGCATATAAAAGGCCAATTCATATACATTCCTCGATTCTTCATGTTGGAAAAATATTTCCAAATTTTGAGATGCTTACCTTGTTGGTAGAAAAAGTCTATATCAAAGGTGGCACTATTTTACGAGTGTGGAAAGATTCCTGGAACAATGATACGCCTTTTACTGTGCACTCATTTCCCTATACTCTTTGATATCTTCATTACCTGATTGTACTATAAAAAGTTACCTTCAGTTCCAGTAAAAAAATTCCTTGAGTTATAGAGTAATGTTGCATTTTGACGACAACTACTCAAGTAACACTTTCTTCTCTTAAATGAATAAACATGAAAATGTTACTACTTGGGTCAGCAAATGTAATTCCGAATGAACTAGCAATGTTGTAGTAAAGGCGGAGATGCTGCATTCAGTAAGCTTTTCTTCGGTACACCCTTGAGGGAACGTTTGCAAATTTCAATACATTATTAATGGTGGAGATTAGAATGTGCCCTTTCATTAAACCAGGTAGTTTATCTATTTTATGTGAACAGAATTAAATAGATAAATCTTGTAATTAAGACCCAATATATTTCATTTCATACGAAATTGATAAGACAGCCCGAACCAAAATCAGTTCATCAAGGGGAACTCTACCCCGTGGTTTTCAGCTCCAGCCAACTGTGCCGGACGCCAAGCCCGTTCTACCAAAGCAAAAGTGCAACTCAGCAGAAGTGCAAATCAGTTTCTGGTGTGCCAGACTGGACAGCTAACCTGCCGATGATACGCCGCTGGCATGCATGTGTCGACTCCGGAGTCATGAACTAAACCTGGCTCGTCTCTGCAGATTATCTCCTGCGCAATCTCAAGGCTGGCAACTACTCCGTCCGTTCCTAAATATAAGTCTTTTTAGAGATTTTACTCTCAAGACTACATTTGAATGTATATAAACGCCTTTTAGGGCATATGTTCACTCATTTTGCTCCGTATGTAGTCTATAGTGAAACGAAATATGTATATGGCAGACGGTAGTTTTTTTGCAAAAGTACCGTACGCATCAACAGCCACCCGCTCGAGATCTCCTGTCACCTGCAACCACGTCTCCCACAACCGTCGCCCGTGCCCGCAGCCCGCAATGGTTCAACTGGCTCGCCAAGATCGGGGTCGTCTTCACCTTCTTCATCCCCAGCAGTGGTGGCAGGTTTCCCTCAAAAAAATAAGCAATGGTGGCTGGGGTGCGCCGCAAGCGGGAGCAGCAACCCGCCCCCATCAAGCTAGAGCCGCTCTGCACGCCAGGTCGCCGCGCAGCCGCCGCTGAGGATCTTGTTCCACTCCCTCTTCGTTGGCGGGAGCAAGAACGCCACGACTGCCCGCTCCAAACCCTGCTTCCACCGCCGCCACCGTCGCCGTCGCAGCCGATTGCTCCCACACTCACGTTCACGCGAGGTCGCCATCACCAGGCAGACATTTTGGTTTTAGCCCAGCTAGGTTCGACCTTCAGCTGTGCACGTCCACACCCACTCCTTCCCAAATTCCTCCCCTGTACATATCCGTCAACTCCTTCCCAATTCCTGAATTATGCCATCTGATGTCCACGTTCAACGACCAGTACAAGTGCAACTGTGCAAGTGTTGGACGTTGTTGCCTACTAGTACTGGTTCCTTTTATGTTCAATGAATCTTGACTTCATAATGGACAGCAGCAGTGCAAAACTTGCACTTGTTCATGAATCTTGACTTCATAGTGGACAGCAGTAGTGCAGAACTCATAGCACAAGCATAGTACTGGTCCTTTATGTAACTATATTATTCAAGGAATAATGTGCAGAGGTGATGTCACGTTATTTCTAGCCGAGGTTCTTGGAGAAGGTGCTGAAGGTTATGCATGAGGCGGAGCAGCAGAACAAACAAGAGGAACTTGACAAGCAGCAACACAACTAGTAGAAACTTGAGAAGCAGCTGCGTCGTCAGTGGCAATTGTATTGAGTACTTCAGTGTTCCTAACCCTCAAGCAGAGAAGCATTCTCCTACTGAAATCTCCCTTAATGAATCAGCAGTATCCTTAGCCTAAGTATCACCACTACTCATGAACCTTCAGACTCCAACAGCCTCCGTCCAAAGTACTCCTAAAAAACCTCTCCCAATAGAGACTGGCTCTTTAGCACCCGGGGGTCTATGCACCCACTTATCCTGCCGTCCATGCAGATTCCAAGTCATCAAGATCTGTGCCAACTCTTCTACAGCAGGTTGCATTAGCAGGCCTAGTGAACAGTAAGATTGTGAGTAGAAAATTCAAAACCGAGCTGGTCCTCTCGTTGGGTACTGTCCATCATAGGCAGATTCCCCGTAGCTGTCAGCGCTCACTCCACTGAGAGAGAGATGTGGGGCCCTTCATGCATCACATCAGCTTCATACACACACAAAACGACATGCGACCCAGACTTCGCCTGATAAAACAAAGGAGAAAGAGTACTTTTCTAGAGAAGTGTAAAAGGGTGTGCATGCAGGTCAGACAAAGAGAGTGTCACGAGAAAGAGAGAGCATGTGAGAGAGAAGAAAGCGTGAGGAGACATAATATTACTGTTCATGCATGTCAAACAGACCTGCAGCCTACATCGGGACCTGGCAGCCTACAGCTACAGCTAGGACCTGTTGCATGCCTCAGTCGCCATACTGAATAAGCACGCAACTGCTGCAAATGATCTGTTGTTGGACTGACCACCGTACGAATCTTAGCAAGCATGAACGGACAAGATAGAAGGGTGTCGGGACACCCAGGTGCCATCACACCTTTTCGCTCCTAATAAGTTCAGTTGTAGATCTATGATGTCAAATTTTCTTGGTGGTACTATAAAACTGCTGAAAGAGAATGCATCTTTGTTCAGAAAAATAAAGTTTAGAATTAATGATATTTTTGTAGAGTACGCATCTGCGTCACAGCACGCTGCCTCTCGACGGTATTATCTGATAATTTAGTTACAAACACCGCGGTAACCTTGACCTGACAAAAAACATTTTCTAAAAAACACACTCGATAATTTCTCTAGGGATTAGTAGCGACAAATTTGTATGTGTCTTCTGATGGCTGGAGCTATGGATGTACTTCTTCTAGGTAATAGTTGAACATTTGTTGTAACTTGGAGTAGAAGGGAAAAAATGTTGAAAACATACCTCCTGTGACTTCTGTGAAAATAACAGGATAATATATGCCCCACGGACATGATAACTTAGATGCAAATACCATGGTATTTTGGACCCGAGGAAAAGGTTGCTAAAAGCATACGCACGGTAAATTTTATGTAAGTAGCATGGTAATATATGCACCACAAACCTGATAAGTTAAGTGAAAACACCATGGTGACTTTGACAACTGGGAAGAAAATTATTGAAAAGAACCCCCGTTGATTTCTGAGTAAATAGCATGGTAACATACACACCGCAGACCTAATAACTTGGGTATAAACACCACGGTAACTTTGACCATGTTAAAAAAAATGTTGAAAAGGTATCCTTGATAACTTCTGTGTAAATAGTATGATAACATACACATCGCAGACCCGATAACTTAGGTGAAAACATCATGGTAATTTGGACACGAGCAAAAGATTGCTAAAACGTACCACCGGTAACTGATGTGTACATAGCATAGTAATATACGCACCACATAGCTCATAATTTATGTCCAAACACCAGGGTAACTTTTCAACCCATGGAAAAAAGGTTGATGAAACATACCCCATAACTTTTTGTATAAATAGCATGATATTTTAAGCACCACAGACCCGATAACTTAAGTACAAACACCGCGGTAACTTAGGCCAAGGAGGGAAAAAGTTGTTGAAAATATAACCCCAGTCACTTATGTGAACGTAGCACGGTAATAAAAGAACCCCATACTCGATAATTTGCATACAAATGATATCTATGGCCAACGAGGTAAAAAAGTTGCTAAAAAACATCTCCTTCCTCTCCCACATTCGATAACTCATGTGAAAATAGCTCAATAATATATGAACCACATACTCGATAACTTACATATATACAAGCACCACGGTAACTTTTACCAAGGAGAGAAAAACTTTGTTCAAACATATACCCTCGATAACTTATGTGACGGTAATATACAAACCACATACCCCATAGCTTATGTACAAATACCGTGGTAACTTGACTAGGGGGTTGAAAAGCATCCCCGGATAACATGTGAAAATACCATGGTAATATATCAACCGCATACCCAATAACTTAAGTACAAACACCATGGTAACTTCGACTAAAGTGGAAAAAAGTTGTTGAAAAAACATAACCCGGTAACTTATATCAAAACAACATGGTAATATACAAATAGCATACCCGACAACTTATGTACAAACACCACGATAACTTTTGAGCAAAGAGGAAAAGTTGTTGAAAAACATCCCCAGTAACTTATGTGAAAATAATACCGTAATGTACGAATTTTTAGTTTCATTCGATCTCATCTAAGGAAGGTACAAGTAGTGTGCAAGTTCAAAGAAATCACATGATGTGGTGTAGCCCAGTTGGTTGTTGTTGCTAAATTAATTGTGGGAGGTCGTGGGTTTGATTCCCCTCCTATTGCATTTTTTTTGCTTTTTTTAAACTGCAAGCGTGTGTGCGTGCAGAATCGCAACGGGCCCGCCCCCAGCTGGGGGATCCGGGTGGCCCGGAAAATTGGGAGAAGGGACGGGTTCGTGCGGGGGGATAGGGATGGCCCAGAAAATCGGGAGAAGAAGTGATGAGTTTCGTACGGCATGAAGGGGTGTGGTGGTTTTTGCAATCTGGCACACGGTTGCCAGTTATCATAGTCCATAGTGAAATCTTTTAAAAGACTTATATTATGGAACGGAGGGAGTATGTTTGATATGGCTGTCCTCCCCATGCAATTTCAGGCAGCACCGTGCAATCCATGCAACACGCTTCAGTGCCTGCAACTACTATGGAGTTGGCTCCTGTAGAGGTCGCATGTCAAGCAACTCTTCAATACTACCGGATCTGCATTCATCTCTACCTCACCTTGGAAGAATGCATTTTTCCCTGTCATAACCTCGAGCGTCACCATGCCCAGGTTGTCCACATCGCTCGTCGGCTTCGGATGACCTATGTGGAGGTTCTCAAGTCGATGTACCCAATTGTGCCTCCAGCGCTCGCTCCTGGAATAGCTCCAGAGAAGTGATACAGGAGGCGACTCTCTTGCTTTCCTCAACACCGCCGGTGACGCTGAGTTCCCGTCCGTCTCCATCTGTCGCTCTAGCGGCGGCAGCAGGCAGGACCCAGGCAGTTTCTGTCCGGTAGAGATATTAGGATAGACATATTTTGTTTTCAGAGGTGCCGCATCAATGGTGGGGAGGCGAGTGCATCCTTGCATCGTCGTCCAATTTAAATACCACCACCCGACGCGGTCACACGAGATGCAAAGCGAATAGCTGGTCCACCCCACAAGCCAGCTTCAATGCATCTGGCACGATTCATGACGTTGGAAGAAATTCTTACAGGTGAAAACACTGTAACTAACTTTTTTTTCAAAAAGCCACAATTTTTAAACATAGAGTTGAAACTAAGATCTGTTTCACCCCTAGGTTACCTGTAAAGAGTCTTCAAAACCAGATCACATATGACTATGTTTTGACTAACTTTTGTGCATGAGCAACTTCGGGTGCTACGGAACATGGAACGATTGCCTATCATCAAAATTCTGGTTGATGTTAGCTATCATGACCATCAAGTTAAGTAGATTCACCTTTAAGGGCATTTCCAACCGATCCCCTACAACCGGTTAGTAGAGTAAAAATTCGGTTTTACTTCTCTAACTGGCACCTAGCCGATCCCCAACCGGCACCTAACTGATCCCCAATCAGCGCTAGAGGACTATAAATTATCCTCAGCCGCACCCGCGTTTGTTTGTTTGGTAACGTCTCAAAATCATGTGAGCACGACGAAGATGACAAGAGACAAAAAAAATTTTGAAGGACACGTGGGGGACCGCTCACAATTAAGATGTCCATTCCTAATGTGAAGGCATGTTCGATTGAACAAACTACCGGCCACGCGTTCGCTAGCTGCATCCTTTAAAAAATATTTTGCATGTATCCCAAAAAATATTTCAACCATTTTTTAAAATGCTCATCATGTAGAGGTAAAATATTCAACGTGTATCCCAAAAATATTCTGCGTGTATAAAAATATGCAACGTGTTTAAGAAATATGTTGTAGATGAGTTTGCCGAGTGTTGGATCTCGGAAATGATGAGCCACTGGAAGCAACTCGACAAACAAAGGCCGCGCAGCGTACCGGCGTGGACATGTTGTCGGCCTCTTAGCGCATGGCCTTGCCGAGTTTTAGCTCTGTAATCTTGGCAAACATGGGCTCTCGGTGAAGCCGTCGGGCCATGTGGCCTCTGAGGCATTTATTTTCGCCGAGTTCTTCCCAACAGATCTCGGCGAAGTCATGTGCCAGGTGGCAAATAGCATCTCCGTCCTACCCGTCAAGTGAGCTTTTGTGCCGAGTGCCAGGTTTAGATCCCGGCAAAGTATTTGCCGAGTCCCAACGGCTAATACTTGGCAACATGGCTTTTTTTCTGAAGAGTGTAGGCCGAGTATCCTAATGGGAGAGCTGAACACGGCACTTTGTATGCCGAGTTCAAATACGCTTTTGCCGCGGGGCACATGGAAAATATAAAATTGTAGCAGTGGAAGGCCTACTATATATCAATTTGACCACGCAAATCGATCCATCACATGGCTGGACACCAATCGAACAAAGCGTGATAATCATATATCCAAACATGCATGGGCTTGGTGAGCCGAACATGCATTTCAGTCCAGCTCATTCTAGATTTCTAGCTCATTCCAGATTATTTAATAGCTCATAATTATTTAATAGCCCTGATTGCATATACCCAAAATTATTTAATAGCTCATAGTTAGCCAGTACGCAAGGTGTGTGTAACTGGCTTGCCTCTCTATATAAAGAAGAGCACGAACGTTCTGGATAACAGAGAAACACCACCGGTGATCAACAACCATGAAGGTAGAGGACGTTCTTCACATGGCTACCGGCGACGGAGAGAACAGCTACGCCGCCAACTCCAGGATCCCGGTTTGTATCCAAACTACCATCCCGCACTTGTTTCTGTCTTTCTTTCATGGCATTTCGCGATGCATGACACCCCTTTATGCATACTTTTCGCAGATGAAGGCCATGCTGAAGAACAGGCCATTGCTTCAAAGGACCGTACAAGAGGTATACACCTCGCTCTCCCCTGCGAGCACCATGGTCGTCGCTGACCTCGGCTGCACATCGGGCCCGAACGCTCTCTTCATCGTCGCCGAGGTTACCGGCATGATCTCTGACTACAACCAGAACACAAACGAACAACATGGCGTGGAGCTGCAGTTTCTCCTGAATGACTTGCCCAAGAACGATTTCAACCTCATCTTCCAGTCGCTTGATCAGTTCCATACTGTCACTAGGAAAGGGGAGGGCGATGAGGCGGCGACGCCACCGTACTACGTCGTCGGGCTACCGGGATCGTTCTACAACAGGCTTTGTCCTAGCCAGAGCGTCCATCTTTTCCACTCGTCCTACAGCCTCCATTGGCTCTCCAAGGTACACGCATGATTGCACACTCGTCATACTAAATTATGTTCCAGCCTAAACTGAACATCAGATTGCAACAAAACAGTACTCATCCACACTTGGTCATACACTTATATACAAGCATCATCCAGTGTTTATCATTCCAGTTTTGTCTCCACGAGAAAGCACAGCAAAGGTTATCTATTATACCATAAAAAAGAAGGGACCTAGCTTAGTTAACAGGGCCATACTTTTAAACATCCAAAAACTATGTGCAAAATGACCATGTTATTTCTTTACTGGAAGGAGTAAGACGCATGAAAATAGTTGACTTGCCAAGTAAGGAATAACTATTGTGGTAATGCGGTTTACTTGGGTTCTACATTAGGACTCCATCTTATAGTAAGTGAAACTTGTATGGCTTCTTTGGTTCATGGAGAAAGTAGAGGAAAAATATAGAAACAGAAAACTTCCTTTAGGAGTACTATTCATTCGCTTGGTTCGAAGGAATGGACCAAAGGAGAAGTGGAGGAAACTCTCCTCTTATCCCATTTTCAAAGGAAAGAAATGCGGGAATTCTACAAATCCACTTGGACCTATTTTAGTGATCTCTTGCTTGGCAGGACTCCAAAAGTGTAGGAATAGGAAAACATAGAAAATGATAAGAATGGATGTGCAAAATGGATGATGCGAAACACATATATTTTGCAAGACACGTTTGGTTCATGGAAATAGGAGCAACACA
The DNA here is from genome assembly GCF_002162155.2 of Triticum dicoccoides. Taxonomy (NCBI): domain Eukaryota; kingdom Viridiplantae; phylum Streptophyta; class Magnoliopsida; order Poales; family Poaceae; genus Triticum; species Triticum dicoccoides. The sequence continues at coordinate 15,959,880 of NC_041383.1, forward strand.
TGTATCATTACAAACTTGGCTAAACCAAAGTCAAACCAAATAAAATACTATAATTGTAATGCCATACGCTCTAAGGATCTTAGTCTCGTTCTTTGTGCGTAGGAATTTGAAAAGGAGGTCGTCATCGATTTTAAAATTCCCGTGCTTTTCCTTTGAAACATAGAGCAAAAGCATAATGCCATCCTAATTATAGTTTAGTGCGTGGTTTGACGTTGATTAGACTGTGTTTAGTAGGATTGTTGCATTTTTCCCTATTCCTGTGAACTAACACGCAAATTTACAGAACTGATATATTTTCCAATTCTTAGGTTTGTACGTGCAATTCTATCTTATTCTTGTATTTGTCCTATTCCTATGCTGTCCTTCAAATCAAATATGTTGGTAAAGAATTTGACATACCCATCGGTCATTTGGAATCAACGACGCTTTCTAGATGTCTGCATCTGGAAGAAAGGAAAACATTCAGATGTGTGCAATATGTTACACCAAACATTGGAGTCTGTTATACATGCGTCGTGCATGATCGCTTATTTATGTGTGTTCCTCTTTCCCCTCTCTCATCTCTTACATATGGACCAACTAGCATTGCCACCGACACACTAATCCCTTCGAACAAAAACTTGGTTAATTCACCATGCTCTAGTGTATCAAACCAAGCTTTTTCCACCCCATTGGAGATGGTCTTAGGACATGATTATGTACACGCAAAACATTATGATAATATAGTCATATATACTGTATCAAATTAGTAAATAGTACTCATACTACTGCAAATTATTATTAGTTTTAAGAATGGTAATGTATGTTCCTCATTTTTACATGTAACAGTATACATGCTCTACGATATTTTTCTATAGATTGATTAGTCCCACTCTAAAATCTCGTGCTTATAATCGTGCACAGTTTTTCCCATTTGATCTCAGGTTTACTAAATAATGTCTCGTTTGATTGTACTAAATGTCTTAGGTGCCCGAGCAACTCTCAAGTGGCAACTATGTAAATGAAGGAAACATCCATATTGGAAAGACTACTCCGCATTCAATAGCAAATCTATTCAGAGAACAGTTTCAAATTGACTTCGAGTTGTTCCTTACACTGCGGTCAAAAGAATTGATAAGTGGTGGGCGAATGTTTTTGATGCTTCTGGGACGAAAGAGCGAAGAAATGTTGACGCATGGGGAAATTGGCGCCATGTGGGAATTGCTTTCTGAATCTCTCCAGTCACTTGTCCTCAAGGTATAGTCGGCATGCCTGTGTTATTTTCAAGTTTAATATTCGGTTATGATTAGACACTAAAATCATCTAAGCATAGATCATTCCTATTCACCCTAAAATACATAGTAGTGGCTTTGTTCTTGTGAATCACGATCTCTCGTAGAAATGATACTAAAGCCTTTTGGTATTTTGCTTTTCATAAATAACCTTATGTAATACAAAAATGCCTTTAGCTTGTGCTGAAACGCATGGCGTGGAAACAATCGCTATGATATTCTATAATTATTTGACATGAATTCTATATCAAGTCTTATTGTGGTTACTGGTCCATTGCAGGGTCGCGTGGAAAAAGGAAAACTTGACTCATTCAACCTGCCACTCTACGCCCCATCAGTGGAGGAGGTGAAGGCAGTGGTCAACCACACAGAGCTATTCGACATTGAGCATGTGGGGATGGTCGAAGTCAATTGGGACCCTCAAGATGATGATTCTGACGACGAGCACATGGTGCTTGACCCTGCCAGCAGTGGGAGAAACCTCTCCATGACCATCAGATCAGTGTTAGAGCCACTTATTGCTGGCCACTTCGGCGAGGGCATTACTGATGAGCTGTTTGCAGTGTATGCATGCGTCGTTGCAAAACATCTTGAGAAACGGAATGCCATGTTGCCCAGCATCGTGGTCTCTCTGAAGAAGGCGACGCATTAAAACCTGAACTAGCGACATGTGCGCGAACGGTTTATAAGCCATTATGTATGAATAAATTATATGTCCTACATGTGTTGTAACTATTACGATAAGGCCTCAGATTCGAATATATTTCAACTTCTCAATAGAGGATATTAAGCACAAAGTACTTAGTAACTGTCCATGTAATATGTTATATATTCTAAAATACATGTGCAGGTCATGTGTGAGGCTGCCACGTACAATTTCTGACGGATCTCATCATGGATCCCCACATTACTAAGTGTATCTCAATACATTTAGTGTTGGTGGAGACTTCAATATCGTTGGACATAATGGTGAAAAGACTTAGAAAATGCATCATTGTCCTTTTACTGATTTTTTCAGTTCTACTATTCATACTCTTGCTCTAAGGGAGTTCTATATTAGTGGAATCATCTATACATGGCCTAATAAGCAAGCCCATGCTACTCTCAAGAAATTAGACAAGATCCTTATGTCTAGTGAGTGGGTGGATTTATTTCCTTTAGTTAATTCGAGAAAGGTGGTTTGATGTGTATCTGATCATAATGCTCTAATATTACCCTCTGGGAACAATATCATGACATCATCTAACATAAATGAATTTATATTTTTGTTGAGCTAGGTTAAGAATGATGAGTTTCTTCTTTTGGGTAGTAAAATTTGGAACAAGCGTGTAAGATATGAGGATTCCAATATCATTAACATAAAGCTTAAAATATTTAGTAATTTTCTTAAAGGCTAGAGTTCCAATAAGTTTGGGCATTCCAAAAAGAGGATAAAAGAGCTTCAAGAGGAGTTGGAAGTATTGGGTAATATGGAGGAAGTTGGACCCGTGTCTCCTGAATTGTGTAGTAGGTGGACTGCTATTTGTGTGGAAATAAATGAGACTTTGGTTGATAAGGAATGTATTAGTTATGACAATTACATGATAGATGGTTGTTGTAAGGTGACCAATACAATTACGACAATTACGCTATCGCGTCCCTAGGTGCCACGTGTGTTGGCAGTTTAGGGCTATGGTCCCAAGGGCTCTCGGCGGTGGCTGTACAGCCACGGCTGTGAGGGCAGTGTGGTGGCCAGCCATGACGCCCGGTTGTGGCGCCTCAGGGCCGGGCTTCACCTCCTAGATCCATTCTGCTGCAAGTGGTGAGCTGATGGTGGATCGCTCGACTGCAATGTGCAACAGTGAAGCATCTAGAATTGACCATTATATCAGCATTGTGTAGCAGAGCATCATCTAGAACTATGTTTTTTTTATTTGCACGGTAATACGTGTCTCATTTATAGAATAAAGATCAAGTTACAAGGCACGAAAACACCTATGATTACAGGACTGAAAAGATACATCTAGAATTGTGCTTGACAAGTCACTCGACTGCAATGCAGACGGATTAAAAACATTAACATTTTATAAATTGCCATGCTTTTTCACACGAATACAAATTGTTCTCACAATGCGTGCCTTTTGGGCTATATAAATAAACTTTCCTCCTTCTTTACAAATAAAGCAATCATATGCGACAAGTTCAACTATGAAAAGAAAGTGAAAAAGATCACCAAATGGCCAGTAGATCAGGAAATCAGCGGCAAAGTGAGACGACGTGCGTCAGCAGTTACCGCGTCCATTTTATGACCAAGTTAGTCGTGATCCCGCTGTCTAGAGAGCAGGTGTCAATGCTACAAAAATGCAAGGGAATTTGAAGATATAGTCAGAAGTCCGTCTATCTGGTTAGCACGGGTTTGAATAAACCCTGTCAGATCCAGGCTTGCCAGTCGGACCCAGCTAGAACCTGACAAACAAAGCTCCAAAGAAAGCTCACCGTGCGCTACATGAGAATAAGATGCTGGACCGTCAACACAAACATGAAGCTGAACCTGGATTTCACAATAAAGAAAATGACAGGACTCTTTAAAAAAAAAAACTACAGTAAACAATTAAAACTTGAATCACTACTCCCGTGACCCTTCAGGTTCATCCCTTCAGGTAAAAATTTACTTGGCGACGCTGTGTATCACACTATCTACTGGATAAATTATTTTTCGGCTCACTTACTTCATCACTGTTTCGGCCCATATATTCTGTGACGACCTAGTCGACATGGCTCCTTTGCACCCTGCTTGGTGCTGACCAAGGTTTTGGGTACCTGGTGGAATATTCGGATACCGCCCGGTATCCGCGTTTCTCGCCACCCCATGAGATACGTATGTACCGAGCGAATTTTTTTGATTTTTTTCAAAAATTTTGAATTTAAACTCTGATAGTTATGTTAGATATGTCCGAAACTTCTAGAGGACAGGCAGCCAGCCATCACGTAGTGGTAACCTGGCCTCCTCATTATTTCTGTTGTGGTCTTGGGTTCGAGTGTCGTAGTTGTTGTTTTTTGGCGGGATTCGATCTAATAACCTCAAGGCAAGAGAACTACATATACGACCTACCACCATGCCAGATGGTGGTTGGTGAACAAATTGAGTCGAGCACTTATCTATAGAACACTCAAATAATTTTAATTCAAAATTCAATTTCAAATTTCGTCCGAATTTTTTTCCGGGATTTCATGGTAACCGAGAATTCCGGTGCCCCGAGAGAAAAAACTTGCACTCGGGATCCAAATCCTTGGTGCTCACTCCAGTGAACGAGTTGATCTCGCCCAGCCAGACATCGGCGAGGTGTCGGTTTGCCGCCTCTGTCAAGTGGACGCCGTCCCAGTACAGCCGAGCAGACGGATCCCGGCACGTCGTCGCGGCTGCATCGCCGCATAGAACCGTCGCGTTCATTCCGTACCTTCCAGGCCCTCCACAGCACACCATTAGTACGTCCTCTTCAAAACCTGCAATCATCCATCAATCAACGTCAACCACCTTCCATGATGACATTTTGTGTGTGTGCTATGCAACTAACGAAGATTCTTTCAGTTGAGTTGGCGGTGCTAACCGAACTTGTGTGGCGACTCCACCATCTCCATGATTGGACGAAAGAAATCGGCGTAGATGATCTTGACGTTACGGTGCTTGGCCCGGTGCTTGGTGAGAGCCGCCTGCAGCAGCTCGTTGTGGTACAGCCCCAGCTCGTTGTGCGCTGTCAGACAGCCGGTTTTGGAGTTGTATGCTGACGGTGGGGCGCCGGCGAACTTGGTCAGGATGGGCGGCGAGCATCCGGACGGGATCACGCCGGGAACCACCAGGATCCTCGCCCCGTGCTTGATCAGCCTCTGTTGATAGCAGCAATATTTGGTTAGCATTGATGATCGATTGGTCATTGCGTATGTGAAGCTTAATGACTGCTTAAGAGCTAGAGTACCTCGATGGCCATGGAGATGGTTGCGACAACATCTGGAACGAAGGACCGGACTTCCTGCACCGTTTTGCTTTGGAAAGAGAAGTGATAGTCGTTGACTCCGAACTCGCCCACTAGGAAGAGGGACGTGCCGAAGAATTTCTTGCACTCTGGATGCAAGATGCATATCATTTGAGTTCTCATCAAGCGTTGACTTGGCTAATGATGGCTACGAATGTATATGGAATTATGAATAGCATATAATTGTAACCTCGAGCTGTGTGGCACAATGTAGGCTTCATGGACTCGAACCACTCCAGCTGCACGCCTAGGCTGGTGTAGAGGGGGAACTTGCTGGAGCCACCGGGGATGTCCCTCTCATGGAAGAAACCGGCGTCGAGGGCAGTGGCGGCTCCAACGGCGAAGTTGGCACCTCGGCGGAAGCTGCCGTTGTGCGCCAGGGTGGGCGGCACATACGGCAGGCCCAGGTTTTCAGCTAATCAGTCCCACAAAGAGCCTACAGTCATCGACTGGTACATATTCCGGTAGCCGGCCAGTCGGAAATCAAATGGAGGAGCACGAACATACCGATGAAGTCGATGATGAGCCGCCCGTCCCCGTTGCGGCCGGTGGGGCGGCCGAAGAAGGTGGTGCCGTAGGGAGGCCTTGTGACGTGGTCGAAGACGGAGTACCATCCGAAGACGATGGGGTTGTTGCCCGTATCAGCGAAGGAGTCGCTGAAGCTGAAGATGGACTTGTAGCGATGGCCGCCGGAGGGGGAAGAGGAGGAGCACAGCGGCGCATACGAGCTTGTGCGTCCTGACCGTTTAATGGTGAACGACGTTGAAACATGGGCAGAAGAAGACAGACGTAAGATGATGCTCAAGTTGGCCTAAAAATAATCAAACAACTACTCTGCTTATCTTTACCTGAGTTTGGAGTTAAACTATGAGGGCTGCGTGCCTCTCGCCCGCTAATGCCGGATCCTGTTGCTGGATCCACCGACTGGCACAACGTGGGCACAGCAGCAGTGGTGCTGACCAATTTGTTTGTCGAACCGCAGTCCTAATCATCCACTGGTGCGTTTGCAAAATAGGAGTGTTATGTAGTGTTGAATCCTAATCCTATATGGTTGGAAAACCACAGGATTTTGCTTCAAAGGGTGCTTCACATCGCGGGAAAAACAAAGTAATTATAAGAAAACGGTTTGTTTAAAAATAGTGCATAGCCTGGGGGTTCAAATCCCCGAATCAAACAATGTACATCAATTTTTTTTCCCTAAATATCAAAATCCTAAAAAAAATCTTATATTTTTCTCCGAATAATAAGTGCCCACACAAAACATCAAATTAAGGCGCGAATTCTGAGGGTTCGAATCAAACAATTGATGTTTATTTTTAGTATTTTTGGAATACCAAAGTAAGGACCACGTGAAGTGGGTTCAAAATTAATATCCCGGACACTCTCAACTTTATCTACATTGAACATACAACATTACATTGTTAAGATCAAAGTTTGGTATTTATCTGGATTCAATTGCTAGTATATTTTAGGCATTAATTGGATTCTCGGTTTGTAATGGGTATAACAAAATTTTGAACTGCATGTATATTACAACACGATTCAGAATTGAAATACAAATAATATTTAAGTAGTCAAGTACAGAAATGTATGTCATGTTCTTTTCATTAGAAATGATTATTTAGTCCAAAGCTTCATGAAATTTGGCATGGGGTACCATGATATGACCTCAAGAGCCTTAATTAAAAATTTCAAAAGGATTCACAAATTCTGTAGTACATTAGTGATTTCAAACCAAAGCATCTTCAAGGAAAATGCCATAGCTTTCCATGCACTATGGTTGTGCTATTTTCTAGTTTCCACTAGATTGTTTTTCAGTGATGACCTAAAAAGGTTCCACGTTTTTAGACACATGCAACATATATATCGCATTAAATTGTTCACATCAAAGCCTTCCAAATAATATGATGTACATTTATAAAGGGGTTGCCCTTAGGCTTTGGCAAATGCTATTACGTCATGGTCCACTGCAGTAGTGGCTTCAACACCGATAGCCTATTTGCTGAGGGTGACCTACCGCCCGACGGTGACCAGGTGGTCGGGTCCAACGGCCTAATGCCATACAGTAGATGTTGGACTCTACGAATTCAGGCCACACGCGGTTGTGCTCTGGATGGTCCTCCTCGGTGGCCATGTGGGCTGCGTGGACATAGTGGTTCGCCGAACAAGCAGGATGCCATCATATCGATATTTTAGCATGGCCGGAGGTGAGCCATTGGATGAGATAGCAGCCTCGAGATATATGACGACGGCGAGGGAGGCCGGCCAGGGGAGCGGACAATGTGAGGGCGAACATCAGGGCATGCACATCGGTTGGAAGTTTAACTGTCGGGGTCATGGGGGCGCGCCGGGAGATCAGTCGAAGCTATCGACGATGCAGGAGAAGCACACTGGCGGGGCTTTATTTATAGACTGCGATATAGTGGGCGGTGCAGCAATATACGCACGCTACTCCTATTTTTCCTAGCTAGTTACTAGTGACGACCATTATGTGTGCTCATCAGTGCTGAGGTGGCAGTTATAGCCTATTCTATAGTGGTGGTATGATGAATGGCCATGAAAGAGTGTGAACCCGAGCAATACAAAGTAGGGAGAGAGAAAATCAATAACAATCCTAGTACAATCCAGAATTTATGGTTTTGTTATAATTAAGCAAGGAAACCCCACACTACAAGTATTCATTGCGATAAAAAATTATATCATGATATGTATAGATATTAAAAACAAACACAAACACAAACACATAGAAACACACTTACATCAGTGGCACAAACTGAAGTACATGAACCTTGATACTATCACATTTATTATTTGAATATATTTTAACACTATTCATTTTGGTGAAATGTACAATATTGTTTTCTTCAAAAAGTAGCATGGTTATAGTGACAAATGGGGGTCTACCATAACACTTTGAGTTTATAATCACAGTGAAATTAAAGTCTAAATTTTGTTAGATATGAGGGAGGGGAAGTCGGTTAAAGCTGCGGGATGTATCAACGAAAGAAATATTAATATTTCGTGATATAATTAATGATTTGTGAGTAAGTAAAAATACTTAGTATAAATATATCATACATTATGAATAATGTTTATCATATAAAAAATGAGTAGTCTTTTGGTATTTGGTTTGACTCACATGTCCAGACACAACTGATATCTCAACCGTTGGCTCATCTTCGTATTCACACCAGCATATGCAATAAGAAATGTATTTCTATTTGATGTGAAATTGTTTTACATTTGATGACTTGTATCTGTGAAAGTCGTTCTTGATTGTTCATGGACTCATGTAAAAAATTATCAACTGATAAATTTATTTATTTCTTCCGTCTCACCATTTACTTAATAGATTGGCTTGCTTTGGAAGCACGCCGACAGCCTTTCCTAATCCATCTTTTACAATGTGATTTTATTGTACATGCCTAACATGGCCTGATGAGAATAAAGATACATTCTAGTAATACAACGTAAATGCGTGTGCATGCGCCGATGGCTGATTAGCTTTTTGAAGGTTCATGCATGCACTTCTTCTTAATTCGTGAAAATTTTCAAATTATCAACTTCTTTTAAAATCTATTGTGAACATTTTTGTTTTAATTTGTGAACTTTTTTCATTTTGGTGAGAATTTTTCAAATTATGAACACTAGTCATCAACCCGTGCGACAGCACGGGCTAGCGATTTTTGAAAAATTATAGAGTTGTCCATAGAGAGTTTTTGTAAGTTTATTTTTTCTAAATTCGTGTAGAAATTAGAAATACAAAATATTTATATTAACAATTTACTATTTTAGTATCTACTTCAGATTTGTGCCAGAACCAAAATTGCTGACACCATCATATATATTTAATGGCTCCTATTATACATATGAAGGTGTGTTTTATTTTTTACATTATTATACATATAAAATCTATGGGTTTTCTCTCTATCGGCTACTATTGTCATGGTCACTCCATGGTTCCACATGCATGCATGCGGTTAAAATATTCCATTAAACATGGTGCAACAACCGCGTTGTGGGACATTAGTTTATGCCAATCACTCTTCATCCAGTCGATTGTCCACGCATCTATATCTAACTCATCGGTGCCCCTGCCAACCAAGTGCTTATCAGTTCAACATGCCGGTGAGCTCCACGCCTTGAGAATTGTTGTGACTCAGTTCATGCTTATCCTTGTACTTTTAATATGTTTGGAAGGTCGGTGAACTTCCACATGTTGTCTTTCATTAAGTTACATTTCGCCTTTTACAGAGCTATCGTTGTCTGAAACAATCACAATCCAAAAGAATTACTGATGTGGAAAAAAATAATACGACAATCACTTCCACGCGCCAAATAAAAAATGTACAAATGGACGTGTAGATTGATTCCAATCACCCTCTTGTGTCGAGGAAGAAAGCGAAGTGGAGCGGGCCCAAAGGCCATCACATCTTCATTCGGCATGTTTACATGCATACATCGGCCTAGCTCTCCCTTTCGTCCATCACTTCTCTTTTCTTTGGAACATGAGCATCAATATATTTGGTGAGTCAATAGATAGTATATTCATTTGTTAGGCACGATTCATACTTTACTAAATCTTTCTACTATATGCACCCTGACATCCACATATGTGTCGTACAAAGTTTTATTTGTTTGGAAACCAGAATTTGCTTTTTGTCAAAGAATTATTAACTTCGATGTCAATGTCAGGACAAAGTCTTGATGTTGAACGTATTTGTTCCTTTCCCCAATATATTTGTTCTCGACGTGCAAGTGCAAAATATATGTAGTCTAAAAAAGGCCTCGTGTGTCCACGAGGTTGAATTTCTTTTATCTGGCCAGAACCACTAGCTAACTAAGGAATTAATATTTATATGTGGTGGCGAAATTGCGGCCGTTTAGTTAAATAATTATTGTTAAGTCACACTGCTCTTTTGGTCCCAGCCACGCAGTCGATAATCACGATACATATTGCACAGCTCATGGATTTTTTTCATGCATCTCCAACATGCAATTACACAACCAAACATTTACCATAATTTAGATATCGAGAAATTAGTACATGGAGTGCACTCCGCATATTTATTTTCCAAAAAAGTTGTCCAGCGATGTACTAATACATATGCTATTGGTTGGAGAGGCTGCATGCACCGATCGAGAAATATCAATGGACAAGGTATGATAGCCCAAAACATGTTAATATAAATTATAGATAATAGATCGAAGGTTGATCAACATTTTTTTCATACATTGATCATGTTGTGAGTTCAACACATTTACTACTCCCTCCGTCCCATAATGTAAGAAGTTTTTTGACACTATACCAGTGTCAAAAAAGTCCAATATTATACAGTTAAGTGGTTAATTAACGTGTTTTCATCCTTAATGATAGTCATTAATGAACAGACATCATGTACCATTTGTGGGATGTTTATTTATACAGTTAAGTGGTTTTTTTCTTCTCTTTACACAAATCGACTTACTATCACACCAATGCCCCCATTCGTTCAGAAATTCTTGAAACATCTATGCCAATTCTGGTGCTGAAGGCCTGCACAATAACAAGAGAGAAATTTATAAAATTTGTTAACTTAATTTGATGCAAAGTAGATAACTTTATAATTTGATATTTAGATAGAAAATCCTCCATCACAATATGCTATTTTTTTTGCAGCCGCATCTAATTGAATTTAGCACATACATTCTGGCCACAAGAGAGGGGTAAAGAAAGATGGAAATCAATTCGAACTTCTAGGCTAGCTTTCCCCCTTCTTTCGTTTCTTTCTATCGTTCTACAGCCTAAGAAAATGATTGGAGAGGAATCTATAGCTCAGCAGTTTCACATACGCACATGGACTCTCTTATATTTTCTTTTGTGCCTTCTACTTGTATATATGTTGCTATTTCAGTTTAATGTTACCTTAGAAACTAACATTACCCGTCAGATAAGTATGAACATATATTTTTTATAAGGCTATCGATCCAAGGTTCCAAAAAGGAAAAATAATATTTGACACAAAAATCATTTCAATCAGCAAATAATGCTTTTAATGATACAATTTTCATGCCACATAAACTATATTTTATTGCTATAATTACTTATTGGTCGAAACCTTAATCCTAGGACTCGTGTGCGCATTATGTTTTGCAACATGTGTATGTACGTACCCGGGAGTGTATAGTGTAGAATATTCTGTTGTCAGCAACAGAGTGATTAGCGTTAATGATGACGGCCCCTTATTCCTCAAGAATGGTGATCACCTCATGGAGCTTGATAGGCCTGTCCGTGCTGCATATCAGCCTCACCTCCATGCTTGCATCGTCATATTGCTGCACCTCCACTACCCGTGGTGCTGCCTCCAATTTTTTTTCTCCATCTGGTGACCTCGCACCGCTGCTCGTGGTAGCAGTGATAGTGGGCGTCGAGATGCCACTAACTCCCAGTAAGGTAGCCATGGCTTGTGCAGAGGCCTTCTTGTGTTGTAGATCATCGACCCGTTCCTTGAGGTTCTTGATGTATGATGCCGCCACATCCAGGCAGCCTAGCTGACTCGGTGTATCCTATATATGCATTAAAGGAACAATAATATAAACATATTATGAAGTGATTTTTTTATTTGATGACATGATTTCCTTGACTGATAATATTGATAATGGACAAGTTGTATTTTTTCCCAGTTTATTTATGGTGATGCATGTGATTACACATAACAACCCTGTTGGATTGAAACTATATTATTCATAGCATCTTTGTAAACCCATACTTTCAAACATCGCAATATCTCGGCGCTATAGCGTTTAGAGGTGCATCATGCTAAGTCGATTCCCACCAGTTAACGCGCTATAACACTAGTTAGCGTGCTAACGATTCTTTCGCTATTTGCCATAATCCACTATTTAAAACTTGCGTAAAAAAATTGTGGATGTCCTTAATCGACAGTGTGTTTGTACTCTTTGCTTAATAATATGGCTGTGTGGATCAATCAAAAAAGAACTATGTGTTCGTACTTTGCACTTGTTTTTCAACCGCGCCTCGACATGCCATGAGCTCCAAAAATAGTACTTTTGGACGGAGGGAGTAGTACCTAATGTGAAAATAAATGCCCAGCAAACACTCCTAATTACCATTCTCCACTTAAATATTCACAATATATAAACTCATTAGTTTCTGGAGAGGACGAGACCATGAGATAATAAACAGGGAGAATTGGAGAGAAACAACCAGCTAGATATCAATCAACTATATAAGAAAAAAGGGAACAAGCTAGCATGTGAACAGAAGTGTGTTCTTTCATTACAGCATGGGGGAAGTGTTGTTTTGGGATGAGGGATGCGAGCTTCTCGTAGAGCGCCTTCATGCGCTGCCTCCTCTTCCTCTCCGACCTCTTCTTCTCCATCGGTGACGCCGTGCTGCCGGTCGCCCTGGCCTTCATCTCCATCTAGCTTAACAGGGAGAGATCGATCAGCAGCCGTGGTCTTAATGCTCTAGAAGGAAATTTAATCGTAATGGAGAAGAAGATACCGAGGTGCAGGCAGATGCTAGGTTCATGGCGGCAGCTCTAGCTAGGTAGGATGCGACGGAGGAGGAAGAAGGAGTGCGTGGTAAGGGCTGGCCTGATCTGAGGATATATGCTAGGCCAATGGGTGTATAGAAAAAAGGCCAGGTATATATGGGTGGGCCAATCCATCAAAAAACACCATTTTAGCACACACACAAAAAACGATGTTACTATTCATATACTGGCCTAAATCGCCGACACCCCCTGTCTCCGCCACTGGTGTGATGGAGAAATTTCAACGGAGATTTGCAGCTGCGTGTTGTTGTCATATGCTCCCTCCGTTCCACAATATAGTGTGCCTATGCTTTCCGAAATCTAAATTTGACTATAAATTTAACCAACGAGACCGATTGCGACGGGAGCAAATATTATACCAATGATTTCGCTATTTCGATACGAATTCAATGCTATAATTTTTACTCCCGCCGCAGTCGGTCTCGATGGTTGAATTTATTGTCAAACTTAAATTTTGGGAAGCACGGGCGCACTACATTGTACTAATCAGCTCAAACATAATAAATATAACATCAAGGTTCACGGACCACTGAACGACCATTGCCTTCGCCAGAACGAGCCGCCGACGTGCCGTTGTTGCTGCTCCCATACTGTAGCCGGCCTAACCTTGTTGATCAACCAGGAAGTCTCGTGCACGTGCCCCTAAAAATCAGCGCCAACAGCTAGTTATATGAAGTTTCTTACGGTACGTGTTTTGGGACCTGTTGGGGTTGCTGTAATAGCATATTTCCGGGCCAATTATATGAAGTTGTCACATCAAATATAGCCCAACTAATAGTCACTTGTACAATAGTTAGTCGTACTAGTATGTTATTAATATGCGGCCCATCTTTTTCTCTCACAAAACGTGTTGGAGCACACGCTACAGCCGGTTGTAATTCTACAGCCCGTTTATCATCTCTATCCTTCAACTAGGATAAAATCTAACGCGGGATCTCTTATAGCCCAGCTATGTCACTTTAGGGAATCTCCAATGCTGACATCCAAATTTGCTCCGGTATCCATCCGCGGACAGGTGGTGACTTGTCCACCGACACTGATGAAGGAGGTGGCCATCCAAAGCTAGCACTACTAGGGAAAACCCTAGCAGTAGCGCTGGTTTTGTGCTCACTAGTAGCGCGGGTAGGCGCGCTACTAATAAGGTGCTACAGCTATTGCTTAGCAGTAAGGCGTGCCGGCGCGCGCTACTGCTAGGACAAATAGTTGTAGCGTTTGTTCACCCCCACGCTACTGCTAATGAAACTAGTGGCAGCGCGTTTTCTCTCCATGGCTACTAGTATTCATTTTTTATTTTTTTTATTTTTAGTGTATTTATGCGGTTTTCTCTCCATCATACAAATATTGGTACAATACCAGTTATGAGGTTTACATCATTATGTCCATAACAGTGTGTCAAATGAAGGCGGATTAGGTTCAAGTGGAGGCAATATGTGGTGCATGTCAAAAGTATACTACTAATCCAAACTTGATCTAGTTTGGACTAGTAGTACTTTCGATGTGCACCACATGTTGCCTCCACTTGAATCTAATCCGCCGGCACAATGATGCCAGTGTGCCCAGCGATGGCGAGAAGTCTAGAAATTTTGCTGTTCGGCGCCACGATCGCGTCCAATTGGTGCTCCATCATTAGCTTCTCTAGCCCATTCGCATTCAGCTCCTTCAGGCGACGGATCGCAGCTCTCTCCCAGGGGCCAATGCCATCTGTGTTTTGGGCAGTGATAAGGTCAAGCTGCCCGAAATCTTTCATCCTCTCCTGCACTAACATATAAGGAAATTTTCTTTCAAAGAAAACATATAAGAAATTTTTCAAAAGAAGCACCACTAACTAACATGGTGATTCTATGATTTTTCTAGAGTTTGATGGCCTGACATAGTGACATGCCCTATCCATGGGGATTGTATATTCTATATAAAAATAGATACTCCCTCGGCCCCATAATGTATGTCATTTTTATATAAATAAAACGTCCTATATTATGGGATGGAGGGAGCATATTTTTATAGAGCCGTTTGTTTGAACAATTGAACCTATACCAAGAAGTGAAGAGATGAAATATGTATTCAGTTGTTTTTTGGTGCACTTGCCTCCACAGGATGCTTGTTGTTGAATGCTATGATGTCTGCTAGCGATTGAACCGGGAAGTAGACCAAATCTGCCAAATACGCGTTTATGCTCAGTTTGAACTCTGCCTGCATCGCAATCCCCTCGTTGGAACGAATTTCATCGCAATCATGTAGCGTTTATGCTCAGTTCTCGACCACCACTATTCATTCGCTTGGTTCGAAGGAATGGACCAAAGGAGAAGTGGAGGAAACTCTCCTCTTATCCCATTTTCAAAGGAAAGAAATGCGGGAATTCTACAAATCCACTTGGACCTATTTTAGTGATCTCTTGCTTGGCAGGACTCCAAAAGTGTAGGAATAGGAAAACATAGAAAATGATAAGAATGGATGTGCAAAATGGATGATGCGAAACACATATATTTTGCAAGACACGTTTGGTTCATGGAAATAGGAGCAACACATGTATCATTACAAACTTGGCTAAACCAAAGTCAAACCAAATAAAATACTATAATTGTAATGCCATACGCTCTAAGGATCTTAGTCTCGTTCTTTGTGCGTAGGAATTTGAAAAGGAGGTCGTCATCAATTTTAAAATTCCCGTGCTTTTCCTTTGAAACATAGAGCAAAAGCATAATCCCATCCTAATTATAGTTTAGTGCGTGGTTTGACGTTGATTAGACTGTGTTTAGTAGGATTGTTGCATTTTTCCCTATTCCTGTGAACTAACACGCAAATTTACAGAACTGATATATTTTCCAATTCTTAGGTTTGTACGTGCAATTCTATCTTATTCTTGTATTTGTCCTATTCCTATGCTGTCCTTCAAATCAAATATGTTGGTAAAGAATTTGACATACCCATCGGTCATTTGGAATCAACGACGCTTTCTAGATGTCTGCATCTGGAAGAAAGGAAAACATTCAGATGTGTGCAATATGTTACACCAAACATTGGAGTCTGTTATACATGCGTCGTGCATGATCGCTTATTTATGCGTGTTCCTCTTTCCCCTCTCTCATCTCTTACATATGGACCAACTAGCATTGCCACCGACACACTAATCCCTTCGAACAAAAACTTGGTTAATTCACCATGCTCTAGTGTATCAAACCAAGCTTTTTCCACCCCATTGGAGATGGTCTTAGGACATGATTATGTACACGCAAAACATTATGATAATATAGTCATATATACTGTATCAAATTAGTAAATAGTACTCATACTACTGCAAATTATTATTAGTTTTAAGAATGGTAATGTATGTTCCTCATTTTTACATGTAACAGTATACATGCTCTACGATATTTTTCTATAGATTGATTAGTCCCACTCTAAAATCTCGTGCTTATAATCGTGCACAGTTTTTCCCATTTGATCTCAGGTTTACTAAATAATGTCTCGTTTGATTGTACTAAATGTCTTAGGTGCCCGAGCAACTCTCAAGTGGCAACTATGTAAATGAAGGAAACATCCATATTGGAAAGACTACTCCGCATTCAATAGCAAATCTATTCAGAGAACAGTTTCAAATTGACTTCGAGTTGTTCCTTACACTGCGGTCAAAAGAATTGATAAGTGGTGGGCGAATGTTTTTGATGCTTCTGGGACGAAAGAGCGAAGAAATGTTGACGCATGGGGAAATTGGCGCCATGTGGGAATTGCTTTCTGAATCTCTCCAGTCACTTGTCCTCAAGGTATAGTCGGCATGCCTGTGTTATTTTCAAGTTTAATATTCGGTTATGATTAGACACTAAAATCATCTAAGCATAGATCATTCCTATTCACCCTAAAATACATAGTAGTGGCTTTGTTCTTGTGAATCACGATCTCTCGTAGAAATGATACTAAAGCCTTTTGGTATTTTGCTTTTCATAAATAACCTTATGTAATACAAAAATGCCTTTAGCTTGTGCTGAAACGCATGGCGTGGAAACAATC
>NC_041383.1:15976835-15979199 GCF_002162155.2 Triticum dicoccoides
CTATGATATTCTATAATTATTTGACATGAATTCTATATCAAGTCTTATTGTGGTTACTGGTCCATTGCAGGGTCGCGTGGAAAAAGGAAAACTTGACTCATTCAACCTGCCACTCTACGCCCCATCAGTGGAGGAGGTGAAGGCAGTGGTCAACCACACAGAGCTATTCGACATTGAGCATGTGGGGATGGTCGAAGTCAATTGGGACCCTCAAGATGATGATTCTGACGACGAGCACATGGTGCTTGACCCTGCCAGCAGTGGGAGAAACCTCTCCATGACCATCAGATCAGTGTTAGAGCCACTTATTGCTGGCCACTTCGGCGAGGGCATTACTGATGAGCTGTTTGCAGTGTATGCATGCGTCGTTGCAAAACATCTTGAGAAACGGAATGCCATGTTGCCCAGCATCGTGGTCTCTCTGAAGAAGGCGACGCATTAAAACCTGAACTAGCGACATGTGCGCGAACGGTTTATAAGCCATTATGTATGAATAAATTATATGTCCTACATGTGTTGTAACTATTACGATAAGGCCTCAGATTCGAATATATTTCAACTTCTCAATAGAGGATATTAAGCACAAAGTACTTAGTAACTGTCCATGTAATATGTTATATATTCTAAAATACATGTGCAGGTCATGTGTGAGGCTGCCACGTACAATTTCTGACGGATCTCATCATGGATCCCCACATTACTAAGTGTATCTCAATACATTTAGTGTTGGTGGAGACTTCAATATCGTTGGACATAATGGTGAAAAGACTTAGAAAATGCATCATTGTCCTTTTACTGATTTTTTCAGTTCTACTATTCATACTCTTGCTCTAAGGGAGTTCTATATTAGTGGAATCATCTATACATGGCCTAATAAGCAAGCCCATGCTACTCTCAAGAAATTAGACAAGATCCTTATGTCTAGTGAGTGGGTGGATTTATTTCCTTTAGTTAATTCGAGAAAGGTGGTTTGATGTGTATCTGATCATAATGCTCTAATATTACCCTCTGGGAACAATATCATGACATCATCTAACATAAATGAATTTATATTTTTGTTGAGCTAGGTTAAGAATGATGAGTTTCTTCTTTTGGGTAGTAAAATTTGGAACAAGCGTGTAAGATATGAGGATTCCAATATCATTAACATAAAGCTTAAAATATTTAGTAATTTTCTTAAAGGCTAGAGTTCCAATAAGTTTGGGCATTCCAAAAAGAGGATAAAAGAGCTTCAAGAGGAGTTGGAAGTATTGGGTAATATGGAGGAAGTTGGACCCGTGTCTCCTGAATTGTGTAGTAGGTGGACTGCTATTTGTGTGGAAATAAATGAGACTTTGGTTGATAAGGAATGTATTAGTTATGACAATTACATGATAGATGGTTGTTGTAAGGTGACCAATACAATTACGACAATTACGCTATCGCGTCCCTAGGTGCCACGTGTGTTGGCAGTTTAGGGCTATGGTCCCAAGGGCTCTCGGCGGTGGCTGTACAGCCACGGCTGTGAGGGCAGTGTGGTGGCCAGCCATGACGCCCGGTTGTGGCGCCTCAGGGCCGGGCTTCACCTCCTAGATCCATTCTGCTGCAAGTGGTGAGCTGATGGTGGATCGCTCGACTGCAATGTGCAACAGTGAAGCATCTAGAATTGACCATTATATCAGCATTGTGTAGCAGAGCATCATCTAGAACTATGTTTTTTTTATTTGCACGGTAATACGTGTCTCATTTATAGAATAAAGATCAAGTTACAAGGCACGAAAACACCTATGATTACAGGACTGAAAAGATACATCTAGAATTGTGCTTGACAAGTCACTCGACTGCAATGCAGACGGATTAAAAACATTAACATTTTATAAATTGCCATGCTTTTTCACACGAATACAAATTGTTCTCACAATGCGTGCCTTTTGGGCTATATAAATAAACTTTCCTCCTTCTTTACAAATAAAGCAATCATATGCGACAAGTTCAACTATGAAAAGAAAGTGAAAAAGATCACCAAATGGCCAGTAGATCAGGAAATCAGCGGCAAAGTGAGACGACGTGCGTCAGCAGTTACCGCGTCCATTTTATGACCAAGTTAGTCGTGATCCCGCTGTCTAGAGAGCAGGTGTCAATGCTACAAAAATGCAAGGGAATTTGAAGATATAGTCAGAAGTCCGTCTATCTGGTTAGCACGGGTTTGAATAAACCCTGTCAGATCCAGGCTTGCCAGTCGGACCCAGCTAGAACCTGACAAACAAAGCTCCAAAGAAAGCTCACCGTGCGCTACATGAGAATAAGATGCTGGACCGTCAACACAAACATGAAGCTGAACCTGGATTTCACAATAAAGAAAATGACAGGACTCTTTAAAAAAAA
>NC_041383.1:15980036-16006664 GCF_002162155.2 Triticum dicoccoides
AGTCGACATGGCTCCTTTGCACCCTGCTTGGTGCTGACCAAGGTTTTGGGTACCTGGTGGAATATTCGGATACCGCCCGGTATCCGCGTTTCTCGCCACCCCATGAGATACGTATGTACCGAGCGAATTTTTTTGATTTTTTTCAAAAATTTTGAATTTAAACTCTGATAGTTATGTTAGATATGTCCGAAACTTCTAGAGGACAGGCAGCCAGCCATCACGTAGTGGTAACCTGGCCTCCTCATTATTTCTGTTGTGGTCTTGGGTTCGAGTGTCGTAGTTGTTGTTTTTTGGCGGGATTCGATCTAATAACCTCAAGGCAAGAGAACTACATATACGACCTACCACCATGCCAGATGGTGGTTGGTGAACAAATTGAGTCGAGCACTTATCTATAGAACACTCAAATAATTTTAATTCAAAATTCAATTTCAAATTTCGTCCGAATTTTTTTCCGGGATTTCATGGTAACCGAGAATTCCGGTGCCCCGAGAGAAAAAACTTGCACTCGGGATCCAAATCCTTGGTGCTCACTCCAGTGAACGAGTTGATCTCGCCCAGCCAGACATCGGCGAGGTGTCGGTTTGCCGCCTCTGTCAAGTGGACGCCGTCCCAGTACAGCCGAGCAGACGGATCCCGGCACGTCGTCGCGGCTGCATCGCCGCATAGAACCGTCGCGTTCATTCCGTACCTTCCAGGCCCTCCACAGCACACCATTAGTACGTCCTCTTCAAAACCTGCAATCATCCATCAATCAACGTCAACCACCTTCCATGATGACATTTTGTGTGTGTGCTATGCAACTAACGAAGATTCTTTCAGTTGAGTTGGCGGTGCTAACCGAACTTGTGTGGCGACTCCACCATCTCCATGATTGGACGAAAGAAATCGGCGTAGATGATCTTGACGTTACGGTGCTTGGCCCGGAGCTTGGTGAGAGCCGCCTGCAGCAGCTCGTTGTGGTACAGCCCCAGCTCGTTGTGCGCTGTCAGACAGCCGGTTTTGGAGTTGTATGCTGACGGTGGGGCGCCGGCGAACTTGGTCAGGATGGGCGGCGAGCATCCGGACGGGATCACGCCGGGAACCACCAGGATCCTCGCCCCGTGCTTGATCAGCCTCTGTTGATAGCAGCAATATTTGGTTAGCATTGATGATCGATTGGTCATTGCGTATGTGAAGCTTAATGACTGCTTAAGAGCTAGAGTACCTCGATGGCCATGGAGATGGTTGCGACAACATCTGGAACGAAGGACCGGACTTCCTGCACCGTTTTGCTTTGGAAAGAGAAGTGATAGTCGTTGACTCCGAACTCGCCCACTAAGAAGAGGGACGTGCCGAAGAATTTCTTGCACTCTGGATGCAAGATGCATATCATTTGAGTTCTCATCAAGCGTTGACTTGGCTAATGATGGCTACGAATGTATATGGAATTATGAATAGCATATAATTGTAACCTCGAGCTGTGTGGCACAATGTAGGCTTCATGGACTCGAACCACTCCAGCTGCACGCCTAGGCTGGTGTAGAGGGGGAACTTGCTGGAGCCACCGGGGATGTCCCTCTCATGGAAGAAACCGGCGTCGAGGGCAGTGGCGGCTCCAACGGCGAAGTTGGCACCTCGGCGGAAGCTGCCGTTGTGCGCCAGGGTGGGCGGCACATACGGCAGGCCCATGTTTTCAGCTAATCAGTCCCACAAAGAGCCTACAGTCATCGACTGGTACATATTCCGGTAGCCGGCCAGTCGGAAATCAAATGGAGGAGCACGAACATACCGATGAAGTCGATGATGAGCCGCCCGTCCCCGTTGCGGCCGGTGGGGCGGCCGAAGAAGGTGGTGCCGTAGGGAGGCCTTGTGACGTGGTCGAAGACGGAGTACCATCCGAAGACGATGGGGTTGTTGCCCGTGTCAGCGAAGGAGTCGCTGAAGCTGAAGATGGACTTGTAGCGATGGCCGCCGGAGGGGGAAGAGGAGGAGCACAGCGGCGCATACGAGCTTGTGCGTCCTGACCGTTTAATGGTGAACGACGTTGAAACATGGGCAGAAGAAGACAGACGTAAGATGATGCTCAAGTTGGCCTAAAAATAATCAAACAACTACTCTGCTTATCTTTACCTGAGTTTGGAGTTAAACTATGAGGGCTGCGTGCCTCTCGCCCGCTAATGCCGGATCCTGTTGCTGGATCCACCGACTGGCACAACGTGGGCACAGCAGCAGTGGTGCTGACCAATTTGTTTGTCGAACCGCAGTCCTAATCATCCACTGGTGCGTTTGCAAAATAGGAGTGTTATGTAGTGTTGAATCCTAATCCTATATGGTTGGAAAACCACAGGATTTTGCTTCAAAGGGTGCTTCACATCGCGGGAAAAACAAAGTAATTATAAGAAAACGGTTTGTTTAAAAATAGTGCATAGCCTGGGGGTTCAAATCCCCGAATCAAACAATGTACATCAATTTTTTTTCCCTAAATATCAAAATCCTAAAAAAAATCTTATATTTTTCTCCGAATAATAAGTGCCCACACAAAACATCAAATTAAGGCGCGAATTCTGAGGGTTCGAATCAAACAATTGATGTTTATTTTTAGTATTTTTGGAATACCAAAGTAAGGACCACGTGAAGTGGGTTCAAAATTAATATCCCGGACACTCTCAACTTTATCTACATTGAACATACAACATTACATTGTTAAGATCAAAGTTTGGTATTTATCTGGATTCAATTGCTAGTATATTTTAGGCATTAATTGGATTCTCGGTTTGTAATGGGTATAACAAAATTTTGAACTGCATGTATATTACAACACGATTCAGAATTGAAATACAAATAATATTTAAGTAGTCAAGTACAGAAATGTATGTCATGTTCTTTTCATTAGAAATGATTATTTAGTCCAAAGCTTCATGAAATTTGGCATGGGGTACCATGATATGACCTCAAGAGCCTTAATTAAAAATTTCAAAAGGATTCACAAATTCTGTAGTACATTAGTGATTTCAAACCAAAGCATCTTCAAGGAAAATGCCATAGCTTTCCATGCACTATGGTTGTGCTATTTTCTAGTTTCCACTAGATTGTTTTTCAGTAATGACCTAAAAAGGTTCCACGTTTTTAGACACATGCAACATATATATCGCATTAAATTGTTCACATCAAAGCCTTCCAAATAATATGATGTACATTTATAAAGGGGTTGCCCTTAGGCTTTGGCAAATGCTATTACGTCATGGTCCACTGCAGTAGTGGCTTCAACACCGATAGCCTATTTGCTGAGGGTGACCTACCGCCCGACGGTGACCAGGTGGTCGGGTCCAACGGCCTAATGCCATACAGTAGATGTTGGACTCTACGAATTCAGGCCACACGCGGTTGTGCTCTGGATGGTCCTCCTCGGTGGCCATGTGGGCTGCGTGGACATAGTGGTTCGCCGAACAAGCAGGATGCCATCATATCGATATTTTAGCATGGCCGGAGGTGAGCCATTGGATGAGATAGCAGCCTCGAGATATATGACGACGGCGAGGGAGGCCGGCCAGGGGAGCGGACAATGTGAGGGCGAACATCAGGGCATGCACATCGGTTGGAAGTTTAACTGTCGGGGTCATGGGGGCGCGCCGGGAGATCAGTCGAAGCTATCGACGATGCAGGAGAAGCACACTGGCGGGGCTTTATTTATAGACTGCGATATAGTGGGCGGTGCAGCAATATACGCACGCTACTCCTATTTTTCCTAGCTAGTTACTAGTGACGACCATTATGTGTGCTCATCAATGCTGAGGTGGCAGTTATAGCCTATTCTATAGTGGTGGTATGATGAATGGCCATGAAAGAGTGTGAACCCGAGCAATACAAAGTAGGGAGAGAGAAAATCAATAACAATCCTAGTACAATCCAGAATTTATGGTTTTGTTATAATTAAGCAAGGAAACCCCACACTACAAGTATTCATTGCGATAAAAAATTATATCATGATATGTATAGATATTAAAAACAAACACAAACACAAACACATAGAAACACACTTACATCAGTGGCACAAACTGAAGTACATGAACCTTGATACTATCACATTTATTTTTTGAATATATTTTAACACTATTCATTTTGGTGAAATGTACAATATTGTTTTCTTCAAAAAGTAGCATGGTTATAGTGACAAATGGGGGTCTACCATAACACTTTGAGTTTATAATCACAGTGAAATTAAAGTCTAAAATTTCTTAGATATGAGGGAGGGGAAGTCGGTTAAAGCTGCGGGATGTATCAACGAAAGAAATATTAATATTTCGTGATATAATTAATGATTTGTGAGTAAGTAAAAATACTTAGTATAAATATATCATACATTATGAATAATGTTTATCATATAAAAAATGAGTAGTCTTTTGGTATTTGGTTTGACTCACATGTCCAGACACAACTGATATCTCAACCGTTGGCTCATCTTCGTATTCACACCAGCATATGCAATAACAAATGTATTTCTATTTGATGTGAAATTGTTTTACATTTGATGACTTGTATCTGTGAAAGTCGTTCTTGATTGTTCATGGACTCATGTAAAAAATTATCAACTGATAAATTTATTTATTTCTTCCGTCTCACCATTTACTTAATAGATTGGCTTGCTTTGGAAGCACGCCGACAGCCTTTCCTAATCCATCTTTTACAATGTGATTTTATTGTACATGCCTAACATGGCCCGATGAGAATAAAGATACATTCTAGTAATACAACGTAAATGCGTGTGCATGCGCCGATGGCTGATTAGCTTTTTGAAGGTTCATGCATGCACTTCTTCTTAATTCGTGAAAATTTTCAAATTATCAACTTCTTTTAAAATCTATTGTGAACATTTTTGTTTTAATTTGTGAACTTTTTTCATTTTGGTGAGAATTTTTCAAATTATGAACACTAGTCATCAACCCGTGCGACAGCACGGGCTAGCGATTTTTGAAAAATTATAGAGTTGTCCATAGAGAGTTTTTGTAAGTTTATTTTTTCTAAATTCGTGTAGAAATTAGAAATACAAAATATTTATATTAACAATTTACTATTTTAGTATCTACTTCAGATTTGTGCCAGAACCAAAATTGCTGACACCATCATATATATTTAATGGCTCCTATTATACATATGAAGGTGTGTTTTATTTTTTACATTATTATACATATAAAATCTATGGGTTTTCTCTCTATCGGCTACTATTGTCATGGTCACTCCATGGTTCCACATGCATGCATGCGGTTAAAATATTCCATTAAACATGGTGCAACAACCGCGTTGTGGGACATTAGTTTATGCCAATCACTCTTCATCCAGTCGATTGTCCACGCATCTATATCTAACTCATCGGTGCCCCTGCCAACCAAGTGCTTATCAGTTCAACATGCCGGTGAGCTCCACGCCTTGAGAATTGTTGTGACTCAGTTCATGCTTATCCTTGTACTTTTAATATGTTTGGAAGGTCGGTGAACTTCCACATGTTGTCTTTCATTAAGTTACATTTCGCCTTTTACAGAGCTATCGTTGTCTGAAACAATCACAATCCAAAAGAATTACTGATGTGGAAAAAAATAATACGACAATCACTTCCACGCGCCAAATAAAAAATGTACAAATGGACGTGTAGATTGATTCCAATCACCCTCTTGTGTCGAGGAAGAAAGCGAAGTGGAGCGGGCCCAAAGGCCATCACATCTTCATTCGGCATGTTTACATGCATACATCGGCCTAGCTCTCCCTTTCGTCCATCACTTCTCTTTTCTTTGGAACATGAGCATCAATATATTTGGTGAGTCAATAGATAGTATATTCATTTGTTAGGCACGATTCATACTTTACTAAATCTTTCTACTATATGCACCCTGACATCCACATATGTTTCGTACAAAGTTTTATTTGTTTGGAAACCAGAATTTGCTTTTTGTCAAAGAATTATTAACTTCGATGTCAATGTCAGGACAAAGTCTTGATGTTGAACGTATTTGTTCCTTTCCCCAATATATTTGTTCTCGACGTGCAAGTGCAAAATATATGTAGTCTAAAAAAGGCCTCGTGTGTCCACGAGGTTGAATTTCTTTTATCTGGCCAGAACCACTAGCTAACTAAGGAATTAATATTTATATGTGGTGGCGAAATTGCGGCCGTTTAGTTAAATAATTATTGTTAAGTCACACTGCTCTTTTGGTCCCAGCCACGCAGTCGATAATCGGGATACATATTGCACAGCTCATGGATTTTTTTCATGCATCTCCAACATGCAATTACACAACCAAACATTTACCATAATTTAGATATCGAGCAATTAGTACATGGAGTGCACTCCGCATATTTATTTTCCAAAAAAGTTGTCCAGCGATGTACTAATACATATGCTATTGGTTGGAGAGGCTGCATGCACCGATCGAGAAATATCAATGGACAAGGTATGATAGCCCAAAACATGTTAATATAAATTATAGATAATAGATCGAAGGTTGATCAACATTTTTTTCATACATTGATCATGTTGTGAGTTCAACACATTTACTACTCCCTCCGTCCCATAATGTAAGAAGTTTTTTGACACTATACCAGTGTCAAAAAAGTCCAATATTATACAGTTAAGTGGTTAATTAACGTGTTTTCATCCTTAATGATAGTCATTAATGAACAGACATCATGTACCATTTGTGGGATGTTTATTTATACAGTTAAGTGGTTTTGTTCTTCTCTTTACACAAATCGACTTACTATCACACCAATGCCCCCATTCGTTCAGAAATTCTTGAAACATCTATGCCAATTCTGGTGCTGAAGGCCTGCACAATAACAAGAGAGAAATTTATAAAATTTGTTAACTTAATTTGATGCAAAGTAGATAACTTTATAATTTGATATTTAGATAGAAAATCCTCCATCACAATATGCTATTTTTTTTGCAGCCGCATCTAATTGAATTTAGCACATACATTCTGGCCACAAGAGAGGGGTAAAGAAAGATGGAAATCAATTCGAACTTCTAGGCTAGCTTTCCCCCTTCTTTCGTTTCTTTCTATCGTTCTACAGCCTAAGAAAATGATTGGAGAGGAATCTATAGCTCAGCAGTTTCACATACGCACATGGACTCTCTTATATTTTCTTTTGTGCCTTCTACTTGTATATATGTTGCTATTTCAGTTTAATGTTACCTTAGAAACTAACATTACCCGTCAGATAAGTATGAACATATATTTTTTATAAGGCTATCGATCCAAGGTTCCAAAAAGGAAAAATAATATTTGACACAAAAATCATTTCAATCAGCAAATAATGCTTTTAATGATACAATTTTCATGCCACATAAACTATATTTTATTGCTATAATTACTTATTGGTCGAAACCTTAATCCTAGGACTCGTGTGCGCATTATGTTTTGCAACATGTGTATGTACGTACCCGGGAGTGTATAGTGTAGAATATTCTGTTGTCAGCAACAGAGTGATTAGCGTTAATGATGACGGCCCCTTATTCCTCAAGAATGGTGATCACCTCATGGAGCTTGATAGGCCTGTCCGTGCTGCATATCAGCCTCACCTCCATGCTTGCATCGTCATATTGCTGCACCTCCACTACCCGTGGTGCTGCCTCCAATTTTTTTTCTCCATCTGGTGACCTCGCACCGCTGCTCGTGGTAGCAGTGATAGTGGGCGTCGAGATGCCACTAACTCCCAGTAAGGTAGCCATGGCTTGTGCAGAGGCCTTCTTGTGTTGTAGATCATCGACCCGTTCCTTGAGGTTCTTGATGTATGATGCCGCCACATCCAGGCAGCCTAGCTGACTCGGTGTATCCTATATATGCATTAAAGGAACAATAATATAAACATATTATGAAGTGATTTTTTTATTTGATGACATGATTTCCTTGACTGATAATATTGATAATGGACAAGTTGTATTTTTTCCCAGTTTATTTATGGTGATGCATGTGATTACACATAACAACCCTGTTGGATTGAAACTATATTATTCATAGCATCTTTGTAAACCCATACTTTCAAACATCGCAATATCTCGGCGCTATAGCGTTTAGAGGTGCATCATGCTAAGTCGATTCCCACCAGTTAACGCGCTATAACACTAGTTAGCGTGCTAACGATTCTTTCGCTATTTGCCATAATCCACTATTTAAAACTTGCGTAAAAAAATTGTGGATGTCCTTAATCCACAGTGTGTTTGTACTCTTTGCTTAATAATATGGCTGTGTGGATCAATCAAAAAAGAACTATGTGTTCGTACTTTGCACTTGTTTTTCAACCGCGCCTCGACATGCCATGAGCTCCAAAAATAGTACTCTTGGACGGAGGGAGTAGTACCTAATGTGAAAATAAATGCCCAGCAAACACTCCTAATTACCATTCTCCACTTAAATATTCACAATATATAAACTCATTAGTTTCTGGAGAGGACGAGACCATGAGATAATAAACAGGGAGAATTGGAGAGAAACAACCAGCTAGATATCAATCAACTATATAAGAAAAAAGGGAACAAGCTAGCATGTGAACAGAAGTGTGTTCTTTCATTACAGCATGGGGGAAGTGTTGTTTTGGGATGAGGGATGCGAGCTTCTCGTAGAGCGCCTTCATGCGCTGCCTCCTCTTCCTCTCCGACCTCTTCTTCTCCATCGGTGACGCCGTGCTGCCGGTCGCCCTGGCCTTCATCTCCATCTAGCTTAACAGGGAGAGATCGATCAGCAGCCGTGGTCTTAATGCTCTAGAAGGAAATTTAATCGTAATGGAGAAGAAGATACCGAGGTGCAGGCAGATGCTAGGTTCATGGCGGCAGCTCTAGCTAGGTAGGATGCGACGGAGGAGGAAGAAGGAGTGCGTGGTAAGGGCTGGCCTGATCTGAGGATATATGCTAGGCCAATGGGTGTATAGAAAAAAGGCCAGGTATATATGGGTGGGCCAATCCATCAAAAAACATCATTTTAGCACACACACAAAAAACGATGTTACTATTCATATACTGGCCTAAATCGCCGACACCCCCTGTCTCCGCCACTGGTGTGATGGAGAAATTTCAACGGAGATTTGCAGCTGCGTGTTGTTGTCATATGCTCCCTCCGTTCCACAATATAGTGTGCCTATGCTTTCCGAAATCTAAATTTGACTATAAATTTAACCAACGAGACCGATTGCGACGGGAGCAAATATTATACCAATGATTTCGCTATTTCGATACGAATTCAATGCTATAATTTTTACTCCCGCCGCAGTCGGTCTCGATGGTTGAATTTATTGTCAAACTTAAATTTTGGGAAGCACGGGCGCACTACATTGTACTAATCAGCGCAAACATAATAAATATAACATCAAGGTTCGCGGACCACTGAACGACCATTGCCTTCGCCAGAACGAGCCGCCGACGTGCCGTTGTTGCCGCTCCCATACTGTAGCCGGCCTAACCTTGTTGATCAACCAGGAAGTCTCGTGCACGTGCCCCTAAAAATCAGCGCCAACAGCTAGTTATATGAAGTTTCTTACGGTACGTGTTTTGGGACCTGTTGGGGTTGCTGTAATAGCATATTTCCGGGCCAATTATATGAAGTTGTCACATCAAATATAGCCCAACTAATAGTCACTTGTACAATAGTTAGTCGTACTAGTATGTTATTAATATGCGGCCCATCTTTTTCTCTCACAAAACGTGTTGGAGCACACGCTACAGCCGGTTGTAATTCTACAGCCCGTTTATCATCTCTATCCTTCAACTAGGATAAAATCTAACGCGGGATCTCTTATAGCCCAGCTATGTCACTTTAGGGAATCTCCAATGCTGACATCCAAATTTGCTCCGGTATCCATCCGCGGACAGGTGGTGACTTGTCCACCGACACTGATGAAGGAGGTGGCCATCCAAAGCTAGCACTACTAGGGAAAACCCTAGCAGTAGCGCTGGTTTTGTGCTCACTAGTAGCGCGGGTAGGCGCGCTACTAATAAGGTGCTACAGCTATTGCTTAGCAGTAAGGCGTGCCGGCGCGCGCTACTGCTAGGACAAATAGTTGTAGCGTTTGTTCACCCCCACGCTACTGCTAATGAAACTAGTGGCAGCGCGTTTTCTCTCCATGGCTACTAGTATTCATTTTTTATTTTTTTATTTTTAGTGTATTTATGCGGTTTTCTCTCCATCATACAAATATTGGTACAATACCAGTTATGAGGTTTACATCATTATGTCCATAACAGTGTGTCAAATGAAGGCGGATTAGGTTCAAGTGGAGGCAATATGTGGTGCATGTCAAAAGTATACTACTAATCCAAACTTGATCTAGTTTGGACTAGTAGTACTTTCGATGTGCACCACATGTTGCCTCCACTTGAATCTAATCCGCCGGCACAATGATGCCAATGTGCCCAGCGATGGTGAGAAGGCTAGAAATTTTGCTGTTCGGCGCCACGATCGCGTCCAATTGGTGCTCCATCATTAGCTTCTCTAGCCCATTCGCATTCAGCTCCTTCAGGCGACGGATCGCAGCTCTCTCCCAGGGGCCAATGCCATCTGTGTTTTGGGCAGTGATAAGGTCAAGCTGCCCGAAATCTTTCATCCTCTCCTGCACTAACATATAAGGAAATTTTCTTTCAAAGAAAACATATAAGAAATTTTTCAAAAGAAGCACCACTAACTAACATGGTGATTCTATGATTTTTCTAGAGTTTGATGGCCTGACATAGTGACATGCCCTATCCATGGGGATTGTATATTCTATATAAAAATAGATACTCCCTCGGCCCCATAATGTATGTCATTTTTATATAAATAAAACGTCCTATATTATGGGATGGAGGGAGCATATTTTTATAGAGCCGTTTGTTTGAACAATTGAACCTATACCAAGAAGTGAAGAGATGAAATATGGATTCAGTTGTTTTTTGGTGCACTTGCCTCCACAGGATGCTTGTTGTTGAATGCTATGATGTCTGCTAGCGATTGAACCGGGAAGTAGACCAAATCTGCCAAATACGCGTTTATGCTCAGTTTGAACTCTGCCTGCATCGCAATCCCCTCGTTGGAACGAATTTCATCGCAATCCTGTAGCGTTTATGCTCAGTTCTCGACCACCACTGCTCCATGTTTCCTTTAGAAAAATCAAGAGTCAACTCATATGTACAATAGGCATATACATCTCGACAGTGAAATTTTAATAAAAATGGCTGTATGCATCGCTCAATACAGAGGACGGCCTTCTGACTTTGGTAGTATGCTCGAAGGCATAGGCCAGTTTGATCAACCTTGGCGGATATCCATATAGTCCGCTAAGAGTGTTACTGCAAAAGTACTCGCTTATGGAATTTTAGTTTCATAACTAACATATGTTTCAACAACATATGCAGAACAAGATCAACAAATACATACAAAAGAAATTCTCCACCTTTAGAACCACGTTATCGATTTATTCGGAGTAGCACTTGCATACAATCCTTGTTGGCCCAATAAGTAACATTTCAGGTTTATTCTTTTACACTAAGAGACAACAGTGCAAGTGGAGACTTTTCGGACCATGGTGCGTCAAATTGTAGCCACTCAAGAAAGTCACACGTCCTAGCTAAGGCTTGAACATGGGTGGCCTTCTCACTTTAGTAGATAGCTCAAAAGCATATGCCATCTCGATCAGCCTTGGCTCATATCCCTGCAGCCCGCCAAAGCATATACCAAAAGGGACACCCTTCTCATTGTACCCAGCCGGCACAACGATGCTGGGGTGGCCGCCAATGTCGAGATGGTTGGAAGCATAGTGCTCGGGTGCAACGATCGCGTCCAGTTGGTGCTCCTTCATTAGCTTCTCCAGCCCACTCGTGGAGAGCTCCTTCAGCAGGCGGATCCGAGCTCTCTCAACCTGACCAATGCCATTTGTATTTTGAGCTAAGACAAGGTTTTCTTGCCCGAAATCTTTTAGCCTCTCCTGTACGAAATGTAAATAAAATATCTAAGAAATTATGTATTACAGGATAAATGCCGTTAGCTACCATCTACTTTTTCATAGAGTTTTATTGCCTGATGTCCTCTGCAACATGATTCTACACTGTTTGAATCTATAGCAAGACTGAAGAGATGAAAGCTAAAATGAGTTTTTCTTCGTACGCTTGCCTCTATAGGATGCGCTTTGTTGAAAGATATGATGTCTGCAAGAGAATGGACTGGAGAGTAGGACAAGTCTGCCAAGTACTCGTTTATGCTTAACTTGAACTCCGTCAGCATGGCAGTCCAGTCATTGGAAACAATATCTTGACTGTCGGTGCCGCTGTCAAGGTTCTCGATCACCACGGCTCCGTGTTTTCTGAGACAAAATTAAGAACCAATGCAATGTCATTAAAGACAGTAAAACTGAACCACTTCCCAGCCCTCTCACGCCCTCTGCGATTTTGGCCGTCAGATCTCGTGTTTCAACCGTTTTCAGCCGTCTGATTGCTGCCTCATCCCGTAATAATTGCTATGTGGGCTAGCTGTCCTGAGGGTGTCTACTCCCGTGGAAAAATCGGTGCACTGTGGTTAATTGGGCCTCCCTCCCGCACAAAGCCCATCTGGCACCATTGGATCTGCAGCGCCCGTACAGCTCCTGTCGATCACTCTAAAAAAATGTTCTTGTCGATCTCTCATCTCCCGAGTCCTCGACCTAGGTTTCGATGAGCCGCCGCCACCACCGCCGCCATCACCGACACTGCCGTAGACCGCATCCTGGTCTGGCTTCTTAGCCCTTGTTCGCCGCACGACCCGGCAGCGCGTCCTCGCTTCTCCCTCCTCCGGTCCTCCTTCCTCCACATCCAGCGGCGCCTCCTCCCTATTCGCCCACGGCCTCCTGTACCTCGTCGCCGTCCGCCGGCTGCTCGCCACCGCATCCTCGCCCAGCACCTCGTGTAGCCATATCCCAGAGCTCGAAGATGCCACCCGGTGCCGGCGCACTTATAGCAGCCACGGCGGCTAGCCATGAGGAGGAGGAGGAAACCCTCCGCCACAGATTCGAGCGCTTCGATGCTGCCATAGCCGTGGCCTCCGAGCTGAGCTCCTCATGTGGGACTGCACTCAGATGGACCTTGCTGCCACCGTCTCTTTAGGGGAACAGGTACATGCTCATGATTTTTTTTATCCCCTCCTCTCCCCAATCCCTCCCCCAAAACTCACTTTCATTAGTGATTCAGCGTTGATCTGCAGTCGATATATATCAAAGGTTATTTTCTTCTAATAATTGTGCAGGTCTATGAAGGAAAGGAAAATAAAAGGAATAAGCTGCAGTAAAATTTTGGTGAAGAACTTTTTTGCCTTACCTTGTGAACATGTTTGTCCTCAGATTTTGATTATTGATGATTTGTGGTTCATACATGTTTTCTATATTCGATCACTTCATTTGTTCACATACTACTTGATGTTGCATGCTCTACAGTCAAATCACCACTTAGAGAAGCAGAGGCCGGTGTGCGCGCTCATGGACCAGCTCGGCCTGCAGGACCCAGCCAATACCGTGTCAAGTGTTGGTGCGTGGTCGCATGGACACCATCGACACACATAGGAACGGTTCGGTTCAGCAGCTGCAAGCACATCCAGCAGG
Source organism: Triticum dicoccoides (assembly GCF_002162155.2). Lineage (NCBI taxonomy): Eukaryota > Viridiplantae > Streptophyta > Magnoliopsida > Poales > Poaceae > Triticum > Triticum dicoccoides. The sequence goes on from NC_041383.1 coordinate 15,993,603, forward strand.
TGCGACCTCCATGCTCGGGTAACAACAACGACCAGCATGGTACAACGACAATCCGCTTCTACTCACCTTGCCTCTGCCCCCTTGCTACAGTTCCGTGCTTTGGTAATGCATTAATACAGCCATCCAGGTAAAACAAATAGGAAAATTGACATTGCTCTCCACACGGAAGCCTACAATCATGAACTTCTCCAGTTTTGCAAAGTTTGGAGATAATTGAAATCTGCATGCATAGAAGCATTTGAAGTAAATCAGGTTTGAATGGTAGGTACAATATGGTAGGAAATATGTTAGGTATGGTGGTCTTCGTGAGATGCATATTTCATCATAAGCTGCCCTGGAAGAAGTAATATGTAGTCTCAAGTAAGAGCTTACTCTTATGCAAGTAAAAGCTGGTCATAACATTCTAATTTGTGATGACCTGCAACAATATTCAAGAAAGAGAGAATCCACTCGAGTATTAACTGCACTGCTGCCTATTCAATCAAACCAATCATTGTTACCTCTAAATGTTTACATAATATGACATTTTGTGTCTACACTGCAAATAAGGAAGAGTTCAGCATGATTGAGCATTTGAGCGTATTAAAGAAGTCCAACTGAGGTGCTTATTTCATTCTATATTTTTTTCGGTAATCATGAATTTCATCTTATGATCTGCACTAATAACAAATGCACCAGCTCAGATTTTATCCATCTACAGAACTAATAAAGTAAAGATAGCCTATTGTTGGGCAGAAATGTTAACATATTGGATTCTTATAGCATCATAGAGGGTAGGTGGGGCTCCCCAAGCCATGATAGCATGCAGCGTCAAGGGCCTACAATTTTTTCCTTCAGTTCTTGCAACAGCAAGGTCACTGTCTAAAACTATCTTTAATTTGTACATCTATTGGAAGAAAAATCTGAACTTACATCCCCTGCTAAGCCTCATATGGTGTTCCTGCACAATTTGTAGATCTTGGTCAGCTTCTGCATGTTTTGTTGATTTTTTTCAACAACATTATACAATGCCCACATGCAGAATATAGATACAAGGTAATTTATCTTTGTTATGTATTGCAAATTATTTTGTGTGATAAAGTAATCATTTGGAAAAATCAGAAGTGTACACGCTTGTCATAAAAAGATAACTACGAACCTTACATCATATGTTATCGGCAATGAAAGCAGTGGCTGAAGCTCATCTAGAACTGTAAAATTTATCCTTGAGAAAAACTTGTGTCATCTGCCCAGCTGTTGTGGCGCTACTCATCCTTGTTTAGTTAGGCAACTAACCAATAATGTGTTGCTACTTGCTATGCACAAGATATATCCACTTATGAAAAATGTGATGTTGCATTCTTGTAATCTGGCGTCTTCCTTTGGACTTGCATGATGTTGTAGTACCCTTAATTCTCTTATCTGTATTGTAGACCGTTGCGAAATATATTATTCATGTTGCACTATTGCTCATGTGTTTAGAGTTTAGAAAAAACATATGTGAACATGTTTAGTTGATGTGCTAAAAATGTTTGTGTTGATAATAACTGCTTATTCATCATATAGAATAAACACCATATGCCACTTAAATCCTAGCAGGGGAAGCTATACTCAGATGGAAACAATTCATGTGCCTCTTTACATAGATAGCCATTTCTATTAATTATATCAAATTGAGTGGTTTTAGTGGACAGTATTAGAACCAGATTAGCGGCATAGATCAATACAATTATTTACACATATCTCTTAGAGGTTTAAGATTTTTTTTAATCGAAGTTACTTGTGTGAGTTATTTGTTGTTAAAAGACTAATGTGATGATACACTTGTATGTGTAGGGATGTATTTCTCTTTTTGCGGGAAATATGTGTACTGATGTAAACTTGCACCACACCCATGTAATACAGATATATGTATACATGTACACTATACTAAATATCATACGGCCTTGTGTCTCCTAAGAGAAGCATTGCTATTTGTTAAGTATGGTGCGGAAATTCATGTTTATTTTCTTTTTATTATTCAGTTGTTCAGTTTCGTAACAAATGCACATCAAAGCTTGATATCTAACCTAAGTTGAGTTTGTCTGTCCGATTTGCGTCTTGGTTATCATGTGAGACTGCTATTTTCTTCATTACAATCTGAAATACTGTTGAATTTCAATCTATTTTAGATTTTGGATTTTCCTAGGTTGTCTGATGACTTATTATTCTAGGATGAATAAATTAAAACCTTCATATTTCATGCCTATATATGAATACATAAGTGAAAATTGCTACCATTTTATTGAAAAAATAGACGGGCGCAGAAATGCGCGCCATCAATGATCTAGTGTACTATAATTTACACCAGTCAAGGAGTTTTGAAGTATGATAACCTCATTCTGGCGAGGTGTTGTTTATACACCCTCATCTGCTTCTCTCCAAATCCTTGAAATAATTCATTGGGGACACCGATTCCCTTCCCTCTCAGCCCATCTATCTTCTGGAACTGTAGATATCCGCCGCGAGGGATGTACTTGGATGCTGCTCGAGTGGTTGTGGCATCGAGCTTGTTGTAACCGACAATGGCGTCCAGCACGTGGACTGCATCTGACACTGTCTGACGCATCGGTCTGCAACATTGCAAATAGCATGCTGAACATTTCAAATTCCAATGATTTTTTTCAATCTCAAAATCCAGTCAGATTCAAATTAAATCCAAACTAAGTTTAAGTTGAGTAAACTTCATTGAAATTTACTCCCTCCGTCCCATAATATAAGAACGTTTTTGACACTACACTAGTGTCAAAAACGTTCTTATATTATGGGACGGATGGAGTAATACTTAGTGAGTGAAGTCTTCTTATATGCTTCCTAAATTTCAAAGCTCGGTGATGGGGACAAAACAAAGAAATATGACAAGTGCCCGACGCTATCTTGTCTAGGGTTGATGGTGATGGGGACAAAACGAAGAAATATGAGAAGTACCCGACGCTGTCTTGTCTAGGGGTGATGGGGATGACGCCGGCACGGTTGGTGAGCCCGACGGTGGGCTTGATGCCGACCACTGAGTTGAACAACGACGGGCAGAGTATGGAGCCATCGGTCTCGGTGCCCAGTGTCACGGCCGCCATGTTTGCCGCCGCGGCCACGCCCGACCTGGAGCTCGACCCACACGGGTCGGATGACAACACATACGGGTTGCGCGTCTGGCCACCGCGCGCGCTCCACTTGTTGTGGACGTTGCGGAAGTTGGCCCACTCGGAGAGGCTGGCCTTGCCAAGCATCACGGTGCCAGCGCGCCGCAGCCTGGCCGCCACACCGGCGTCGCGCTTCACCACAGAGCCGAGGAGCGCCAACGACCAGCCGTGGTGTTGAGAGCGTCGTGGGTGTCGATGTTGTCCTTGAGCAGTATGGGGACGCCGTGCAGTGCGCTCGTGGCTAGGCCGCGACGGTGGTCGGCGTCGGCGCGCTTGGCCTGCCGGAGCACGTCGGGGTTGACCTTGATGATGGCATGCAGCTGTTAGAATACGTAGGATAGAAGGAGTTGTCTGTTTAAATCTGTTTCTATCTCTACCTCTATTCTTTCTTCTCCTATAAGTTGTAATCTCTCTCTCGTTGTAATATGGAAGAATCCTAGCGATATTCCAATCTTGTAAGCCACGACAAACTTCCTATAAATATAGATGCGGCCCGAGACAAAGGGTTCAATGCTTCCCACGCAATCTCATATGGTCATCAGAGCCCTTCCTCTCGTACGTCTAGCTATCCCCTGAGATCGATCTGTTGATCGAGAGAGAACACAGAAACCGACCAAGAGAGAACCATCGAGAGAGAATCCATGGCAGGCACCAACGCCAGCACCGCTGCTTCCACCATCGCCTCCACCTCCACTTCCCTGATCGGCTCCACCATGAGCGCCCTGACCACCCAAAACTCAGCCTCCACCTTTGCATCCTCGTCTACCTACAACAGCAGCGCCTCCCTTGGTTCACCTCCATGAGAGAAGCTCACGAGGACGAATTTTCTCCTCTGGAAGGCCATCGCGCTACCCCAAATCAAGGGGGCACAGGTGGAACACTTCTTTGACGCCACAAGCCAGGCGCCCCCTGCTACCATCACCGTCACTAATGGCGGAAAGGAGGAGCAGGTCTTCAACTACGCCCGGTCGATCTGGTACGCCCAGTAGCAACAGGTACAAGGATACCTTATGGGATCTCTGTCACGTGAGGTTCTTGCGCAGGTCGCTGCACTTCAGACGCCGGCCAAGGTCCCTCGGGTGAGTATTACCGAGAGGGCCCAGAGATACCTCTCCGACAATCGGAGTGACAAAACCTAATCTCGAATTATGCCAACTCAACATGTAGCTTTGGAGACACCTGTAGAGCACCTTTATAATCACCCAATTATGTTGTGACGTTTGGTAGCACACAAAGTGTTCCTCCGGTAAATGGGAGTTGCACAATCTCATAGTTGTAGGAACTTTGTATAAGTCATGAAGAAAGCAATAGCAACATACTAAACGATCAAGTGCTAAGCTAACGGAATGGGTCAAGTCAATCACAACATTCTCCTAATGATGTGATCCCGTTAATCAAATGACAACACATGTCTATGGTTAGGAAACATAACCATCTTTGATTAATGAGCTAGTCAAGTAGAGGCATACTAGTGACACTATGTTTGTCTATGTATTCACACATGTATCATGTTTCCGGTGAATACAATTCTAGCATGAATAATAAACATTTATCATGATATGAGGAAATAAATAATAACTTTATTATTGCCTCTAGGGCATATTTCCTTCAGTCTCCCACTTGCGCTAGAGTCAATAATTTAGATTACATAGTAATGGTTCTAACACCCATGGAGTCTTGGTGCTGATCATGTTTTGCTCGTGAGAGAGGCTTAGTCAACGGGTCTGCAACATTCAGATCCGTATGTATTTTGCAAATCTCTATGTCTCCCACTTGGACTTGGTCCCGAATGGAATTGAAGCGTCTCTTGATGTGCTTGGTCCTCTTGTGAAATCTGGATTCCTTTGCCAAGGCAATTGCACCAGTATTGTCACAGAAGATCTTCATTGGTCCCGATGCACTAGGTATAACACCTAGATCGGAAATGAACTCCTTCATGCAGACTCCTTCATTTGCTGCTTCCGAAGCAGCTATGTACTCCGCTTCACATGTAGATCCCGCCACGACGCTTTATTTAGAACTGCACCAACTTACAGCTCCACCGTTTAACAAAAATACGTATCCGGTTTGTGATTTAGAATCGTCCGGATTAGTGTCAAAGCTTGCATCGACGTAACCATTTACGACTAGCTCTTTGTCACCTCCATGTACGAGAAACATATCCTTAGTCCTTTTCAGGTATTTCAGGATGTTCTTGACCGCCGTCCAGTGACCCACTCCTGGATTACTTTGGTACCTCCCTGCTAAACTAATAGCAAGGCACACATCAGGTCTGGTACACAACATTGCATACATGATAGAGCCTATGGCTGAAGCATAGGGAACTCCTTTCATTTTCTCTCTATCTTCTACAGTGGTCGGGCATTGAGTCTGACTCAACTTTATACCTTGTAATACAGGCAAGAACCCTTTCTTCGCCTGATCCATATTGATCTTTTTCAACACTTTATCAAGGTACGTGCATTGTGAAAGTCCAATCAAGCGTCTTGATCTATCTCTATAGATCTTAATGCCCAATATGTAAGCAGCTTCACCGAGGTCTTTCATTGAAAAACTTTTATTCAAGTATCCTTTTATGCCATTCAGAAATTCTATATCATTTCCAATCAACAATATGTCATCCACATATAATATTAGAAATGCTACAGAGCTCCCACTCACTTTCTTGTAAATACAGGCTTCTCCAAAAGTCTGTATAAAACTATATGCTTTGATCACACTATCAAAGCGTTTATTCCAACTCCGAGAGGCTTGCACCAGACCATAGATTGATCACTGGAGCTTGCACACTTTGTTAGCTCCCTTAGGATCGACAAAACCTTCCGGTTGCATCATATACAACTCTTCTTCCAGAAATCCATTCAGAAATGCGGTTTTGACATCCATCTGCCAAATTTCATAATCATAAAATGCGGCAATCGCTAACATGATTCGGACAGACTTAAGCATCGCTACGGGTGAGAAAGTCTCATCGTAGTCAACCCCTTGAACTTGTCGAAAACCTTTCGCAACAAGTCGAGCTTTATAGACAGTTACATTACCGTCAGCGTCAGTCTTCTTTTAAAAGATCCATTTATTCTCAATGGCTTGCCGATCATCGGGCAAGTCAACCAAAGTCCATACTTTGTTTTCATACATGGATCCCATCTCAGATTTCATGGCTTCTAGCCATTTTGCGGAATCTGGGCTCATCATCGCTTCTTCATAGTTCGTAGGTTCATCATGGTCAAGTAACATGACTTCCAGAATAGGATTACCGTACCACTCTGGTGCAGATTTTATTCTGGTAGACCTACGAGGTTCAGTAGAAACTTGATCTGAAGTTTCATGATCAATATCATTATCTTCCTCACTAATTGGTGTAGATGTCACAGGAACTGATTTCTGTGATGAACTACTTTCCAATGAGGGAGCTGACATAGTTATCTCATCAAGTTCTACTTTCCTCCCACTCACTTCTTTGGAGAGAAACTCTTTTTCTAGAAAGGATCCATTCTTAGCAACGAATGTCTTGCCTTCGGATCTGTGATAGAAGGTGTACCCAACAGTCTCTTTTGGGTATCCTATGAAGACACATTTCTCCGATTTGGGTTCGAGCTTATCTGGTTGAAGTTTCTTCACATAAGCATCGCAGCCCCAAACTTTAAGAAATGAAAACTTTGGTTTCTTGCCAAACCATAGCTCATAAGGCGTCGTCTCAACGGATTTTGATGGTGCCCTATTCAATGTGAATGCAGCCGTCTCTAAAGCATAACCCCAAAATGATAGCGATAAATTAGTAAGAGACATCATAGATTGCACCATATCTAGTAAAGTACGATTACGACGTTCGGACACACCATTACGTTGTGGTGTTCCGGGTGGCGTGAGTTGCGAAACTATTTCACATTCTTTCAAATGTAAACCAAACTCGTAACTCCAAATATTCTCCTCCACGATCAGATCGTAGAAACTTAATTTTCTTGTTACGATGATTTTCTACTTCACTCTGAAATTCTTTGAACTTTTTAAATGTTTCAGACTTGTGTTTCATTAAGTAGATATACCCATATCTGCTCAAATCATCTGTGAAGGTGAGAAAATAACGATATCCGCCACGAGCTTCAATATTCATCGGTCCACATATATCTGTATGTATGATTTCCAACAAATCTGTTGCTCTCTCCATAGTACCGGAGAACGGTGTTTTAGTCATCTTGCCCATGAGGAACGGTTCGCAAGTACCAAGTGATTCATAATCAAGTGATTCCAAAAGTCCATCAGTATGGAGTTTCTTCATGCGTTTTACACCGATATGACCTAAACAGCAGTGCCACAAATAAGTTGCACTATCATTATCAACTCTGCATCTTTTGGCTTGGACATTATGAATATGTGTATCACTACTATCGAGATTCAATAAAAATAGACCACTCTACAAGGGTGCATGACCATAAAAGATATTACTCATATAAATAGAACAACCATTATTCTCTGATTTAAATGAATAACCATCTCGCATCAAACAAGATCCAGATATAATGTTCATGCTCAACGCTGGCACCAAATAACAATTATTCAGGTCTAAGACTAATCCCGAAGGTAGATGTAGAGGTAGCATGCCGACCGCGATCACATCGACTTTGGAACCGTTTCCCACGCGCATCGTCACCTCGTCCTTGGCCAGTGCTCGCTTATTCCGTAGTCCCTGTTTCGAGTTGCAAATATTAGCAACAGAACCAGTATCAAATACCCAGGTGCTACTACTAGCTCTAGTTAGGTACACATCAATAACATGTATATCACATATACCTTTGTTCACTTTGCCATCCTTTTTATCCGCAAAATACTTGGGGCAGTTCCGCTTCCAGTGACCAGTTTGCTTGCAGTAGAAGCACTCAGTTTCAGGCTTAGGTCCAGACTTGGGTTTCTTCTCTTGAGCAGCAACTTGCTTGCTGTTCTTCTTGAAGTTCCCCTTCTTCTTCCCTTTGCCCTTTTTCTTGAAACTAGTGGTCTTGTTAACCATCAACACTTGATGCTCCTTCTTGATTTCTACCTCCGCAGCCTTTAGCATTGCGAAGAGCTCGGGAATTGTCTTGTTCATCCCTTGCATATTATAGTTCATCACGAAGCTCTTGTAGCTTGGTGGCAGTGATTGGAGAATTCTGTCAATGACGCTATCATCCGGAAGATTAACTCCCAGTTGAATCAAGTGATTATTATACCCAGACATTTTGAGTATATGCTCACTAACAGAACTATTCTCCTCCATCTTGCAGCTGTAGAACTTATTGGAGACTTCATATCTCTCAATCCGGGCATTTGCTTGAAATATTAACTTCAACTCCTGGAACATCTCATATGCTCCATGAGATTCAAAACGTCATTGAAGACCCGGTTCTAAGCCGTAAAGCATGGCACACTGAACTATAGAGTACTCATCAGCTTTGCTCTGCCAGACGTTCACAACATCTGGTGTTGCACCTGCAGCATGCCTGGCACCCAGCAGTGCTTCCAGGACGTAATTCTTCTGTGCAGCAATGAGGGTAATCCTCAAGTTACGGACCCAGTCCGTGTAATTGCTACCATCATCTTTCAACTTTGCTTTAAAATTCTCAAGGAACATATGTGTGGTACTGCAAAAGTACTCGCTTATAGAATTTTAGTTTCATAACTAACATATGTGTCAAGAACATATACATAACAAGGTCAACAAATACATACAAAAGAAATTCTCCACCTTTAGAACAACATTGTCGATTTATTCGGAGTAGCACTTGCATACAATCCTTGTTGGCCCAAGAAGTAACATTTCAGATTTATTCTTTTACACCAAGAGAGAACAGTGCAAGTGGAGACTTTTTGGGCCATACTGCACCACATTATCGCTACTCAAGAAAGTCACGCGTCCTAGTTAAGGCTTGAACATGGGTGGCCTTCTCACTTTAGTAGCCTGCTCGAAAGCATAGGCCATCTCGATCAACCTCGGCTCGTATCCCTGCAGCCCACCAAAGCATATGCCAAAAGGGACACCCTTCTCGTTGTACCCAGCCGGCACAATGATGCCGGGTTGGCCGCCAATGGCGAGATGGTTGGAAGCATAGTGCTCGGGTGCAACGATCGCGTCCAGTTGATGCTCCTTCATCAGCTTCTCCAGCCCATTTGCGGAGAGCTCCTTCAGCCAGCGGATCCGAGCTCTTTCTAGACGGCCAATGCCATTTGTATTTTGGGCTAAGATAAGGTTTTGTTGCCCGAAATCTTTTAGCCTCTCCTGTACAAAATGTAAATGAATATCTAAGAAAGTATATACAGAATAAATGACATTAGCAACCATCTCCTTTTTAGAGTTTTATTGCCTGATGTCCTCTGCAACATGATTCCACACTGTTTGAATCTATGACAAGAAGACTTAAGAGTTGAAAGCTAGAATGTTTTTTTTGTATGCTTGCCTCTATAGGATGCGCTTTGTTGAAAGCTATGATGTCCGCAAGAGAATGGACCGGAGAGTAGGACAAGTCCACCAAGTACTCGTTTATGCTCAACTTGAACTCCGTCAGCATGGCAGTCCACTCATTGGAAACGATATCTTGACTGTCGATGGTGATGTCAAGGTTCTCGATCACCATGGCTCCTTGTTTCCTACAACGGATTAATAATGAATCCAATGTTTCATGTAAGTATAATAATTTACACTAGTCAGGGAGATTTGAAGTGTGATAACCTCATTGTGGCGAGGTGCTGTTTGTACACCCTAATCTGCTTCTCTCCAAATCCTTGAAACAAAAACAATTCATTGGGGACACCGGTCCTCTTCCCTCTCAGCCCATCCTTCTTCAGGAACTGCAGATATCCGCCGTGAGGGATGTACTTGGATGCTGCTCGAGTGGCCACGACATCGAGCTTGTCGTAGCCAACGATGGCGTCCAGTACGTGGACTGCATCCGACACTGTCCGACACATCGGCCTGCAACATTGCAAACAGCATGCTGAACATTTCAAATTTCCAACGTTTTTTTCAAAATCTAAAAATACCTGATCAAATTAAAATTAAATGCAAAATAAATTTAAGTTGAGTAAACTTAATTGAAATTTTATACTGAGTGAGTGAGGTCCAAGATTTTTATATGCTGCATAAATTTGAAAGCTAGGTGATGTGGACAAAGCGAAGAAAGAGGAGAAGTACCCGACGGTGTCTTGTCTAGGGGTGATGGGGACGACGCCGGCGCGGCTGGTGAGCCCGACGGTGGGCTTGATGCCCACCACGGAGTTGAACGACGACGGGCAGAGTATGGAGCCATCGGTCTCGGTGCCCAGTGTCAGGGCCGCCATGTTCGCCGCCGCGGCCACGCCCGACCCGGAGCTCGACCCGCAGGGGTCGGACGACAACACGTATGGGTTGCGCGTCTGGCCGCCGCGCGCGCTCCACCCGTTCTTGACATTGCGGAAATTGGCCCACTCGGAGAGGCTGGCCTTGCCGAGCACCACGGCGCCAGCGCGCCGCAGCCTGGCCGCCACGCCGGCGTCGCGCTTCACCACAGAGCCGAGGAGCGCCAGCGACCTTGCTCGCGTTGCTCGCCTTCAGCACCATAATATTGTACGGTTAGTTGGCTATTCCCATGAAATTCGGCGAGAATACGTACCATACAATGGAGAAATTCTTGGTGGTAATTGGACAAAGCGAGCACTTTGCTTGGAGTACATGCATAATGGAAGCCTTGAATAGTTTCTTTACGGTATGATGGTGCTTTACCTGTATTACTTAGCACGGTAAGAACCCTTCGCAAAATTCATGGTATGAGCTCCCTTTTTGTTCTTGTAGATGAATCGAATGGACATAATTGGTGCACACGATATGCAATAATTAAGGGCATCTGCAACGGTTTGAAATACCTTCATGAAGAATTAGAACCTCCTATGTATCACTTGGATTTAAAACCCGCGAATGTGTTGTTGAGCGAGGATATGGTGCGCAAAATCGCTGATTTCACCTTGTCACGACTCTTTGGGAGTCAACAAACACAAATGACAAAAAGTTGTGTTGGGACACTGTAAGCTTTCTCTTTGACACGAGTTCTAACTTTAAGGACAATATGAAACTTTTGTTTGCATTAAATGGATGATGTGGTAACATATACGATGTGCTATGCAGTGGGTACCAACCTCCTGAAAACCATGATGCAGGAATAATCTCAATTAAGTCTGACATATTCAGCCTAGGTGTTGTAATCATAAAGATAATGAGTGGACCTAAGGCTTACTTCAGAAGTGCTGAAATGCCTTCCCACCATTTCATCAATATTGTAAGAGTATTGTTGCATATATCAAGGCCATTTGAACATCTTCAACATAACATATTTTTCTTTCTCATGCACTTCTTTATGCTCTAAATTTGTAGGTGCATGGAAAATGGAGGAATAGGCTATATGCGACATCAGAGTATGAGTTGAACTTGTATTCCGAACAAGTAAAAAGATGCATCGAAATAACTTTAAATTGTTTGGAGGCTAATCGAAGCAAGAGACCGAGCATAGGGGATATTGTTAATAAGTTGAATGAGACCGAGGTCATGCTTCGATTTGGTCATGCATTGGCAAATGTGCAAGGCTCATCAAAATCATCAATGACCCGGGTATGATCATAATGGTGGACTATACTATCTTATTTATCTCCTTTTCTCCTATGAAACAAATTGAATGAACTCGAGTGAAAATATAAACCAATTGCTAAGAAATATTTTTATGTTTGAATGAGATTTTATACAACGACAACAGCAACAACAACAACAATAACAACAAAGCCTTTAGGCCCAAACAAGTTGGGGTAGGCTAGAGGTGAAACCCATAAGATCTCGCGACGAACTCATGGCTCTGGTAGAAAGCTCCCACGCACCCCTGTACATAGCTAGTTCTTTGGTGATACTCCAATCCTTCAGGTCTAATTTCCATAAGAGTCTCCATAAGAGTGGCCGAGTTTTTATGTTGGCTCGCCAAAGCTATCACAACCCTCCTCCTTTACCCGGGCTTGGGACCAAAATTGTTGGCACAACATTGCGGACTTATAGGATGGACGGCTCTAGAACTGAGAATGCATTAGAGTTGTATAAGGAAGCACTGTATACACTTTACAACTAGCTTATGATTGCTTGCTAAAGATATTCAAAACAATGGATTACTTGAGAAAACTATGTCAGACACCCACAATATCATATGGGGCTATTAATTTCCGGCAAGTTTAAATGAGATACACACTTTTGTTAACCAATGTACTTAATATATTATTCAAAATAATATCTCCATATACTTAAAATAACAACTCATTCCATAAAAAGAGAAAATACATTTGGCATGGTCATGGAAAACAAATCCAAACAAGGTAAATTTAGCTGAAAACCAAAATAGGAAAGGATACAAAATACTATTTTGTAATATGTTTTCTTAATAGTATATATTTGTGTAGTCTCCGTGGCATCGGATGGTTCTGGTCAAATTGCGCCAGATTGATCCTCAAACACTTCTAAATAAATTTTTGATGTTAATTAATTGTGGTATCATCATTCTAGATAAGATTCGGCGATGTCGTAGGCTGCCATGACAAGGATTCATCCTGCCACAGCAAAGAGTGTGACGCCCATCACAGGGATGTCTCCTGCTGCGATAGCTCTACGCTCTGCCAGGAGAATGATCGAGAGTGCCAGGGCGGTAGGCTGCCAGAATTTGGATGTAACTTTTCTAGTAGATGATTTTTCATATAAAAAACTTTTTCATCGGAGGTCGTATGCAAAAGTTACAGCCATTTTACCGAAACACGGCGACCTTTTGCAAAAAATTCAAAATTCATGTTTGTTAATTTTCCTAACAACTAGAACACATAACACGTGGGCATCTATTTTTTTGATTTTTTTGAATCTTTTATCATTTTCTTTTAT
>NC_041383.1:16006836-16014533 GCF_002162155.2 Triticum dicoccoides
GGGGAGGGGGTGGACCAAAAAAATAGCAATGACGCACTGCTCATGTGGTGCGCCATTAGTAAAAACATAGCAATGGCGCACCTGATTCTCTGCTATATAACAGTGGTGCACCACCATCATGGTGCGCCACTAGTAGAGATATTGGGGATAAGCCTTTTTCTAGTAGTTCACTAGTAGAAAACGGAGCTTTAATACCGGTTCATAAGGGCCTTTAGTGCCGGTTCTGCAACCGGCACTAAAGAGTGGAGACTAAAGGCCTCCCCCTTTAGTACCGGTTCGGCACGAACAGCCACTAAAGGCCCACCACGTGGCGTGAGCTCGTGCCGTGGTATGGGGGACCTTTAGTACCGGTTGGTGTTACCAACCGGTACTAAAGGTATTTTTTTTTAATTATTTTTTGAAAATTTTGAAAAAAAATTTGATTTTTTTTTCGATTTTCAATTTTTTGAATTATTTGATGATTTAGTCTCTAATCGCCCATCTTAACTGCTCGAGTGTGGATCACTCATTCCAAATCGTCTAACTTACCGGCCGGTCACCCATCCCTCTCACTACTCCAGCCCGAGCACGCTTAACTTCGGGGTTCTATTCTCCCTCGTTTCCAAGTCTGCACTTGTTGTTTTCCTGACAATTGTAAGATGTGAATCCTATTAACCCTCAGGAGTTTAGCTTGAGCATGAAGTCACACGTTTCACTGTTTGAGTTTGAAACTATTATTCTAAAAAACAATAATTATGTAGTAACACTAATATTTCTTGAATAAGTAGTTTGACCATAGCTTGACCACAGTTTGACCAGATTTGACCAAAATTCAAAAAAATTGAGATACTTATTTAGTAACACTAATATTATTGCGTAATTATTTAGTAACACTCTATATTTCTTCAATCAGTTGTTTGACCGGTTTGACAAGATTTAACCAAAATTCAAAAAAAAGATAAATTAGAGCATATCTTTTTTTCCTTTTACAATTTTGTCATTTCAAAAATTGTCCTAAACCCTAAACCCGTGACTTAAAACGTCGGAAACTCTATGCTAAACAGTAAAAACTAAGGGTTTAAACCATAAAACCTAACCCTAAACTCTGAAATCTAAACCCTAGCACTAAACGCTAAAACGTCTAAAAAACGTCTAAAACGCCCAAAAACTCTATTTTCCCTTTGGAATTTTGTGATTTTAAAAAATTGTTCTGCAAATTTTGATATATTATATGTATTTTTCTGAATTAAGATGATTTAGTTATGATTTTTCAAGTTTGAAAATTGCCCTATAGTCCCGGTTTGTGTCTCCAACCGGGACTATAGGTTAGACCCCTTTAGTGCCGGTTCGTGGCACGAACCGGTACTAAAGGTTGGCCCTTTAGTACCGGTTTGTGCTAGAAACCGGGACTAAAGGGGCTCGTGGGGCCCCGACCTGACGCCAGCCTGCCACCACCCCTTTAGTACCGGTTCGTGGCACGAATCGGTACTAAAGGTTCAACATGAACCGGCACTAATGCATAGCCATTCGAACCGGTACTAATGATACCATTAGTACCGGGCCAAAATCGAACCGGGACTAATGTGTCTCACATAAGGTCCTTTTTCTACTAGTGGTTTATTGCCGTATCTAGAGGATGGAGTCTCAGACAGCTAGATGTCCAGAACGTGTTCCTTCATGGTGTTCCGGAAGAGGAAGTATATATGAAACAACCTCCTGGGTTTGAGGACAAAAACAAACCTTTTCATGTTTGCAGGCTGGATAAGTCTCTTTATGGCTTGAAGCAAGCACCTAGAGCGTGGTACTCGCGCTTGAGTTCTAAGTTACAAACACTTGGTTTTGTTCCCTCCAAGTCTGATACATCATTGTTCATATACAATAAGTTCAAAACATCTATATTTGTGCTTATTTATGTTGATGATATTATTGTCACAAGTTCATCAAATGAAGCAGTCACTGCCTTGTTGAAAGATTTAAATTTAGAATTTGCTCTTAAGGATCTAGGTGACTTGCATTTCTTCCTTGGTATTGAGGTTAAGAGGAACAACGAAGGTGGTCTTCATCTTTCTCAAGAAAAATATGCAACTGATCTTTTGAATAGATTTGGCTTGCAGGGTTGTAAACCATCACCCACACCATTGTCCAGTTCATAAAAACTTTCTCTTGTAGAAGGACAACCCTTGAGTCAAGAGGATGCCACCAAGTACAAAAGCTTGGTGGGTGCACTTCAGTATTTCACACTCACCAGGCCTGACATTTCCTTTGCTGTTAATAAGGTTTGTCAGTTTCTTCATGCACCAACTACAGATCATTGGACTGCTGCCAAACGTATACTAAGATATGTGAAATACACCTTGAGTGTTGGCCTAACTTTCAGCAAGTCATCATCCACACTTTTCAATGCTTTCTCTGATTCTGACTGGACAGGTTGCTTAGATGACAGGAGATCAACATGTGGTTTTGCAGTTTTCTTTAGACCTAATTTGATCTCATGGTGTGCAAAGAAACAGGCTATAGTTTCAAGGTCCATTACTGAGGCAGAATACAAGGCATTCGCGAATGCCAGAGCAGAGATCATCTGGGTTAAATCCATGCTTAAAGAGCTTGGGATATGTCACACACCAACTCCCTGCCTTTGGTGTGATAATTTTGGTGCCACTTATTTGTCTGCTAATCCTGTCTTTCATGCAAGGACTAAACATATTGAGATTGATTATCACTTTGTTAGAAAAAGGGTTGCAAGCAAAGAATTGGAAATTTGATTTGTTCATTCAAAGGATCAAGTTGCTGATGGGTTCACAAAAGCTTTGGCCACAAGACCGTTTGAAGAATTTAGACATAATCTTAACTTGTGCAATTTAGATTAAGGGAGGGTGTTAAATATATTTCACATTGTAACGTGACATGTTGTCACACCTCTCTCTCCCTCTAATATTCTCTCTTGTAGGCCAAGTTATATCTCTAGATTAGATAGAGTTACTTGGAGGTTTTCTCTCTCTTTTAAGTTCCTATCTTTTCTTCTGTTATCCACGATTCTGTAAACACCTATGAGAGAGTTTCTCTCGTACTATCAATATAAGACCATGGGGGCTCTCCTAGGAGGGTTGAGACGCTTTACCCATCTTTGACACATACCATACCTTCCAGGCCCTCCACAGCACACCATAAGTGCGTCCTCTTCAAAACCTGCAATCATCAATCAACTTCCATTATGACATTTTGTCTGTGTGCCAATCAACTTCCATTATGACATTTTGTCTATGTGCTATGCAACTAAGAAGATTCTTTCAGTTGAGTTGGCGGTGCTAACCGAACTTGTGCGGTGACTCCACCATCTCCATGATTGGGCCGAAGAAATCGGCGTAGATGCCTGACATTGCGGTACTTGGCCCGGAGCTTGGCGAGAGCCGCCTGCAGCAGCGCGTTGTGGTACAGCCCCAGCTTGTTGTGCGCTGTCAGACACCCGGTTTTGGAGTCGTATGCTGCCGGTGGGGCATGGGCGAACTTGGTCAGGATAGGCGGTGAGCATCCGGACGGGATCACGCCGGGAACTACCAGGCTCCTCGCCCCGTGCTTAATCAGCCTCTGTTGGCAACAGCAATGTTGGTTTAATTAACATGGATGCTTCATTGGTCGTTCATTCCGGATGTAAAGCATCATGAATCATGATTCATGACTGCTTAAGAGCTAGAGTACCTCGATGGCCATGGAGATGGTTGCGACGACATCTAGAATGAAGTGTAAGATTTATCTGGTGGAAGCGTTCCTAGGAGCCGCGGGTTTTATTGATCGAGGGCAGGAATCACCCCTGCCGTGGTTTACAAGTCTTCTACCGATCGCTGGGATTCGGTAGGATAAGAGATAGGAGGTTACAAGGGAGAGGAAGAGATAAGTAGTTTAAGATTACAATAGAATATATCTCTATGTCTAACACCCGCCCTTAATCTGAACTACCTATCCTAGATTGAGATTGTTCTTGAATGTTTCAAATGGCTTGTACGGTAGAGCTTTGGTGAAACCATCAGCTACTTGATCTTTAGAAGGAATAAAACGTATCTCCAACTTCTTCTCTGCAACTCTTTCCCGTACAAAGTGAAAGTCTATTTCGATGTGCTTGGTTCTGGCATGAAAAACTGGATTGGCACTCAAATAAGTAGCACCCAAATTATCACACCATAGGCATGAGACACGATGTTGCTTAACACCCAATTCCTCAAGCAAAGACTCAACCCAAATGATCTCTGCAGTAGCATTTGCCAATGACTTGTACTCAGCTTCAGTACTCGACCTTGACACTGTTGCTTGTTTCCTGGCACTCCATGAAATAAGGTTAGACCCAAAGAAAACAGCAAATCCTCCTGTGGATTTTCTATCATCACTACAGCCTGCCCAGTCTGCATCAGAAAAAGCACTAACCAGTGTAGAATTGGAACGTTTGAAATATAGCCCCAAACCTACAGTGTGCTTGACATACCGTATGATCCTTTTGACAGCTGTCCAATGAGCAGAAGTAGGAGCATGCAGGTATTGACATACTTTGTTAACAGAGAATGAGATATCTGGCCGTGTCAAGGTCAAATATTGCAAGGCTCCAACATCACTTCTATATCTGGTGCTTTCCTTCTCATTAAGTGGTTCCCCTTCATAAGCTGACAGTTGTTCTGATGAGGATAATGGTGTGGGGGAAGGCTTGCAATCCTTCATTCCCATCCGAGCCAAGAGTTCAGTGGCATATTTTTCCTGCTTCAACACTATACCATCCTGAACCTTCTTAACTTCAATGCCTAGAACGAAACTCAAATCGCCAAGATCCTTTAAGGAAAATTCTGAGCTTAGGTCATGCAAAAGAGCATCAGTAGCATTCTGAGAAGAGCTTGCAACTATAATATCATCAACATATATGAGCACAAATATGACAGTATTTGCCTTATTGTATATGAAGAGAGATGTGTCAGCTTTTGATGCAACAAAACCAAGGCGTTTCAACTGCATACTTAACCTGGAGTACCACGCTCTAGGTGCCTGTTTCAAGCCATAGAGGGCCTTGTCAAGCTTACATACATAATGTGGTTTTTGCTTGTTTTCATAACCTGGTGGTTGCCTCATGTAGACCTCCTCTTCCAGAACACCATGCAAAAACGCGTTCTTTACGTCTAGCTGTCTCAAGATCCATCCTCTGGACACAGCAATTGCTAGCACAAGCTTTATGGTTGCAGCTTTTATCACAGGACTAAATGTATCCTCATAATCAATACCATAACGCTGCTTAAAACCTTTAGCAACAAGACGTGCTTTATACCTGTCAATGGAACCATCTGCCCTTTTTTTAATCCTATACACCCACTTACAATCAATGATGTTTTTGCCTTTTTGATTTGGTACCAAACGCCATGTCTTATTTTTCATCAGGGCTGTATACTCCTCATCCATGGCCTTTTTCCACTTTGGATCTCCAAGTGCATCATCTAGTTTTGTTGGCTCTCCTGAAATACACAACATACCATACGATATTGTGCCATCGGTTCTTATTTTTGGGTTCTTGATACCTTTTTGTAGCTGAGTTGTGACTCTAGATGTAGCTGGTTGCTGCTGTACACGCGGGCGCATGGATCCACTTGTCGCAGAAGATCCTAGAGAAGAGACGGGCGTTGCCACATCAGATCTTGTGGTCGCAGGTGTGGCATGTTCTTCCACGTCCGCACCATCTGTGGCCGCACATGATCCCGTGCCAGTCGCGCCAGGTGGGCCTGTTTGCTGCATGCGCCCGCTGCGCCTCGCAGCGATCGGCTGCATGCGCGGGCCGCTCGAGGGAGATCCTCCGCGTGAGGACGTGGCGGCTGCAGGGCGGCTCGCCCGCGCCTGGCTCTCCTGGCCGACCGGATCGCGATCCGAGGAGGATATCTGCGCGTGATCCGAGGGAGATTGACGCGCAGGGGTGGCAGGCACCGCCAAATCATCCTCGAACACTGCGCCATCTTCGTCTTCTTCTTCTACATGAAGTATAGCCTCATTTTGGATGGGATTTTGATCATTCTGACCGTTTTCTTCTCTGTTTTCTTCAGGTACCTGCACACACGGAAGACAAGAACTGGTTCCAGTAGGGATATTATCATCATGTTGGTTTGTGCAATTGTTTCCCCTGTGATCAAAAGCTCAAAGTGTAGGTGGAAGAAGAAGAATCTCTTGACGAAGAAGAGCACCGGCATTGGGATGGAGAGATTCAAAAGGAAAAACTGATTCATCAAACACAACGCCTCGAGATATATAAACCCTGCCTGTGGGAACATCTAAGCACTTGACTCCTTTGTGCATAGGGCTATAGCCCAAAAACACACATTTTTTTGAACGAAACGCAAGTTTGCATGTGTTGTAAGGTCTTAAGTTTGGCCAACATGCACAACCAAAGACTCGTAGAGATTTGAAATCTGGTTTTGTTCCAAACAAACGTGTGATTGGACTTTCAAATTTGATGACTTTACTGGGTCGAATATTTATGAGATAGGTGGCAGTGAGAAAAGCTTCATCCTAGAATTTTAGAGGCATGGAAGCATTGGCTAGAAGTGCTAATCCTACCTCAACAACATGACGATGTTTACGTCAGCCTACCCGTTTTGCTGATGAGCATGGGGACAAGAGACATGATGAGAGATTCCAATTTTTTGAAAGAAGGAATTTAGTTTCTCATACTCACCACCCCAGTCGGTTTGCATAGCAAGAATTTTTGAGTCTAGTTGGCGTTCAACAAGATTTCTGAAGTTGGTAAAGACTTGAAAAACATCGGATCTTTTCTTTAGCAGATAGATCCAGGTGAACTTGCTATAATCATCAATGAAACTCACATAATAAGAGAATCTACCAACTGATGTGGGGGCTGGTCCCCATACATCTGAAAAAAATAAGCTGCAATGGAGCAGTGGAAACACTTGTTGATATAGGATAAGGTAACTGATGACTCTTGGCTTGCATGCAAGCATCACAAATTGACTCAATGCTAGACTCATAAGGTAGTTTATTCTTGCTAAGAACATGTTGAACTATAACTGAGGAGGGATGACCCAGACGACTATGCCACCTTGCCGAGGAAGGTTTGGTGACACTCCACGCTTGTTTATTCGACCATGATGAAGATGAAGATGATATGAGTGGATATAGGCCCCCCTCGCATTTTCCTCTAAGGATGACTCTCCTCGTTGCCAAGTCCTTGATCACAAAAGAGTGAGGATAAAATATTATGAGAACATTGTTGTCAAGAGCAAAACGATGAACGGAAACAAGATTTTTGGAAGCATGTGGAACATGTAAGACATTGTTAAGATGTAGATCTTTTACGGGGGTTTTGACAATTGAATTTCCAACATGAGTAATGTCCATACCAGTTCCACTTGCCGTGTGTATCTGATCACCACCGTGGTACCTTTCCCGCATCGTCAGCTTGTCGAGCTCCTCTGTGATATGCTCAGTGGCACCGGAGTCGGCATACCAGTTTGTGTCGATGCCATAGTTGTTGGTGACGAGGTTGGCTGCCTTCTTTTCTTCATGATCATCATCGTACCGATGCCAGCCGGCTCTTGCCCCGCCAGCATGGAACTTGTAGCAGATTTGGCACTCGGGGTAGTCGCCCTCTTGCTGCTGCTGTTGTTGTGGTTGAGGGCGAAAACGTTGCTGATGACCACCGCTGCCACCCCCGCGACTAGGAGAAGGAGAGGAGCGGTTTCCTC
>NC_041383.1:16014559-16018810 GCF_002162155.2 Triticum dicoccoides
GGCCACGGCCTCCCCTGCCGCGGGACTGCCCGCGCCCTCTGTAGATGGTGTTGGCAGAGGAGCGGAATCCTGCCGGACCGTCGCCCAGCATCTCCATCCGCTGATCAAACGCAGCGATCTGCGCAAAAAGGTCGTCGACGGTGATGGTGCTTTTGATGGCGCCGACCGCTGCCACGATGGGATCGTAGTCCCGATCAAGGCCAGCAAGGATGTAGTCCACCATCTCCGGGTCGGTTACCGGACACCCAGCTGCAGCTAGCTCGTCCCCGAGGCTTTTCATCTTGGAGATGAACGCGTTGCTTGACATGTTTCATTTCTTGGTGTTGGAGATGGCCATCCGCAGATTGGTTATGCGGGATTGTGACTGCGCGGCGAATAAAGTGGTAAGAGCAGTCCAGAGATCGAAGGTACTATCCTTACCGATCACTTGCGCCAGGATTTCTTGAGTGAGCGAATTCAGCAGGTAGCTCAGAACATGCTGATCCTTCGACAACCACAGGCCGTACAGAGGATTGAGCTCTATGGCCGTGGTTTTATCCGCCTAGGTGACTTCGATGGTCTTTGGTGGTGCGGCGTCGCTGCCGTCGAGGAGGCCGGTCACTTGTGCGCCTCACAGTGCCGGCATGACCTGCGCCTTCCATAGGAGGTAGTTCCCCCTTGCGAGCTTCTCTGTTGGTGGAGCACCTAGGTTGAGGCCGACCGCGCTCGAGCTCGTAGCCATGGCGATGGAAGGGTGTTTAGGGTTTCTGGTTTGCTAGACGATAGGAAGAGACGTGGCTCTGTATACCATGTAAGATTTATCTGGTGGAAGCGTTCCTACTCCTCCGTAGAGGAGCCACGGGTTTTATTGATCGAGGGCAGGAATCACCCCTGCCGTGGTTTACAAGTCTTCTACCGATCGCTAGGATTCGGTAGGATAAGAGATAGGAGGTTACAAGGGAGAGGAAGAGATAAGTAGTTTAAGATTACAACAGAATATATCTCTATGTCTAACACAAAGGACCGGACTTCTTGCACCGTCTTCCGTTGGAAAGAGAAGTGATGTCATTGACTCCGAACTCGCCCACCAAGAAGAGGGATCTGCCCAAGAATTTCTTGCACTCTGGATGCAAGATGCATATAATTTGAGTTCTTATCAATCGTTGACTTGGCTAATGATAGCCACGAATGCATATGAAATTACGAATAGCGTATAATTGTAACCTGGAGCTGTGCGGCACAATGTAGGCTTCATGGACTCAAACCACTCCAGCTGCACGCCAAGGCTGGTGTTGAGGGGGAACTTGCTGGAGCCACCGGGGATGTCCTTCTCATGGAAGAAACCGGCGTCGAGGGCCGTGGCGGCACCGACAGCAAAGTTGGCACCTCGGCGGAAGCTCCCGTTGTGCGCCAGGGTGGGCGGCACATACGGCAGGCGCAGGTTTTCAGCTAGTTAGTCCCACAAAGAGCCTACAGTCATCGACTGGTACATATTCCGGTGGCCGGCAGGTCGGAAATCAAATGGAGGAGCACGAACATACCGATGAAGTCGATGATGAGCCGCCCGTCTCCGTTGCGGCCGGTGGGGCGGCCGAAGAAGGTGGTGCCATAGGGAGGCCGCGTGACGTGGTCGAACACGGAGTACCATCCGAAGACGACGGGGTTGTTGCCTGTGTCAGCGAAGGAGTCGCCGAAGCTGAAGATGGATTGGTAGCGAGCGGCGCCGGAGGGGGAAGAGATCGCCGGCTCGGACCACGAGAGGGGGAGGAGGAAGAGCAAAGCGGCGCATAAGAGCTTGTGCATACTGACCGTTTGATGATGAACAAAATGGGCAGAAGAAGACAGACGTAACAAAGACAATGTTCAACTTGGCTTACAAATAAACAAACATCTACTCTGCTTATCTGCTACCTGATTTTGGAATAAACTACGAGGATTGCAAGCTTCTTGCCCGACGATGCCGCATCTTGTAGCTGGATCCACCGACTGGCACAACGTGGGCACAGCAGCGGTGGTGTGCTGACCAATGTGTTTGTTTGTCGAACCGCAGTCCTAATCATTCACAGATGCGTTTGCAAAACAGGTCACTAGGGATAGGAAAAATGTAGGATTTGAATGTTATGTGGCGTTGAATCCTGTATGGTTGAAAAGCCACATAAATTTGCATGAAAGACTGTTTAAAATCACAAGAAAAGCAAAGTATAGTTGAAAAACTGAACATAGTGCAATGCAATTCATAGGGGAAAAAAGCCAAAGGGTTCAAATCCTACTAATAATTAATCAAACGATGTACATGATAAATTTTCCTAAATATCAAAATTCTAAAAAAAATCTTCAAATAAAAGAAGCCCGCATGAAAAACCAAATTAAGGCGCGAATCCTGAGGGTTCAAATCCTATGATTCAAACAAATGATGTCGATTTTTAATATTTTTTAAACACCGAATTAAGGAACAATGTGAATTGTGTTCAAAATTATAGATACAGGACACTCTAAATTTAATCTACATTGAACATACAACTTTGCATTTTAAAATCAAAGTTTGGCATTTTTCTGGATTGATTCGCTGCATTTTAGGCATTAGTTGGATTTCCAGCCTTTTAATGGATATAACAGCGCGCACGAAAAAGCGGCAAAGTGCGCTCTATAAAACCCGCTCGCGGGCGCCTGCCAACCGCCATGTCCGTCGCCTCTTTTTTCCTTCTTTCTCGCCTCTCCTGGTGCCCCGCCGTCACCACGCCCTTCTTCCTTACCTCCAGCGCCCCGCCGCCGCCTCCAGCGCCCTCCCCAGCTGCCGCCATGCCGCCGCGCAACTGGAGCAGCTCCGGCTACCGCGGCGTCCACGCCCGCCCCTCCGATGTGTATTACGTGGAGATCCACTCCGGTGATACATGCCTCGGGCTCGGGACATTCGAGACCGCCCACGAGGCCGCCCGTGCATACGATGTAGCGGTGTGGCGCCTCGGGAGGGCACGTGCGTAGATGAACTTCTCGGACGCGCGGACGCGCAAGCAGGCGTAGGACCTCGCGCCTCCCCGGCGGCTAGTCACCGTGGAGGACCGCCGCCTCCTCATCGCCGAGGCGGATGAGCACACCATGGAGGTGTGGTGTGAGCGCTTCCCGGAGGATGTCGCCGCAGAGAACGAGTTCTGGACGCAGCGGAGGGCGCAGCGACCCGCGGATTGGGCGGACAAGCTTGAGCGAAAGGCACTGGCGAAAGCCCAGTGCAAAGTGGGACCTGCGTCGAGCTGGGATGACAATGATCCTCGGTGGGAGTACGCGTTTCTATCATCGGACTACACCACCGAGGAGGACGACAATGAGGAGTAGTATTTCAATGTGACATGATATCGTATACGGTCAATGCAGAGGCAGGAGGTATACTCTCCTTTCTTTTTCTTCTAAATGATATCATGTACAGCCTATATATGGGTTGATGTAACATTTTCAATAAACTCCGCAGTTATTTGGACAATGCGCATCTCACAAGCAGTCCAGAGGCCGAAAGATTTATCTGCTGTCATAAAAGAAAAGAAATGTAAATACTAGCTCATTGTGTTGAGATGTTGCTGGTAAATTGTACTTATGTTGCACGGTGCCATTTGGATAGCTGAAGAAGCCATTGGGAATGCCTCTTCCGGTTTAGTCCATCTGCCCTCAGGAACTGCACGTATCCACCATGAGGGATGTACTTGGAAGCTGCCCTAGTTGCTGCCGCATCGAGGTCATCGTAGCCGACAATGGCGTCCAACACTTGTACCGCATCCGTCACGGTGCGGCAACTTGGCCTACAGAGGAAAAATATCAAGATTAGTGTGTTTTACTTTGCTCACATATGCAGCTCATGGCTAGTTAAAAAATAATGAGAACGTACGTGCTCCATTTACACAATAAGAAATGTCATTTAGGCATGTTGTTTTATCTAACTTGGACCACTAGGAGCGTTCATATTCTAGGAAGGAGTAGCAAGTGGCCAAGAACTGGTCAGTTGAATATCAAAGTGGACTTCATGCAACAATTTCTCACTGCATCTTAATAATTCAAAAACCACTTCTTGAGTTCTAATTCTGTTTTTATGGATGCAATTCATGCTATATCATTTGTGCCTAGGCAGTAATTAATCCAATAATATGACCACTTGCGACATGTTAAAACACAACTTTGTGGATATATTACTAAGACAATAGACATTTTTCTCATCCTTTTTTCATAATCACTATTTCGGGGAATTGTTGTGGGTGCACAACGTATAGCTGACTTGCTCCCATGATC
>NC_041383.1:16019128-16027857 GCF_002162155.2 Triticum dicoccoides
GAACCGAAAAATGAACCAAGCTCTTAATATCGACTGATATATCCGTCGATATTTCGATATATGTGGCCAATTATAGTGATACAACATATTGTTTAAGCAAAATCACAAATGTCGGTCAATATGAATTTATATCTTGGCATATGTGGCCAATTATTGGGTTGTGTGCTCTGCTTCCTGTCCCTTCGAGGCAATGATTTCCTCCCGTTCCGGCATTTTCTGTTCCTCTTTGGTGCATCTACTTCCTCCTCTAGGCTATAATCTGATTCTTCTGCCCTGGAGCTGGGCTCCACGATCTTCACCCGTTTCTTCCTTTTTATCTTCTTCATCTGCTTAGTAGGCTCACTGTCAGAGCTTGGGTTGGCTCTTCTGCCCTTGGACTTCCTCTTTCTTTACGACTGCTGGGTTTCTGACGTATAATCTCTTCTTCCTTTAGCATTCCTATCCCCGTCAAACCTTTCAACACTCGTACTCGAAGCATATCTCCTTGACTTCATCTTCCTCTTTCCTTCAACATCATCGCTCTCTGAACTGGATTCAGATTCACTGTTTTCTGCGTCCTTCTTTGACTTTGTATTTGTTTTTGTTCTCCTCATGTCTTTGTCGTCTTCGCTTTCTGACATGTTGTCATGTTTTCTATGATGATTTTTTCTTATTTTATCAGTCTTGTAATGAGCTTCCTCGCTTTGAGAAAGATTCTCATCATAATTACGGTGTTTCCTTCTTATTTTCAGGCAGGGGCGGATCCAGACTTAAAATTACCCGGTGTCCATATAGAAGAACAGATGCCTACATATCAAACAATTGAATGGCCTACACACTAAGCTAATAAGTGCATGCAAATTGCACCCGGTGCCAGTGACACCGGGTAGCTATACGTAGCTTCGCCCCTGTTTTCAGGGCTTCCTTTCTATCAGCCCACTTGCTCTGCTTCCTCTTATCACGCACTGGTTCTTCAGACTCTGTTTTCTCTGATTCACTCTCCGCATGATCCATCTTACGTCTTTTGGTAAAACTTGGTGATCTACGCGCGCATAGCTCTTTTCCGGACAGATTTCCTTCCATGTTTTACAGGATAACCGGTAAATCTGCCACACAGCCCATCAGTTAAGAACATGTATACTTCACCTCAAATCGATGACCTAGAACTACGCGAATGACTTATACACCGGGACAGAGGAAGTATCTATGATTCGACTGCCTCGATCCACAAATCAAGGGCGTCAACAAAATACTAAAGGGCTTCGACTTTTGTTACTACTCTCGGCCCGTCAGATCCAGACTACGAACCTGCGAAGCTGAAGCTTGGAGGTCCGCTCCACTTCCTCCCGGCGGCGCGGTTGCAGAACAACGGCGGTGGGGGGCGTGATGCGGCACGGCGGACCTACCCAATCCAGCGGTTCCTCAAAACAAAGGCCGAGAGGCAGGGGTATGAAAGATAGACACAATGTGTTAGTGTGGTTGTAGGCTCCACTGTATCTATCGTGTGTGAATACACAAAACAAAAAATCAGTTGGTTACTGTAGATACATTGCCTACGGTACAAGATTGATTTCCACGCACGCATCACAAATTGGATCCAACGCATTTGCGGTACCCGGTAGAAACCGGTACCGCTAGTTTTTCATTTCACGGCACGGAGACGGGGGAAGGGAGGGGAGGGGGCCAGTGATCGGGGAGGGGGTGGTGCATCTCCGTGCAGCTCCGGTGCATGGCTCAAATAGCCGCGACAAAGACCAGGCAAAGGGCCAGTCAACCGCTTCAATGCGCCGCATTGAAGCGGCTGATGCCGAGAAGTCGCGTCGGCCAGCGCCGCCCTCCTTCCCTCCCTCCCTTCCTTCGGTCACATTGCGGCATCAATGCCGGCCTCCGCATGCTCTGGGCCGGCATGGATGCAGCGCGGTAAGCAGGGCATGCGTCGGAAGGAAAACCACAGGAGGGGCGGTTGATAGGTTTTGGGTGGGCTAGGGCATCAGAAGCGGGCTTGTAAGCGGTCCGGACTCCCGGAAACCTCCCCCATTCTTGTCTCCGGTTTGCGGGAGAAATCGCGTCCGAACCGCTCCGCGGACCGATACAGGTCGGTGTTAGATGACTTTCACGGCCCGGACAGCCTGTTTCGGACGGTTGCAGGAGGTTTAATTCAGTGCAATTTTTATGTAATATAAAATACCACCGAAACGTGCCGGGATTTAGTGAGAGCACTCCAAAAGGTAAGCAAAAAAGAACACTAACAAAGAGTGGTGTGAGGAGCATCTTATCATACTCGTTAGGTGTGAGTGGATGATACCAATAATGGCAAGTGTTAGGTGTGAGTGGCCATGTATGCCTGTTATATCGCACTCACACCTAGAGATAGTCACCCAGCATATGACCATTCATGATTCATGGTTGGAACGATCAAAAGTCAATCACGTGGCGATGCCCCTCTCTCTCTCACTCCTATAAGTATCGAAACCCGCAATCATCTAGAGGCATGCAGCAGCTAGCTCCAGGCTCAAGCAGATCAATGGACCAGCTCCTCGTTCTCCTCGCGCTTCTCTTGTGCGGCCTCCTGGCCGTCCTCCGGCGCAGCCGTGCTCCTCCTCCTCCGCCCTCACTCGCCATGCACAAGATCAGCGACCCAGCCGTTGCCCACCGCACGCTCGTCGAGAACGCCGACGCCTTCTCGAACCGCCCACCCTTGCGCCTGCACGTGGCCCTGGCCGGCCGGCGACGCGGCCAGCGAAACGAGAACCTCAATGTGTCAAGTTGTTGATTGAAGTTTCGGCTCCCCTAGGACTTGTCGTATGGTGGCACAATGTGTCAAGTTGCGGGCAGAGCGGCTCCTACACCCACAATGCACGACACGTATCAGGCGTATGCTTTCGGAGGCAGCGGAGACGATTACTTGGGCACTTTTGAGCGCCGAGACCCCGCGCCCTTCATGTTTCCTGTCATGCTTCAGGTTCGCAGAGGGTCGCATCCCAGGGGAGACTATAGGAAAAGATTCATGCTGGCTACCGGGCCCAATGCAAGTTGGTTCGATACGTAGCCACATGACAACCCTGGGGTACGCCACCAAAAGCTCTAGATAAAATGCCAGAGGGTTTTCTTAGGCCATAGAGGTGAACAGGTGCCTTCCAAGTTCTCAAGCTGGGTCTTCGAGAAGTCATGGAAGAAGAATCCTCAAGAAGTGCAAGCAGAATCCACAAACGTTCAAGCAAGTTCATGAAGTCCGCAGCCAATCAATCAATCCGCACAAAAAAAAACAATCCTAAATCTCCAAGAAGCAATAAAAAGTCACAAGAGTCCAAGAAGCAGTCAAGTTGTCCCAAGCAGTACGAGACTCACTGGAAAGAAGGCGGAAGGTAGATGTTCACCACCCCTCAATAAGGCATGAAGAAAAATCGCCAAGCCGTTCTCCCAAAACCATCCACCCCGAACCTACCATACCCAAGTCTCCGGGTTCATGAGGCATGCGCAGGGGGCATGGCGGGCTGTGGGGCCCCTCCGCACGATGATGGGCTAGAATATGAATTTCTGTTGCCTCTCGGAAGCATGCCGAAACACGGCGTCTTCGTACACGTACACCGAGGCTTATGCTGTTGTTGAGTTGTAATTGTCATGGTATTTCAACGATTCCCGATGACAAGTCCTTTGGTAGCCTTCTCAGATGTCACACCTATAGCTGGTGTATAACGGGAAAGCCAACATTTTAGAGACCAACCAAACCTCCTTTTTTTCCCTCTTGGTTCGCTTTGTTTTGTTGGGTGTTTCTAATTGTTGCGCTTCCCCAACGTCTTTTGCAGCCAATGAAGAGGTACTTCTCGGCTTTGCCGATGGCAACCCGACGTCGAGTCTGTACACCAACCAACAACACAGGCATCAGGGGCAACCCCGTACACCTGTGGACGTCGATGATATCCCGGCGTCAACCTGCTATGCAGACGACATCCCGGCAACCAATCATCTGCACCAACATAAACAATGGGCATGGAAAGGAGGCGCCTGAGCTCATAAGGGTGGTGCCGATGTCACTCTGGTACCCCATCTCCAACAACAATGAAGCTTGCGGGCAATATCATCCCCTCGATCATCCATAAGGCTGGTGGTGTCCCGGCATACCACCTGGCGATACACTATTCATGGTGAAGCAGAGTTGTCGATGGTCTACCGACGCCTCACCTACATCATCATATGAAGATGGGAGCAGTGCAATGCGCCAGTGCGGCTAGCATGAATCTGTGAACCCCTCCGATCTCGTCGGCTGGCACCGCAGCAGCTAGGCAGTCGCGACGAGTTCGGTAAATTCTATTTTGTTTTCAGGACAAGGCATGTAGTTTCGCCGCAGAATGAAGACGAAGTAGGGTTGTCTCGATGGCTGGCATCGTCCATTGGGCGGTCGCAATGAGCTCCCTAAAGAATGCGCGTGCAGAAGAACATACCTACAGCTACATCACCACATGAAGATCGCGGGAGCAGTGCAATACGCCAGTGCGGCTAGGATGAATCTGTGAAACCCTTTTATCTAGTCGGCTGGCACTGCAGCTGTTAGGCGGTCGCGACTAGGTTGATAAAAGCTCCCCAAAATATGGCAGGGAATTTCGCTACAGAATGGGGGCAAGCTGAGGTCACTTTGTTGATTGGCGTCATTGCTGCTACATGTCCCAACAAGTTATCAGATAAGACGAAAATGCTGAAGGATCTACCGGCACTATCTTTAAAAAAAAGTTGAACCAAGGCTGCAAGAAATTGCGCTAAATGGTTACGTATTTTCACCAAGTCGAGTTTGATCGCTCTACGCTCGAACTCAACTTGGCGAGGGGGCATTTGTTTGACGCGTTTTTGTACCAAAGAAGTTAAGTATGTTTTGTAGTACCTGATATATTTTTTTCCCGCTTCTACATGACTAACCCATTTGACTGATTTATTATTTGTACAAAGTTTTTATTATCAGGAAGGATACCCACGAAAGAGTGAATGGGCACACATGGACTAATGCATGCGTGGCTGATCTCTTGATTAGCCTTGTACGTGGTGCATGGCAAAATTGCCTACGTACTACTACATGAATACATCGAAGACCAAATATTATTGTAGAAACGTGCACCCAGGCTCTTGGGCCGATGGGATGGCAATACGTACATCAGCACAATGCGCGTCCGGCCTATTATATGCGGCGGCCGCGACGACAACTGTGCACGTACTGGCAAAACTCCACGTACAGGGATCGGCCCGGGTAGACGCGTACGTCCCAAAGTCATATCTAAATACATTCGTGCCCGCCGATCGGATCGCGCACCTCAAGAAGCGAAGATAAGCTTGAACGAAGCTGATAAGATTCGGCAAACCACTCATCTATATCTCATCCAAGAAAATCGGAACGTACGAGCGGCCGTGGCGTGGCTCCAACGCAGCCAACGCCCCGCCTCTCTCCCTATAAATACAGAGAGCAAGTCACCATTCGAGGGAGGAGGGAGAGACACCCAGGAGGAGACGCGCCCCTGCGGCAGCGTCGATGAGAGTTGGCATCTTGCCAGAGGAGATGTACATAAAAGATGTGGTGCTGCGGCAGCGCCGAGGCCGATCAGACGAGGAGAAGCGGCGGCGCCAGGAATGACGACTCGGAAACTGCCCAATCTTGGCCGGCGCGCCGGCAGTGGCAACGACGCCGTCATCATCCTCTTCCTCCTAGTACATGTGTTTTCTTTGTCATTGTTTTTCCAAGGTTCAGGGAGGGGGCGGAGCTCATGTACGCAGGACACAGCAGCGGGAAGGGGGTGCGCACGAAGAGAAGACGCGTCCGATGGCGGCAACGTCGACATGCAGATGAGCGATGTGCCTTGAGGGGTCGAAGGGCAACCATGAGTCCATGACACGCTCGTCGGGCAGCCCATGCGACCTGGTCCTGTCCGGCGGTAGCACGTGCGGCAAGGAGATCACGGAGGCCAAAGGAGTGATGCGCTCGCCGCTATGGTGGCAACACACGTCAAGACGCGAGGCCGTGGCCACCGCCGGCACCCTCGCGCGCGCACACACACGTACCCTTGCGTGTCCGGCCGGTGGCTGCGCCGGCGACAAGGAGGACGGGCAGCAAGCGGAACACGCTGGTGGCGACCGACCTGCGGATGAGCGTGTGTCAAGATACAACATGGAGTACCATCTCTCAGGTTAACTAACAATAAATATATTCCTTCATCTCTCTTGTATATCAGGCGAAGAAACACATACACGTACAAGGGTCCAGGAGCAGCACTTGAGCATGGAGGATTGCAGCAGCTCCTCCTGCGTGCCTCGTCTGGGTAGCAGGCAGGAACCCAAGAAGGCACCCTCAAGAGGACTTGAAGATGGTGGCATACATCCATCCATTAGGCCTCGCACCAGGAGGCACCAGGAGGGATCCAGAAGGAACGCCCCAGGAGGCGACCACTACCAGAATAAACCCCTATGCCTACGGCCCAGGCCGTAGGCATAGCCCTGATTCCCGTCGGGATAGGGCCGTCGGCATAATATGCGTCGGCGTATCTCGGGATGCCGTCGGCATAGATGATACGCCGACGGTGTCCGTACATCTATGCTGACGGCCAGGGCAATCGGCAAAGTTCCACACTAACGGTGGCTACCAGCGCCGCCGTCAAGTGCTGCCCATAGAGGAGACGCCACGTGGCAGGGCTATGCCTACAGCGTAGCCCTCGGCATAGATTTGAAACTATGCGTACGGCAAGGACGTAGGCATAGCCCTGCCACGTGGCGACGTCTACTAGCTCCATGGGCAGGGCTATGCCTATAGCTCGCCTGTCGGCATATATCTAAAACTATGCCTAAGGCTATGCTGTAGGCATAGGCTCAACGTGGCGTCCTCTGGTAGCTCGTGGTAGCCCTATGCCTACGGCTAAGCCGTAGGCATAGTTTCCGTTTGATTTTTTTCCTTTTTTCTGTTTGATTTCAATTCAAATTCACAGCATATATATATATATATGATGAAATAGACATACACAACATATATAAGTATCATCCTCACAACAAACACCATCACAACAATATAAGTATCATGACAAACATAACCATCATCACAAACATAAGCATCTAAAGAAGCACACAAGTCATCTAAAAGACCACAAGTCGTCCAAAAGACCATAAAAGACCACAAGTCATCTAAAGAACACAAGTTTTTATGATCACCACCACCGTCACCCAAAGGATTAAGCGCCAGGACATCCACCACCACCGCCAAGGTCGTCACCGCCAGGTCCGCCGAAGCCCAGGTCATCACTGCTAGCGGCAGCGCTACCGCCAAGACCGCCACCGCCTCCATGGGTCAGAGTGACCGGGCTCCGTGACTCGGGAGTGATGCCAAGACCAGCACCACCACCAACGGTAGATCCACCGTTTTCCTGGATGTTGAAAAGACATGTTAAGGGGATATATGATTGTGTTAAATAAACATTATGCTTTGGGTGAATAGTTTGGGATGTACTAACCGGCGAGGGGCCAGGGTTCTGTGCCAGAAACTACTCAAAAGCAAGCAGCACTGGTTGTGGTGGAGGAGATGGTGCTGGTTGCAATTGAGGAACCCTGTCGACCGCCATGCAACAACGTGCTGCATGTTAATTGACCAAGCAAACAAGAATGTTAGAAGAAATGCAAGTGCAAAATAGTAGTGAAATGAAAAGGGCCAAACTAACCGCCAATCATGCGAGAGTTGTGCTCATGAAATGCTAAAAGGCTGCGGTGATAAATATGCAATTGAATTAGTCAAACAGCAACGAAATCACAGACCAATGCCTTCGACGACTATGACTCCAAAGATATGCAACACCAGAAAGCCTGTAAATTTTACCGACAAAAAAACTTAGATCATCAAGTGTCAAAAGCTTAGATCACGGACCAATGCCTTCATAGATTTATTTACTAGATGCCTTCATAGATTTTTTAGCAAGACCATGAAGTGTCAAAAAATATTTCATCATTATTTTGTAGCAAGACCATCATGAACAAAAAACCACTCATCACGAAGATGCGACACAACAAAGAATGCTAATCCACCGTGCCAAAAGTATATATATCATCTCATCGCCGTGGAAGTATACATATCATTATATATTATATAAGTAATCTTAACATGGTAATCAAACTCGGTACATTTGTACATTGGGAGACAGCCATAATGAAAACTCCAAGCAAGTAAACTACTGTGACTAATATGAGGTCCAAATTGATCTGCAATGCAAATGCATAAGCTTTTCATCGTGTCGCTCATCCCCGCCTAGAGAAAGAACGAGTAAAATTTGGGTCTTGCCAATGCTCTCTACTCCCTTCTCCTGTGCACACACCACACCATATTTCGCTATGAACCTTTCATTACTTTTTTGTGATGAAAAACTAAAGCTGCTGTAGTGCTATTCCTTGCATTCGACATTCAGGAAGAACAAGGTAAAATATCCAAGCACTAACAGTATATATATCGAAGCACCAAATTGACTTATTATATATCCAAGAACTAACAGTATGTAAAAAAACTAAAAAAACTAACAATATGTATATATCCAAGCACTAACAGTAGGTATATATCAAATTGACTCATTATCCAAGCACTAACAGCAGGTAAAAAGCTAAAAAAAAGGAAAAAATCAGCAGCAGAGGACGCCGGAGCCGGTGCTCACCAGTAGCAGAGGGCCGGCAAGGGGGCGCCGGACCGCCGGAGCCGCGGCCACGGCCACCTCACCAGCAGCTGCGGGGCGGGAAGGGGGGGT
>NC_041383.1:16028267-16029819 GCF_002162155.2 Triticum dicoccoides
GGTGCGGGGCGGGGACGTGGGCGCGCGGTGCAGGGCGGGGACGCCGCGATGCGGCCCGGGCGGGGGCGGCGCCGGCGCAGAAGGGGGCGGCGGCGGCGGCGACGACGAAGATCAAGGGCGGCGTCGGGGTCGATCGAGCGGCGTGGAGGCACGAGTGGTCGGGGCGAGGTGGATAAGGCACGAGTGGCCCTTTTTTTTGCGATGACTTTTTCTTGCGAGCACCTTTTTTTTTGTCTAGATTGTGTAGAACTCACAGACTACATGGCTAATCACGGTTTGGAAGATAGAAATAAATTTCATTTCCTGTCAGATCATTGATCAGTTTAATGACTAAAGAAACCGGAATAGACAAAATTAAAATGCCACTGTTGAGGAAAAAGAAAAATATTATGGATAACTAATAGCTTATGTACTTATGATAATTTTATTATTTATTGGCTGTTAAATACGAGAGTGAACAAATTGCATGGAAAATTAGTGCAATCTGGAATGTAATGTTTTTTCTGTTGTTGTGATATCTCTCACGAAATACATATTGCTGGCTATATATTGGTTTTTTCTAACTCTGCCAAATTGATTTAACTTAATTTGATATTGTACAATATGGGGCATTATTCGCTCTATGGAACAACATAGAAAACTTTCTAGGGGAAGGGTTTGGTCAAATAATTTTGACTGCACCTTGGAAAGGAAAATTATAGTATTTATCAATGGAATTGGCAAGGAGGAGGTGGAGGAAAATTGTGGTAATAATGCCAGCTTTGCATGAAAAGGAATTCACAGAATTGTCTGTGTTGAAAATTCGTTATTTATGGAGGAAGATGGGAACCACTCCGGAAAATTAAGGAAATTTGCTCTCATTTAACGGTATGCACATTGTTAATATTTGCATTGAGTATGTACATGTCACTACTTTCAAATAGTTGATTTGTGGCTTTAAGATTCTATGTATTATATTGCTGCAATACAGTAGCAATTTTATTGACACATGCTAACTGTATCAAAGGACATTATATATATTGTGTGTTTTTTCATTGCTACTAAATCTTATACACTTTGGAATTGGAAATTTTTCCATGAAACTCCTTGGTGGAGGAAAAGTATTATTGTTCATGAGTCACACGGATTTTTCCGGAAACGGATGGAATATTAA
Organism: Triticum dicoccoides; assembly: GCF_002162155.2. Lineage (NCBI taxonomy): Eukaryota > Viridiplantae > Streptophyta > Magnoliopsida > Poales > Poaceae > Triticum > Triticum dicoccoides. The sequence continues at coordinate 16,029,421 of NC_041383.1, forward strand.
AACACCTGGAAGTGGAGTCTATAAATAGGTCCCTACCCTCTAGTCTCAACATGCATCACAAGCCGTGCGATGTTTCGGTGGCATAGCTACACCCCGAAGGCCACCCCGAATCCCAGTTGACCAGGAGATATAGCCCTTTGACTTTTGTCGGACGGGCTTTGACCAGTGGTCTCTTCCACCTGGTTGCGACAGGTCCGCTCATAGCAACATCCGCGAAGACGGTCTGGACCCAACCCACCAGAAGATTCCCTCCGGTTCTACCGCACCCGCACTATTCCCCCATCCAAGTGACGGCGGCGCTGCCGTACGTGGAGGGGGGCCACACCACAGAGCCCCAAGACGGGTGTCTACGCATGCCACAACACGTTCACACATGCATCAGAAGTCGTGCGATGTTTC
>NC_041383.1:16031167-16043483 GCF_002162155.2 Triticum dicoccoides
TGGCATAGCTACGCGCCGAAGGTCACCCGGAATCCTAGTTGACCAGGAGATCTAGCCCTTTGACTTTTGCCGAACGGGCTTTGACCAGTGGTCTTTTCCACCTGGTTGCGACAGGTCTACCCATAGCAACATCCCCGAACACGGTCTGGACCCAAACCACCACTAGATTACCTCCGGTTCTACCGCACCCGCACGATTCCTACTCCAAGTGACGACGGCACTGCCGTCCGTGGAAGGGGGGCCACACCACCGAGCCCCAAGACGGGTGCCTACGCATGCCACAACACTTTCACACATGCATGAAGAGTCGTGCAATGTTTCGGTGGCATAGCTACGCCCCGAAGGCCACCCTCTAACCAGATTCCCTCCGATGTCGACCACTTCCCCCCTCCGTGACACGGTGGCAGCGACGTCCATGAGGGGGGCAATCGATATACCATTGGGGTATGATTTTTGTTTAGACAAGGCACATTTGTATTGTAAAAAAAGAAAATAATAAATAATACTAAAAAACTAAAAAAATAAAATAAAAATAAAAATATAGGTATGCCTACTGTAAGGCCGTAGGCATAGCTGCGCACACCGAGCTCCAGTGCCATGGATCGATGACGTGGCGATGCACGCGGATTGATGATGTGGCAGAGGGCATGGGCTAGCCCTACGCCGACGGCATAGCCATCGGCATAGCCGTAGGCAGGTATGCCTACGGTAAGGCCTTAGGCATAGCTGCGCACACGGGCATGGATCGATGACGTGGCGATGCACGTGGATTGATGACGTGACAGAGGGCATGGGCCAGGCCTATGCCGACCGCTATGCCGTCGGCATATCTCTGTCACACCACAGACCCCTCCCCCTCGGATCGATGACGTGGAGGCGGCGCGGATCGGTGATGTCAACATATCTATGCCAGGCTATGCCGACGGCTTAGCCGTAGGCATAGTTTCAGATGTATGCCGACGGCCTAGCCGTAGGCATAGGCTCCACGTGGCGCCCTCTGGTAGCTCGTGGTAGCCCTATTTCTACAGCTAAGCCGTAGGCATAGTTTTTGTCTCATTCCCCCCCCCCCCTTTTTTCTGTTTGATTGCAATGCCGACGGCTATGCCGCCGGCCGCCGTTAGCCCCGTCGGCATAGTTCCGACGCCGTCAAATGGTCGTCGCTGACCAGGTAGGCAGGCCTCATCTATGCCGACGGCCCCCGTAGGCGTACCGCCAGAGGTCCCGACGGCGGTAGTATGCCGACGGCCCCCGTCGGCGTAGATCAACATATGCCGACGGGTTTTCTACGCCTACGGCCTGCCCTAGGCCGTCGGGATATATCTATCTATGCCTACGGGGGCCGTCGACATAGATGAGGCCGTCGGCAACTACGTTAATTCTGGTAGTGACGGCCCGTGGCCGCGCGATCGCAAACCATACACCAAATGGGATGGCTGAGGAGGAAGAGATGCCGGCGACGGCGGCGGTCTGCCCACGGCGAGCATGCAGGCGTCCGAGGAGATGAGGAAACGGGAGCAGACCAAGCCCCGCTGACTAATTCTATTTGTTACTATGTCTTCCATCCATCAGGTTCTACACAAGAAGAACAACCGGAAGAAGGAGGAGGAGTCCCGCACACACAAACATCAGGAGAGAAGACAATGCGGAGACGCGCCCCTGGTGGCAGCGTCGAGGAGATCAAAGGGCGCGCTCATGCGGCCGCGCGTGCGCCAAGGGGCACCCAGCCGAGAGAGAGGAGCATGCACATGTGGGAGACTCGCCCGTGGCGGCGATATGCTGCAGGGCGCGTCGTACACGACGAGCACACCGGGCTCGAGATGCATGCACATGCTGACATGCAACAACCCTCTTCTTTTCATTTCCTTAATTAGCAGGTTCCTCAGAGACGGGAGGCAACTCACGCACGCGTAGACGCCGCCGCCCTTCACATCCACGCATGTCCAGAGAGAAGACCCGCTAGCACCACATCCATCCATCACCGCCGCACTCGCCGGCCACCAAGCACCACATCCATCCGTCACCGGTGCACTCGCCGGCCACCAACGCACACATCCATCCATCAGGAGATCCATCCGTTCACAAGCGCACACATTCATCCATCACGTAGCACACATCCATCCACTCCATCTATATCACCTAACCCATGCAACGCAACAAAGTTACAGGAGCAGCTGGAGTTGGACGCGATCGCATCTGGCCGAGGCGCTCGTTGGCTACACGCACCCGAAGCCAGGAGACGCAACGCACGGCGGAGGTCGACCGACTGGACGGCCATGGATGACAAGTTGATCTTCCCGGCAGGTAAAAAAATACCAACTAACTCTCTCTTATCCTCCATGCGTGCATGCAGAACACGGTCACGATGGAGAAGTGGTCCATCCACACAAAGGAAGGGCCTCGCCGAGGGCACGGAGACGACGCCGGCATGATGTACTTGTACCATGTCTCCTTCCGCTCTTCACCGAGCCCATTATCCTCGCGTGCCACCTTCGACTCGTGAGCAGCCGGAGCTCGCCAACGACGTAGCCCAACTGCTAACCCCGGTAATCTATCATGGACCCGGCGAATAGGTCATGGTTTCAGGTCGTGACGCACAGGTCTCCGACTCTCTGGTACACATGTCCATGACGTCCCGGTCACAATGAACGGGCCTAGCGTATTGCTTTCCAGAGAAGACGGCGACGAAATCAGAGCTCGTGGCAGGCAGGTCCATGGCGAACCCAGGTCACCGGCATACAGGTTTTGCATCACGCTCTTGGAGGAGACGGCGCGGTGGACCAGAGCTCGCTGACGACGCAGCCCGAGACTCGCCTTTCCCTTCATGGTGTACAGATTCTCATCGGAACCAGCATCCGCAACGACGAGCCTCCACGACCGGCTCCTCCTTCACGAAGCACGCGTTCCCGACGAACAGGTCAATGGCGTACGGATGCTTCACCGAGCCCGAATTTGCAGCGACACAGTACAAGACCAGTCCCTCCTTCGAGAGGTGCACCTACCGCGCGTACAGGTCCACGGCGTCGCCGGCGTACAGGTCACCCTTTGGAGTAGCACCAGCCCAACGCGACGTGGCCTCTACAACGCAACCTTTCCATGGCCTCGTGAGGCGGCCCCCTTTGTCTTGGCGGACCGCCGAATACTCGGCGTCTAGCCGAGACGAGGTGCCAACCACCCCGGCCACACTCATGTGAGTGTGTGTTAGTTTTTTACACTGAGTCCGGTCTCCCCAAACCGTTACTCCCGCGGGGCGTAGCCTCTTGAACACCCCGATAAAGCAACAGGTCGTCAAGAAGTCTAGGCCGAGCGTGACCCATGCTACCCCAACACCAACTACTCCAACGCTGCCAAGACCGACGAGGCACGACGGCGAGGGTGGGCCCGGCCTCCGCTAAGGCCACGACACTTGCGGCGCGTGTACCGACGAGGACACGGGCTCTGCCGCTGCCCATACCCACATAACCATCATCATGCATGAAGGACGCAAAGGAAGACGACGAAGACGACCACACGGCTTAATCAGAGGTATCCCGCAGAGCAACCCGCGGGAGTAATTAACCGGGAGCCTTCCGAGGCCCCGGGAACTAGGAGACCGCAATCGCCACAGTCTGGCTGGCCGCGCTAGTAGGCCACGAAGCGCACCTTTTTATTTCCGGGATCTTGTAATTTTGTTTATCTAATGAGATTAATGAAATACTCGTTTCCCGTATCCTTTTTTTGTGTACTACGGTACACTGGCACGCCCGCAAATTTTCTTTTCTTCTTTCCCCGGCGCAAGAGAGAAATACGCTCCCCTTCCGTTCTCCCGGTGTCTTAGATATTTTTCTCGTGTCAAACACACGGGAGTCTCCACATGCGAGGAACGTGCCATCAGCATGCTACTATTCTGATCTGGTACACTAGACTAACTGAATTTCGTTCACATTAATGAATTCGGTCATGTCCATCCACTGATGAAAGGGGCTCACTGCTCATTTTGTGGTCTCTTCCTTAAATAGGAACCTGAGGTGTTGCAAGACGGGCCTTGACACCAATAGATCGTCCAGGGTGCATTATACCATGGCAGGCTTCACGGCTGGTGACGAGTGGCCGTCAATCACATTAACCACCCGACGAGCATCATGTTACCAAACGTAGGTAATACCCTGGTTCTGGTGATCTGCAGGCTTAAGACAGAGCATGGGATGGACTCACACTATTATGTATAGTTTGATTCTACACCACCCACCCTGCTTTTTCTTTTGAATTGTTCTACGGTATTTTCATACAGTAATTAAACAAAGTACATGTGTACAAATGAAGCAAAATACAAGAAAGGTTCATCCACTAACAGCCCTAGGTAACATAGAAATCAGAGTAAGAGATGGTAATAAAGTTGCTACTGTGGACAAAGAATGAATGCATGATGCTGCGGATGTCGTTAATGCATGATGCTGTAGATTTTCGAGTGTCGTCGCCCTAGTTTAGAAGCCTGATGTAGGATGTACTGCTTTCTGTTTCTTTGTAAAAGAGTTGCAGTCTTGTATGCAGAAAACTCAGAAACTGTAATAAGCAGGCGTAGTTGGCTGGGGTAGAGTTCCCCTTCAGCTGATTTTGGATCTGGTTGTCTTATCAATTTCAGATGCTATGAAATTGGGGGGCTGATGCTCCTTTTATCGAAACTATTAAAGAAAACAAATGGGTGTTGGTGCGACAAGTCCAACGCGTGCATCTTCTTGGGTGTTCCATGTGATCTTTAAAACAATTGCTTTCTTGTCCCAGTGAAGCGTAAGGGGGGGATGGGCGTGCTTACTTTTGTGGCAACGTTGGCTGGAGTGATCTGTTGGTTACCTGTAGATGGTGCCTGTTGTTTCACCTTTAGTGCCACATTGCTAGTTTATTCCGAGTTACTTCCTGGCCTAAATAAGTAATACTTCCAGGGTTTTATTCTTTGACATGTAAATAGAAAAGTGTAAGTAGAGCCCTTTTTTAGTCGTCGTGTTACATTGTCGCTACTCAAAAAGTTATATTCACGCATTTATCATTGAGGACTAGGCTTGGTGCGTAACTGAGATTTAAAATCCTACTAGTACTCACTTAAAAAGGACTTATGCATCCCTAGTTGGTGCAGAGGTCGGGAAAGTGAAATTCTCTCCCAATTTTGGCTCTCGCGTCGCCTCCCCCGTGGGCGACTCGGGAGGGCTCAGCCGCCGCCGCTGCCGCCGCCTAGTCCCTCCAGTGCCCTTCTCACCCTCCGCCGCTACCGATGGTCGGTGCCAGGCAAAGCCCGTGCGTGCGACGACGGCCATGGAGGGTCTCTCCTCCCGTTCCCGGATCCGCGGCGGAGCGCGCGTCCTGATCTGCAGGGTGCGGCCCTCTCGGCGGTGTAGCAGATCCCAGAGGCGGCGGACTCACGGCGGTGCACGGGTGCCCAGATCCATGGGTGTGGGACTCCCGGCAGCGGCGGGATCGGTCGACGGTGGGCTTGGGCGATGGCGTCGGCCGCGCGGTGCCGGATCTCATCGCTCGCAGCAGATCTCGCCACTCCGGCCTTCGTGGAGGAACCTGGACCTGGGGCGGCGGCCTCGTTAGGCATGGCAACGGCGCCCTTGGCTGGCAACGTTCGCGGGAGGTGGATGGACGGCGTCTTGACCGCGTGGGTGGTGAGTCGCCGGTGGATCCCCTCCGCGCTGCACGCTCTCTCCCGCTGCACTTGGTGGCTTATGACCGCGGTCGTCGGCCTCGGTGTGTTCGGGTGGCTGCTAGAGGTGATATCGGACCGGAGGAAACTCTGGATAACTCATTCATCCCGACGGTGGCGACGACCAGGGTCACCGTTCTCCTCCTTGCAGGCGACGTCGAGGTCCCTGCCCTCCACCCCGAGCCCATGCCCGGGTGAAAACCCTAAATCTTCTTAGATTGGGCGGCGGCGGCACTACGTGTGTCGTACCCTTCTTGGAGGCGCCGCTTGGGGCGTTTGGGTGCTCGGTTTGAGAAACTGTAGGCGGAGGGGACGGTACCAACGGCAATAGGTAGTGTTTCGCGTCGGAGAAGCGGCGTGGCATCTGGCACGTCAACAATGGCAGGTCTCAGCGGCATGGAGCAGCAGGGTCTCACCGATGGGCGTGTGATGATGGATGAGCACATGATGGTGGCGTTGTCTGGCGTCATTGATGGCGTCGACGGGAGTTAGACCAGGCAAGGAAGATGCAGCAGTACATCACTGAAGATGGATTGGTGGCAGGTGGCTGCGGCGGCCTCATACCCGGCAGGCGTCCTGGTTGAGGAGTGCGCCGGACTGGTGGGTGCCCCATACCCGGCAGGCGTCCTGGTTGGGACCTCAGGTCTTAGATGTTAGGTTTGGCTGTGAGGTCTGTTTGGTATTAGGCCTAAACTATCAGCATCCCTACATCAACTGGATAGGAGTAGCGACATATGTTGCCTAGACGGTGTCTTTAGTCTTACTGTTGTATGACTTTCTAAGGTTTGCTGAATAATTAATAAAGTGGCTACATGCATCGTCTATATGCAGAGGCCGGGGGCCTCCTCCATTTCTAAAAAAGATAGTTATATTCAGCTAGGGCTTGAACATCGGTGGCCTCCTCACTTTGGTAGCATGCTCAAAAGCATAAGCCATCTCAATCAACCTCGGCTCGTACCCCTGCAATCCGCCAAAGCATATACCAAAAGGGAACCCCTGCTCCGCATACCCCACCGGCACAGATATGCCAGGGTGGCCGCCGATAGCGAGAAGGCTAGAAATATCGCTCTTAGGCGCCACCACCGCGTCCAGTTGGCGGTCCTTCATCAGCTTCTCCAACCCATAGGCGTTCAGCTCCTTCAGGCGTCGGATCATGGCTCTCTCCACTGGGCCGATGCCGTTTGTGCTTTGGGCAGCAGTAAGGTCGGGCTGCCCGAAATCTTTCATTCGCTCCTGCGCCAACATGTAAAGAATTTTTCTAATAGCACAGGTAAAGAGTTATTTCCATTAATCGCCATGTTGAATCTACTTTTTTTAAAGTTTTATTGCCGCATGATCACTGCAACAAGAATCTATAAAAAAATTGAGAGAATTTTGACAGAACTGAATCTATATTGTTTCAACCACTAACAAGAAGTGAGAATCGAGGAATGGTGAAATATCTGTGTTTTAAATAGCGGGCTATGCCTAATAGCGACGGTCCCCCAAATAGCCAGCTATTAGCGGACTATTGTACACGAATACCCTGCTCAAAAAGCTACCCCTCCGTAATGTAAGTCGTTTTTTGATACTACACTTATGGGACGGAGGGAGTATAAAGTCCAATTTTTTCTTTTTGCACTTACCTCCACAGGATGCTTGTTGTTGAACGCAATGATGTCTGCTAGCGAATGGACCGGAGAGTAGACCAAGTCTGACAAATACGCGTTTATGCTGAGCTTGAATTCTGCCTGCGTCGCAATCCCCTCGTTGGAATAAATCTCAACCAATAGAGTGGTCAAATTGGCAGTGACGTCCAGCTTCTCGATCACCACTGCTCCAAGTTTCCCTTGGAAAAAAGAATCAAAAATCAATTCATATTCACATTGATCTGTAGCCGGAGTACAGGATATTTTCCCCTACATGATTGGATCAAGTCAACTTTGTTTACCAGCCACCCACCACCGGACGGATCAAAATTAAAGCTTGGTTGCCGTTGCTGGATGTTATCCACATCGCCAAAGAGCCAACAGCTCAGATTCATCTCCTTCGTTCTTCCTCCAGCAGCGGAAGTCATCTTGCTTATTGATTAATTTCTTTTAGATTCAGGAAGTGACTCCGCAGTTTCATTCCAAATCGCGAATGATGTGACACACAATTAAATGAGGAAAAAATGGATGCGGTATCACATTATGATACTGTATCATATTAAATGTTGTATTAGTTTGTGTGATGCATGATAATTAATAAGGCAACCTAAGATACTAACTTATAATACTATGCATTACGAAAGTAATATCATAACTAGTATCGTATGCATGGTATTAGTATATGATACTCCTCATTACAACTAGCCTGAAGAGGTCGATCAAGCTTCCTATTTTGCTAGCTTCGTTTGAGACATATGCTTCTGGCTGGAAAAAACCAAGAAAAAGTAACAAAAAAAAGTTGGGAAAAAGTGACATCCGAGTACCCCATCCCGAGGGCGGAGGGCCATTCTCTTTATTGCATTGAACATTCTTTGGTTGGAGATGGTCTTATCAGCAGCTAGCTAGAGATTTCAGCTGGACCACTTTTTATATGATTGCTTTTAGTTTCATCCAAACTTCTATTTGTCCATACAATAAGACGTGTTGGTGCAAAGAGAGTGTTAAATTACATATATTTTGACACTACAAATTTTCTAATATTTTTTGATAAAAAATTCGGACAAAGATAATAATAAAACTACCGAGATTTTTGGGAAACTGGGATTTCCAGCCCAAACCAGAAAAACCAGTAATGAGAAGAAAAAAAACTTGGGAAATAGTGACATCGGGATACGCCAATCAGAGGGTCATTCTCTCTAATTGCGTTGAACATTCTTTGGTTGTAGATGGTCTTATTAGCTAGAGATGCCCGCTTTGCTTGTTCTCAGGTTCACCATAACTTTTCTCCGTCCATCCAGAAAGACGCGTTGCCTGCCCGCTCGCCGGATCCCGGCGAAATCTTGATTGCTTTTGCCGCCGCTGGATGAGATCACTATAGCCAAAGTGCAAACAACTCGATTGATCTCCTTCGACCTCTCTCCAGGTAAGACGTGTGTTGTTGCATAATTTCTTGTAGATTAGGCCATGAGAGCCGAACCGCCATCTTCCCCGTCTCCGGCGCTTCTTCCACCGCCGGATCCTCTCACCTCCACGGCAGTTTTTGCTGCGTGGAATTCGTGGTGAAAGAGAGACCGAGAGAAGATAAGGGAGGGGAATGGGTGGTTATGATGAGAGGGTAAGATGCAGTACTAGGTGAACCCCACGCGCTGCACTGCATGTGCGCCGGCCTCGGCCTGTATCCGAGTCGTACTGCGCATGGATTGATGTTGGCTGGGCAGCTGGGCAGCTTGGTCTGCTTTATGCTTCTTTGCCGAGTTTCAGTTTTGTATGCTCCTGAAATTCAAAAACTGTAATAAGCAGGTAGTATCGTGAGGTGGTTGAACCGATTTTGGATCGGGTTGTCTGATCAATTTCATATGAAATGAAACTGGGGGCTGATGCTCCTTTTATCCCAGGAGACGAGTCATCGTCCCGTGCAGCGCCCCAGGTCCTCATGATTCGATAGGTCCACCGCCGTGTTGCATCAGCCACGCCCGCCTCTGCACCCAATCGTCACACAGGGGTGCCGCGGCTACCACGCCGACGAGTTGGTCACCTGGTTAGAAATTAATGAGTTCTCTATAAACTTGGATTTATCATTGTTGGGGAGTTGATCTAGCTTTGTGCCGTAGGTTTTAGCTAACTGATTCGTGGTCTTTCACCTCCTCCTTCCGAGCCCGTAATTTCTTTCAAAACTTTAATAACAAGGCAACCAATGGGTTGGAACAGCTGCGTCCTGGACTTATGGTAGGTAAATCATTGTATTCCCTCCGTCCTAAAATTATTGTCTTAGATTTGTCTAGATACAGATGTACTACGGAGGGAGTATTTTGCAGGTGGCTACATCCATAGGGCCCTGTTGCCTTTGTTTGAGAATTCATGTTGTCATGCCCTTACTAGAGTTCAACGAACTTGAAGATAGGACTAATGATATATATTAAACTTGCAACGAGTTCCTATCAGCTATTGTGCTTCAATAAGTGGTAAGGAATAAACAACAATGAGCTAAGCAGCATGAATGACTATTGACTAGTTCCAATTTGTTCTAGTTTCTGGCCTTACAATAGTAGTACTCCCGTCATCAGCATGGTGTAGTTTTCCTGCTTTGAAGTTTTGAACCGTATTGTATTGGAGATGATCTTATTGGCGAAACATGTCGGCCTCACATGCGCCATCCAAACGAGTACAAGACCCTCTCTATGTGTTTTGGCCCAAGTCAACATTGTTTGGTTAGCAGTATATACTAGTATAAGTTTTCTTTCGTGCAACCAACGCGGCGTTTACCTTAGCTGCCCACCAGACGGATCTAAATTATAGCTTGGTTGCTGCTGCGGGGTGTGATCCACATCTCCAAAGAGCAAACAACAAGTCGATTCATCTTCAACCTTTCGCCAGGTTCGTCATCTCCCTTAATTTCGTTTAGATCGTCGGGCAGGGTGTGACTCCTCGATTCCATCCCAAATCTTGAATGCATTCTGGCCTGATTCCGCAACTGCTCACAGATCTGGAGAGGTAAGGAAGGATGATTGAGGGAATGGCTACTAACACCTTTTCTTTCTCAGCAAGATTAACATCATCTTCTTTGGTAAGCGCTTGCCTGGGTGTGAGATAACTCCTACATGGATTTTACATTCGCTTTGCTTGATACTATCACGAAGAGTTTCTCAGAGGAACAAAAAATTGCCAGTGGTGGGTATGGAGATATTTACAGGGTATGCATGACTAGTTATTATATTTCCCATCTCCAATTGTCAAATTAGTAATACCACCAACGCGTACAAGCTAGCTCGATCGTGCTATGTGCTAACAAGTGATTTCCACAGGCGGTGCATAACGGGGAAGAGATTGCTGTGAAGAGGCTTTATCATTTCCAAGGACTTGATGATCAGCAATTTCAAAATGAATTCCGTAGCCTCAGCAAGGTCTCTCACAAAAATGTTATACGGTTAATTGGCTACTGCTATGAATCACGGAGTAAATATATGAAACACAACGGGGAACTTGTGTTTGCTAAAATGATGGAGCGACTACTCTGCTTTGAATATATGCAGGGCGGAAGCCTTGAGAAATACATCGCAGGTAAAGCATATTGCACGTAGTTGACCATAGTACTAGCTTTTTGCATGCCAAAGATAAATCAATCGATTATTTATTTCTTGTTCCTACTACTACTTGCAGACGAACCATGTAGACTTGACTGGCCCACATGTTATAAAATCATTCAAGGGATCTGTGACGGCTTAAATCACCTTCACAATGCACAGGAAAAAGCAATTTTCCATCTGGACTTGAAGCCTTCGAATATATTGCTGGATAAAAACATGACTCCCAAGATTGCAGGTTTTGATTTGTCTGTTGATTCAACAGAAGGAACGGACCCGATAGCGATGAGAAGAGGAACACTGTAAGTTTTGATGTATCATGCATGTGCTATAAATCAAACACTTCTTTGTATTGCACTAACTGTCTGAATCTGTTGTGCTTATGATATCATACAGTGAGTACATGCCACCGGAATACATAGACAGCGGCATCATATCAAACAAGTTTGACGTGTTCAGTTTGGGCAGCATTATTATAAGAATGATGGACGGACATGGGGGTCCTTACCGTTATTCTGAAATGTCTCCCAACCAGTTTATTGAATATGTAGGGAGAATCATCTGTCTTTACCATGCATGTGTATAGTTTTTTTTCACATTCTACCGGTTTATTTATTTTTGCACGCAATCTAAATGTGTTTATGCACCAATTTCGCATGCAGGTAAGTGAAAACTGGAAGAAAAGGTTGCAGAAATTGTCGGAGCATTCATCATACGAGATGGATATCCTACAAGTGCAGGCATGTGTTGAGATAGCATTTAGATGCTTGGAAGCCGATCGAAACAAAAGGCCTAGTATAGAGGAAATTATATGTGAACTGGGGTTAAGACAGTAATGTCGCCGCCTCCTGATCATAAATCTATCTCGTTTGTTCTGAATTCTCAGTCAAGCTCCAGCCCTGCTCCTGATCATAAATCTATCTCGTTTGTTCTGAATTCTCAGTCAAGCTCCAGCCCTGCTCCTGATCAGCCAACAGACTTAACTGAAGCTGAGATCAAGACAAATCTTGCTGAAACTGAGATCAAGACAGACCTAACTGCACCTGAAATTAAGACAATATTAGCAGGGCCTCCTGATCAGTCCGGTCTTGATTCTCCATTATGCTCCAACACTGCACCTGATTACTCAATAGACCTAATTGAAGCTGCGATTGAGACAATAATGTCATTGCCCCCCACTAGTAGAAAAACCCCCATTCGTCCCGGTTTGTGAGGGTCATTTGTCCCGGTTCACGAACCAGGACTAAAGGGTCGTCACTAAAGCCCTGTCCCTTTAGTCCCGGTTCGCCCAGGAACCGGGACAGATGGGGCTCCACGTGGCCGCTGCCGCTTGCCCAGGCAGGGGGGCCTTTTGTCCCGGTTGGTGCCACCAACCGGGACCAAAAGGCTTCCACGTGTCAGCATTTCAGGGGCTGCGTTTTTTATTTTTT
>NC_041383.1:16043739-16046824 GCF_002162155.2 Triticum dicoccoides
GTTTTGTAGGGATAATTTAGGGGTTTCATATGTTGTGTTAGCTAGCTAATAGAGAGAAGTGTCCTCTCTTATCTCCGTGCTTGGTTGACGCTACGTATAGAGAGGACTCGACACGCTAGCTAGCTAGTAAGCAAATGAAGGAAACTATTAAGTACAGAAGATCGTCATGAACATATACAGAGAGAAGTGATCGACCTCTCCTTCTCTCCGAGAGATTGGTCGAACAACAAGTTTTCGTATATCTTACCGACGGTACTGGCCCCCCAACAAGTTTTCGTATATATATATATACAATGTGTAAGATCTCTTACAATACCCTAACACATGAACTCAACTTCCACATGCATGGTGGTATTCTCCGGCTTTATTGATGACGTGGTCAAGAAAGAATCCAGTCAATTCCTCTCTGAATTGCTCGCATGCAATCTTGTGGTAGAAGTGCATTCCGCATCTCCCACATCTAATTTGAATAAGGGGGTCAATACATATATATGAATGAAACTCAACAGAAATGATGGTAATAAAATAAACTTGTGAATATTTTTGCTTACGCACTTTATATTGTCTTTTAGAGTAGCCCCGCCTATTCTTGGTCATCGCGTTATAGATGAACTCGCACACGTAGTATCCACAGTAATTATTCCCGGGTTCCTGCCACAAGCACTTTACGAGAAATAAAGGTCAGTCAAACTGATAATGAAGCATTATAAATGGCATTGATGAAAGTAGCTAGAATCAACGGGAGATGCACGGAACTAGGTAGCTAGTAGTACTTACTTTCGGGAATTTCCATCGCAGATCCCGCGGCAGTCCCAAAACTTATGCGGTGAATACTTTCCAAACCCTGCGAGACAAAGAAAACAATTATTTGATATCATGAAATGAACAAAGTTGCCGATATGGTGCGATAATGATCGATTCAACTTACTTCTCGAGCATTTTAGACATGTCCGCATATTCCTCGCGATCTTTTCGTCTCGAGTCTAAGACGCTTACTAGTCCCTGCTCAAGCTTAATCTCCAGGAGAATATAGTGGAAACTGCTCACGCATGAATATAACTCATCAGTTACATTAACTACTATAACCTGGAGTAATAATTAAGGGAAACCGAATATGTACAAGACAGTAACACTCACTTGAAGTTGTAATGAAAGAGTATTGTATCTTTGTTTTGATTTATTACCAACGATCATAGCAAGTTCTCCTCGATTTCTTCCCAATGCACCCCTTTAGTCCCGGTTGGTGCCACCAACCGGGACCAATGAGCCTTGCACAACGGCATGGTGGTGGGTATTTAGTCCCACCTCGCTAGCTGAGAGAGAGCCGCACCTGTTTATAAGGTGCGGTGCGCCAACCCTCTTGAGCTCCTCTCTAAAGCAGGCTTTCGGGCCTAATCTGTCTCTATGTGCCTGTGGGCCTACTGGGCCTACTGCGGGCCTGAATCCTGGCCCATTTGTTGGGTTTCTAGTCGTATTCAGGCCATGGTGGCCTTTAGGTGGCACTTTTTTATTTTTTTTGTTTATTTTCTTTTGTTTCTACTTATAGCAAAATATTTACTAGTTTTTCGGTGATTCTTTTTGCTTTTAGGTAATAAAAATTATAAACTTTCTTTTAGTGCCATTTGTTTTCTAATTTGAATAGTTTAAATTTGAATTTTTGGAAATTTGTGTGAATCACTAGTTTTTGAATATCTTTACTATAAAAATAGATTTTTGAGTGATTATTTTTCCTGCTATTTAATATTACTGTATTTTATCATTATATTGAAAAACATATTTTGTTATTTTAGTTTCTAACAAAAAATTCTTTATGATAATTCTTTTTGCTATTAAAGTTTCTAAGAAAAATTCGTTATGAAAATTCTTTTTTCTTTTAGTTGCACAGAAAATACTTTGATAATTTTAGTTGCATATAAATTTTATATAATTTTAGTTTCAATAATACTAGAGGTCTTATAAAAGTTTATTTTGTTTTTACTTTTTTATTATACTCCCTCCATTCCCTTATACAAGGCCACAAACTCAAATTACAGGTACCTAGGTAAAATTTAATGACTACTTGCATGCCAAATTTTTTTCTTGTTAACTGGGATCATTAATACGTCCCCATGCATGCAAGGAAGAAATGAGAAGGAAGTAGCACAATGTCATTATGACTACATGCATGCAAGTATTAAACAAGTTGCTACTACGAGAAAACAACATTAAATTCTGTCTCGGTTACTGTTAGTGGCCTTATATAGATGCAAAATATTTTTTTCATAGTGGCCTTGTATAAGGGAATGGAGGGAGTAGTTTATTTTGTTTCTACTTATTATTTTCTTTTTTTGCTTATTTTATTTATTTTATGAAAATTCTTTCTTTTTGCTTTATTTATTTTATTTTATTTCTACTTACTGTTGCTATTTCTATTTATTTTCATATAGTTTATTTATTTTACTTTATTAAAGTTTATTTTGTTTCTACTTATTTATTAATGTTTTTTTGTTTCTACTTATTTATTTTCTTTTTTTTGGCTTTTTTATTTATTTTATGAAACTTCTTTTTGCTTTTAATGTTTTACACACAAAAGCCCTATTTCCTGGCTGGTTCATTGGTCCCAGTTCGTGGCTTGACCCGATCCTAAAGACCTCCCTTTGGTCCCGGCTCAGGCCACCAACCGGAACCAATGGTGGTGGGCCAGGAGCGAGGCCCATTGGTTCCGGTTTGTGCCACCAACCGGGACCAAAGGGGTCAGACGAACCGGGACCAATGGCCCCACGAGGCCCGGCAGACCCCCTGACCTCACGAACCGGGACCAATGGGCCCATGGGTCCCAGTTCGTGACTGAACCTGGACTAATGGGCTAACCTGGCCCGAACGAAAGCCATGTTTTCTACTAGTGTCCTGATCATAAATCTAACTGGTCTGGTGTTGATTCTCAGTCAGGCTCCAGCACAGATCCGTCAAAAGATCTAATTCTGCAGGTATGTACGATTGGTCACTTTAAGAATTCGAAAAATCACACATTGACAATATAAAACTAAGAATGCCAGCTTAATTTTTTACTGTACTTTGTTGTTTACTTGTATTACGATAATTATAT
>NC_041383.1:16047409-16060325 GCF_002162155.2 Triticum dicoccoides
GCGACTACTTTATTGTTTAGTGTGTACTTTATTGTTTACTTATATTATGATATTAGAAGTTCATGATTCTTGCAACAGATGAACGGCTTAGCCTGTTTTTGGTCACCTAGAGGCCAGCTGAGCCCTGTGATTTCCCGTACTACTGTACTCGGCGGTTGTAAGGCCTCTCCCAATGCTCGTATGTGGCGATGTCTCTTAACCGTCTATACTAGAACGTGTTGCTTGCCTAAAATATTCTTTCACATAAGTCGATTTGTGCGTTAGCACTAGGCCGAAGACGTGGCTACGGCGGTGTGGGACACCGACAAGGCCTCGGATGGAAGTGACCGAGAGCTCTCTACGATGCGGTCCCATAATAGATTTTTATGTATGTGACACAGAGTCAAAGAGACGTGAGAATGAAATCTCCTCTTAATCTTTGTACCATCTCTCCATTCAAACCAACACATGTGTCATTAAATGTCTCATCATCCACTTAGACTCATGTAATCTAAATAAAAATAAGATCCATTGTGATAAATACTCCAGTAAATCTAAGATAACCCATTTTTCTTAGCACCAAAACCAAGACAACACATAAATTTTCTCTCATGAAAAACATTAAATGATGACTCTTTTATATACTACAATAAGATACAACACACTGGAGGTTTTATATCTAAGAGCATATTTAATAGATATTGATATAGTGTAAGGTATAATGCATTGGGAGTTCCCTTGATTTGAGAAAATGTAAGCTGGTTAATTAAGTCCATACCTAGCTACTTGATCATACAAAATCTGTGTTCTGCTAGCTACCCTGCACTTAATTGTACCCTATATGCAAATAAAATATAGCAGCTAACTGTATAGTGCAACAATACATATAGCTATAAATGGCACATAGCAAATTTTTGGCATCGTTTGGAACTCTGAAGCTTTTTGGCATTCATGCTAGAAATTTAACTGTTTGAAAGTTCCTCGAAATTCATGTAAAAATACATAGCCAGACACTATTTTATTTTATACAATCTAGTGTTGTGTTTTCACCCATGGATCTAATCTGTGCAAACTACATTGGTATGTATGTTGAGATCGAGAGGAATAAGTAAGAGCAAATAATATGGCCGTGAAACTTTAATTATTGATTTAGCTGTAACATATAAAAAAGTATTTTTTTTCTCATGCACCATTTTCCTTTTCTTTTTTCCACCAGGAGAAGTATATCAGCATGGACCTTGAAATTGTGGTTCCAAAGAGTATCGACTTCCATTTATTGAAAACAATTACAAATGGTTTCTCTGAACAACGGAAGCTAGGCAGTGGTGCGTATGGAAAAGTTTACATGGTATGGATAGAAGCATATTCAGCCAAAGTTTTATATTCTCTTTTCTCATAGTGGCTAATCCCAACTTGTGAAACTAATTCAATCAAAAGAAAGCATTGACGCTGAATAAACTTTCTTAAAAATAATAAAGAAAGACTTGAAGGTCTCTGCAAACCCAGCACGAACACTATGCCCATATACCATAATCGACCGTGTGACAGAACAAACAAAAGGACGCTACTCGCCAGAAGTAGCCAGGGACTAGTGATGATAACCGAGCTGCGTGGCAGCATAGTAGTGCGGCAGCTCATCTCCACTGGTCAGGCTGATCATCGCCGGTGCTAGCGTCCTCCGTCCCTGCCCGTCGCTCTTCTTTGTAGGTGGCGGGTGGCTGGACACCAAAGCTACTTGCTTCCTCCCCCTTTGGAAGCGGCGGAACGCATTGTGGGTTGCCGAGATGATCTTGCGGGTGGCCACCACCTTTGGATTCTCTGCCTCCGACTCTGGTGACACTCCGGACGGGTCGATGCAGTGGCATACAGACAAAAGGGCAGGAATGGGGTGGAGGGCGACAACGATCGGCTAGAGAAGGTGGGAATGTGCGGGCTTTGGCGCGGAAACAGTGTTGATGTGGCCAAATGCTCGGTCTTTGGGTGGGCCCGGCTTTTCGTGGTCCGAACTACCGCAAAACACCCCCTAGCTTTGCATTCGGTTTGTGAAAATTTGGATGCGCGGACTTGTCCACAGGCGTATGTGGCACCGCATTGGATGACAAAAATGGTCTGGATGTCTCGATCCGGACATTTGTGGGCGTTCTGAGTGACGCCGTTGGAGGTGTTCTTAGACCCGCGTTGGGCAGTAGACAAAGTATCAACCATTTTAGCTACCTTATCCATGTCTAGACATGTACGTAGACCGCTGGGCCTAAGATCCTGGCTACTTCCATGGCCAGGCCTAGAGTTTCCCACCGTCCAACTGGCTTCTCTCACTAAGCGGGTGAGGAGTGCTGCCAGACCAATCCGCCCCAGGGCCACCACCGCGTTGTGGGAGAGAAACAGCCCAGCCACCACCATCGACCGACCAAGCGAAGGTAATGGCATTTATGTCACGAACTTGTGAAAAGACACATGCCGGGCTTTATATATTGAATAACACTTTGTGCCTTCTCTGTCTTACAGCAAACATGAGTACCATTTGTACTTTCTATGTGTTACATATAACGTTAGTGTAAACAAAAAAATAAAACATTTATGTGAAATTGTTAACAGGGAGTGCATGAAAATGGAAATAAGATCGCCATAAAGAAGCTTTATACAAATCCAGGACTTGATGATGAGCAATTTGAGGAGTATCACAACCTAGCAATTCTTCGTCACAATAATATTGTGCAGTTAATTGGCTATTGCCATGAAACTAGGCGAGAATACGTACCATACAATGGGAAACTAGTTCTTGCTGAAGAAACAGAGAGGGTGCTTTGTTTCTAGTTTATGAAGAATGGAAGCATTGACAGATGTCTTTTGGGTATGATGCATGGTGCTCTGTTTTGTTTACTAGAAGGTACCGTAGTAAGGATATCCCATACAGGTTTTGATAATGCTCATGGTCTGTTTACTTGTTTCAGATGAATTTAGTGGACATGATTGGCACATCCGCTATTCAATAATCAAGGGGATTTGCCACGGTTTGAAATACCTTCATGAGGAGCTCAATCCTCCTATGTTTCATATGGATTTAAAACCAGTCAATGTATTGCTGGATGGGAATATGGTTCCGAAAATAGCGGATTTTGGTTTATCAAGGCTATTTGGAGAAAAACAAACCCAAATCACATATAGTCAGTTAGGAACACTGTAAGTTTAGTCCTTCTCTTCGTTTTGCATTAGAAGAATTGTATATATACATATGAATGATTGTTTTTTCATGCAGCGGATATTTACTATCAGAATACATAGAGCGGAATGTTATCTCAAACAAGTTCGACATATTCAGTTTGGGTTTCATTATCATAAAGTTTATGACAGGACCTATGGGCTACTCCAAATATGCTAAAATGTCTTCCCAGGAATTCATTGAACTTGTAAGCCTTTAATTAATACTCTGGACATCTTAAGTAGACAGGTAGTAACTGTTTTTTCTAGTATTACTTCTATTATTTATGCTCACATCTATTTGTAGGTATGGGGGAACTGGAGGGATAGGTTACACTCAACGTCAGTGTGTGCGTCAGAGTATTGTTATCAAGTAAAGACATGCCTTGAAATAGCTGTAACTTGTGTGGAGACCGATCGGCACAAAAGGCCAAGTATTGGAGATATTGTTGATAAAATAAATCAGAGAGAATATGATACGGTTATGATAACTTTCAAATGGAGCAAGGTCATGTTTTGTATTCCCTTTGTAAATAATATAAGACATTTTAGATCGAGTGATTTAAAACATCTTATATCTCTACTAGTATTAAAAAAGAGTGTAATAAGGAGTAGTTTCGTAACCTCGACCTCGCAAGAGCACGTCGCTAGCTGATTTTTTCCAATCGATCCCACCTTCCAAATTTTCTCCTATACCCTCCCGCACGCACAAAAGATAGTCAGCCCGAGCAAGCAATCCGCTCCCTTCTCCTCGTGCAAGCCGCTTCTCTCTGCACACTTACCTTCACGGGCGCTAGGGTTCCCTGTGCTCCTGCCGCACAATAGCTCCTCTACCAGACCCTCCTCCTGCCGCTCTACCTAATTGCCGCCCTTGCCCTTCCATTCTGCTCTCCCTCCCTTCATCCCCCGAGCCCCCTCCCCCCTTCTCTCAGTGAGCAAGATCGATTTGCATCAAGAAGGGATCACCACATGTGCATTGATGTTGATGAGTCCAACGAAAGGACAAACTTGGCATTTTCATGCCCAGAGCCGATCTTGGAGCCAACAAGTTCAACAAGGGCATGACCCACGAGCTGGAGGCAAGATCATGGGATTCCCTGAAAAGTTTGAATAGTTTTCAACACTTTCCCCGCCAGCAACCTCTCTACCAGCTTACACCTTCTCGCTAGTCGATCCCTGGTGATGAGAGATCCCAAAGCCCATCGCGTCATTGGAAAAAGATAGGAAGTGGATGGAGGACCTTGCTTGTGCGATTCAGCCACTAGTGTGCCACCTTAGGCCATCTCTAACTCAGTGCCACAGGTCGGACTCACTATCCATCCACGGACGCGCTTGGGTGCATGTGTAGACACGAATGCGTGAGCCTACCATCCAACTGCATGCCCAAAATGTCAACCCGTGGTCCTGTAACATCCCTGTGTGATCCCTGACTAATGATGCCGTGTCATCCTATTTTTTCTAAAGCTTAATCTCTCCTGGGTAAAAAACCTAAGTCAAATTCAAATTCAAATTGCAAGTGAAATTTAAAGTTTCACAAACATAGTAGCAAAATAGTTCATCATTTAGAAAATAATCCGTAACAATTATTTGTTAAGGAAAACAACATCATTGATTTGCTTAAATGGTCTATAGCAATTAGAACAGTGACAAATTAGCATATTTATTTAAATGCTTTTCCATTTATGCAAAAATTCAACAGCTTCAAATAATTTTCCAAACTTTTCTTGGCAGTGCCAAATATTGCAAAGTAATTAAGTGGACTAGTTTCATATTTGACAAAAGTCATTTGTTGGCTGAATAAAATGCAAAACAGTATAGAAAAACAAAACAGAAAAGAAAAGGAAAAAGGCCTAACTACTACGATGCACTTGTAGCCTATTGCTACAGTGCACAGCCTAGCACACCAGGCCCTTGTCTTCCTCCCCTGTTCATCCATGGCGCGCTGGTGATGCTCAAAAGAAAAAAAATCCATGGCGCGCTGGCCTCGCGCGCGACGTTTGTGGCCGCGGATGGCCACGTGCCGGCCATCCCCAGCCTCCCCGGCATCTACAAGGCACCCCGCACCCCCTGACAAACCCTAGTTCCGCTTCCCCCCTCTCCTCGCATCGCCCCTTCTCCACAACACGCTGCTGAAGCACACAGTTGCGAACCACTGTATCCACCAGCCACCTCGAGCTGCCCCACTGTGTCCGGGACGTCCGCCTCCGTATGCTTCATCAACTTCGCGCGACCGTTCTACCCGAGCCGCACCAACGCCGTTGCCCGCATTGTCTTCTTCCTCGGATCGTCGCCGGTGTTTGTCCTCAAATCCGGCCACCCCTGCGCTCCTAATCTTTCGCCGGTCCCCCTTGAGCCTGATAGGCGAGCTTCCCGTCCGAATCCCTCTTTTCATCTCTCGAATCCATGCCCCGAGCTACCTCTGTCACCATGCCCGAGAGCACAGCAGTGCCATTCGTGTCGCCACTGTGGACACCGCAAGCTGAGCTCGCATCTGAACCCACCACCTTGCTCAGCACCTCCCCAGCAACCCAACGCCGTCGCCCGCTGGCTTTGTCGTGCCCTGCATCGTCGGCTTCATCCTCACCCGAGGCCGCCGCCATTGCAGCTCATCGCGGGCGTCACCATAGTCCACCTCCACACCGCCGCCCTCATTTACCAGTGAGGGGCATGCCGGGCCGGGGTTGTTTAAGCTTTGCATATATTCTATCCTATTTGGTTCACAATTACCTCTCTATCACACATATCTGCTACTAATCAATGTATTTTGAATGTCTCCACAATTTTTCCCCAGAGACATCGCGTAGTTGCCAAGGAAGAACACAAAACATGGTGACGGTCTACGCTCAATGAGTTATAGTGCTCGTAAATAATGTCAGATTTAGAAAGTTGTGCTTGGAGAGTTTCTTTAACCGAAACTGTTCTTTGAAAGATGTGTCTCTATATATTGTTACCAGGAGCTGGACGAGGCCAATTTTCATCAATTATTTAAGATTTTAATTTGCATTCGTCTTCCAGACAGCTGAATTATTTCGTATTTAACTAACTGAGTCCTGCCTCCTGCGGGCCATTATGAGGTAAACAAAATGTATGTATCACTCATCATGTTTGTTCAATAACAATTCAAGACATTATCCCGTAATCCTCATATAAACATCAAAGAACATGTCACCTCAGACCATCATCAATGTAGTACATCAATGATGTCCGGAATACAAAATTTAATTGTAAACATATTTAAAATATGTTCCAAGCACCTAATACAGATCCATCATTTCTAAGGTCGCCATAAGCTCTCTATAAGTTTGGGTGTTATTGAAATTCCAAATGTAATAAGTGGCCTCTGTTTCATTCCAACCTATCTGTTGCAAAGGTGCTTTGCTTTTCAAATTCACTTGAATAAGATGCATTATTTGGTAACCAACTATTTTCTCTTCTATGTTGATTTCAAGAATATATATGAAGTGCCAAGTATAGCAAGTATCTTTTCCACTTACTCTCCCAGCGCAAGATAGTTTACAAGAATGATAATTTTTGGCCTGACAATGAGATGAAAAGTAATCTACCTTTGGTAAATCATTGGACGATTGATGAACAACACATGCATGCAACAACAAAAAAAAGGTTGACGAAGACTCATGATCCATGTGTTCCAAAATAGGTACGTCTACCATCGGAAAAAAAAGGTACGTCTATACAAATAGTTGGATGTTTTAGCATGGATGCATGCATAAGCATTATACGGCAAGGCACCAATAATGGGCTTGCCGGGCTGAGGTTGTCTACGAGTACATGGAGAATGGCACGCTGCACGACCTCCTGGGTTCTGATCAGGGCTCCTCCACGCTGTCGCCAGTGACGGTGTCCTGGAAGATGCGCATGGATGTGCTCCTTGGTGTGTCCCGTGCCATCGAGCACCTGCACTATCATGCCCACCCGCCAATCATCCACCGGGACATCAAGTCGGCTAACATCCTTTTCGATGAGAGTTGGGTGCCGCGTGTGGCAGACTTTGGCTTGCCAGTCTCTTGGGACGTGACGAAGGAGAAGGAGGGGATGGAGTTCGTGGCTGCAGGAACATTAGGGTACCTTGACCCTGAGTACTACGCTATATTCCTTCTGAAACCGGCAAGCGACGTGTACAACCTGGGCGTAATGATGCTCGAGGTTCTGACTGGGAAAGAGGCAGTTTTCTATGGGGAAAAGGGAACTACTCATTTGCCATACTTCGCAGTTCCCCTCATCGAGGCTGGTAATCTTGGAGAGTTGTTGGACGGGCAACCATCACCGGAGCCAACACCATGCGAGCTGCAAGCAAGTTTTTAATTTTGAAAACAAAATAATTTTGGAGCCAACACCATGCGAGCTGCAAGCAAGTTTTTAATTCAGAAATTTCGCATATTTCGGATTTCAAATTTAGCTTAATTTTACTGAATTTCTAAAATAATTTAAGTTCATTTGAAAATCTGTTTGAATCTGCATCGAAATTTTGGTGTTGATAGCAGTAGTGGTAAAGAAATTCTCCACCTTTAGAAGCAGATTGTGGATTTATTCGGGGTAGCACTTGCATACGGTCCTTGTTGGCCCAAGAAGTAACTTTTCAGATTTATTCTTGTACACTAAGAGAGAACAGTGCAAGTGGAAACTTTTTGGGCCATACTGCACCACATTATCGCTACTCAAGAAATTCACGCGTCCTAGCTAAGGCATGAACATGGGTGGCCTTCTCACTTTAGTAGCCTGCTCGAAAGCATAGGCCATCTCGATCAGCCTCGGCTCATATCCCTGCAGCCCACCAAAGCATATGCCAAAAGGGACACCCTTCTCGTTGTACCCAGCCGGCACAACGATGCCGGGGTGGCCGCCAATGGCAAGATGGTTGGAAGCATAGTGCTCGGGTGCAACGATCGCGTCCAGTTGGTGCTCCTTCATCAGCTTCTCCAGCCCATTTGCGGAGAGCTCCTTGCAAGCGGATCCGAGCTCTCTCAACATGACCAATGCCGTTTGTATTTTGGGCTAAGATAAGGTTTTGT
This sequence comes from Triticum dicoccoides, assembly GCF_002162155.2. NCBI lineage: Eukaryota > Viridiplantae > Streptophyta > Magnoliopsida > Poales > Poaceae > Triticum > Triticum dicoccoides. The sequence goes on from NC_041383.1 coordinate 16,055,617, forward strand.
TGCCCGAAATCTTTTAGCCTCTCCTGTACAAAATGTAAATAAAATATCTAAGAAAGTATATACAGAATAAATGCCATTATCTACCATCTCCTTGTTAGAGTTTTATTGCCTGATGTCCTCTGCAACATGATTCTACACTGTTTGAATATAGAACAAGACTGAAGAGATGGAAGCTAGAATGAGTTTTTTTCGTATGCTTGCCTCTATAGGATGCGCTTTGTTGAACGCTATGATGTCTGCAAGAGAATGGACTGGAGAGTAGGACAAGTCCGCCAAGTACTCGTCTATGCTCAACTTGAACTCCGTCAGCATGGCAGTCCACTCATTGGGAACAATATCTTGACTGTCGGTGGCGATGCCAAGGTTCTCGATCACCATGGCTCCGTGTTTCCTACAACGAAATTAGTAATCAATTCAATGCCATGCATAACTTACAAACTAGTCAGGGAAATTTGAAGTATGATAACCTCATTCTGGCGAGGTGCTGTTTGTACACCCTCATCTGCTTCTCTCCAAATCCTTGAAATAATTCATTGGGGACGCCGATCCTCTCCCCTCTCAGCCCATCCTTCTTCAGGAACTGCAGATATCCTCCGCGAGGGATGTACTTGGATGCTGCTCGAGTGGCCGCGGCATCGAGCTTGTCGTAGCCGACGATGGCGTCATAAGATGTAGCCGAAAAATATTTACATCTAGAATGTGAAACATATATCACTAGATTCATCATAAGATGTAGTTTCACATTATATATTTTTGCTATTGTAGATACAAATATTTTTCTCTACAAACTTGGTCAAAGTTTGCAAAGTTTGACTTCTCAGAAAATCTATAGGCACTACATTGTGGAACGGAGGGAGTATGACTGTGAATGCCCACCCCCTATCCATTGTTCGTAGACATGCTCAACATTTGGGGTGTATGTTTTGACGAACAAAGTTTGAGATGCCCTTAATATCTCTTATTGGGTCTTGTTTGTACAACCCCGCCTCCTACTTATTTCAAGCTCGAATTTGACCATTTAGAAACTTGTTTCAAATGTCAATACAATAGTATGATTTTTTGCGAATTGAGCCTAGCTCAGATTGTTACGTTCTTTGAGGGGAAACCATCACACCAGGGTTCAAGACTTCAAGTTCTAGACTTGACATTGGTGCTCTCATTTTTCTGAATATTTTCGTTTAGTGGGAGGAAACGTTTCCGTCGACTACGAGGTGCATGTTGTGACTTCATCAATCTTAAGATATTAAGTCAGCTCAGTCTTTCCAAGCTGCTCTGTGGGTAGAGTGTTTGTGTATGGATTCTTTGGCGTGGCTGTATGTGTACATACGTGAACACCTTTGATTGTACCGTGTTAAAAAAAAATACCTGGGTCTCCTCTGCCGAATGTATTCTTACGAGCAAGGAAACAAATTTGGTCTTCCCATGTTCCCTCAAAAAAAAAAAGGTCTTCCCATGTCCATTGGAGGCTGCAAAACACGCTTCATCCGGTCCCTATCCTAGCTAGGCAGACACGCGGTTTCCACGGTACTCCCTCCGTTATTTACTCCGCATATTAGAGTTGACTGAAGTCAAACTTTGTAAAGTTTCACCAAATTTATAGAAAATAATATAAATATTTAGCATAATAAATCTATATGATGTGGAAGTACATTCAACAACAAATCTAATGGTATTGATTTGTTATTGTATATGTTAATATTTTTGTCTACAAACTTTGTCAAAGTTTGTAAAGCTTGACTTTGACCAAAACTAATACGTGGAGTAAATAAAAATGGAGGAAGTAGGAACAAGAGATTCCCCAGCACAAGGAAAGAGAAAGCGTAGAAGAGATTGGGGTCAAGTCAACGTCGTTTGGCTCCGTTCTTCTTTTCCCCGCATGCAACGACGCGTTTACGCTGCACCTTCGCTCCATTAAAAGGTAATAAACAAGAGGTGCTGCCGGATGGAGCAAACCATCTCAGCAGAGAAGCAGCGTGGCTTCCATCGAGCAGACTTAGCAGCTGGAGCCTGTCTTCACGGCTCCTGCTAGCTACCCCGTGGATGCTATCACGGAGTCTCAACATTGCCACCTTATGACACAATGGATGACATTAAAAGTCAAGGCGGCTGTTGGCTCTGTTTTACCTAATGAACCTGGCGCAACCTACCACGGCCAGTCGATTCCAGAAGGACATGCTAGGTTGATGGTGGATCAAATAACGGACGGATTTGAGGACCTTGAGCTTGACCACCCTACGGGTGAAGGGGAGATTCGGCTGGGTTCTTCTCTGAAGATTCCATGCCTATGGCGGAAGGAGCTCATCAACCTTCCGAACTGGACGCCTCCGCCTCCTCGTCCTCCTCCTCCGGCGAGTCAGGGCAATCTGCATCCTCCTCCGCCTCCTCCTCCGGCGAGTGATCAGGGCACTCAGCCTCCTTCTCCGGCGCGTGGCGGCATTCCGCCTTCTTCTCCGCCTGCACCGGCGCGCCCGAGCAGCCAGCCTCCTCCTTCTCCGCCTCGTCAACAAGGGCGAATCAAGAGACCCGCCGCCGCTCCGGCTGCTCCGGCGCGTCGTAGTCCTTCTCCTCCGCCTCGTAAGAAAGGAAAGACAGCCGCAGCCGCTTCGTCTGCTCTGGCGTCTAGCAGCACAGCCAGAGCCGGAAGGCAATACAAATTCGGTCCTTCTCTCAAGACTCCAGAGAAGTTACCATACAAGAGGACCGTGGAGGAAAACATGCAGATTGTGCAAGCCGAAGTGAATAACTTCTTTGAAGGGGTGAAAGCAAAGATACATCCACCTCCGGAGGAGAAGATAGATCCGGTAAAAGTGAAGCGTACTCTGGCTGCCCTGAAGAAACCACCAAAGTCTCCGGCGAAAGGCAACTATGAGCGCATTCTTACAAAGTCATTTATGGAAGTGTCACGGTCGGGAGTACTATCAGTGGTCAACAACGAGCTGGGAAAAAAGTTGTCCAGCTCGGCGAACAAGCGAACCAATCGTTCCCCCCGCTCCAGGTGTCTAGCGATATCATCGCTAATGTTCCGGGCGGGATGGTGCCCGATTATAACAATCTTGAAGATTACCTGCCCGACGATGTATATTATGATTTCTTAGAGGTGGACGAACACAAATACGTGTACGGGAAGCCTCTCGTCAAAGATGAAAGATCTCTACCAACGATGATGTTCAGATTCCATGATTGGTACATGAAAACCTGCAGAGAGTCTGAGGGGACGAATATTTTAACGCTGAGAGTTAGAGAGGAGCATGACCTCGTTGGAATTGAACTGTTGAATGTTCCATTTGAGGAGTTCTTCGTGTTTTTCAATCTAAAGGCCCTCGATAAATTAATGATCACTTGGTACTGCCTGTAAGTACAGTACTACTTCTGTCATTAAGTCTCTATATACAGGTCAGCTCTTTCATTGCATGTATTTTTAATTATCCTCACTATATTATGCAGATTGGAGATCGCCGAATTGAAGAAGCGAGAAATCGATGATATTGGGTTCATTAACACAAATCTCATAGATGCATATATGGTTAAATTTCAGACCAAAGATACCGAGGCCAAGCTGCTACAATCATTTGTATTAAATCAAAACAAAGCTAAAATACTCTTCCCTTACGAATTCAAGTGAGTGTTACTGTCTTGTGCATATTCGATTTTCCTTATTAGTCGAGGTTATAGTAATGTAATTGATGAGTTATGCATGCGTGCGTAGGTTCCACTATATTCTCATAGAGATTAAGATTGAGCAGTGACTAGTAACCGTCTTAGACTCGAGACGAAAAGATCCCAAGGAGTATGCGAACATGACTGAACTTCTAGAGAAGTAAGTTAAATGATCATTGTCGCACCATATCGGCAACTTGTTCATTTCCTAATATCAAGTAATTGTTTTCTTTGTCTGGCAGGGTTTGGAAAAAATTCACCTCAAAAACTCCGGAACTCCCGAAGAAGCTGCAATTTAGACACCCAAAAGTAAGTACTATAGTAGCATATTCCACGCATCTCCTAGTGATTCAAGCGCTAGTTTCATCAATACCATTTAGCATGCTTGCTAATTATCAGTTTGATTGACCTCTATTTCTTGTAAAGTGGTTGTGGTAGGAACAAAGGAATGATTACTGTGGATACTATATTTGGGAGTCCATCCGCCACACGACCTGTGAGCAGGGCTACTCTGACAGACAATATGAAGTGCGTAAATAATAATATTCACAATTTTATTTTATTACCATCATTTGTGTTCAGTTTCATTTATTCATATATATGTATTGACCCCCTTCTTCAAATTAGATATTTCGGATGCGGGATAAACTCCTACCACCAGATCGTATGCGAGGAATTGACGGCATTCTTTCTTGACCACGTGATCTCTAAAGACGGAGAATATCATGTGGACCTAATCAGCTCGTTTTTAATTAGGAGTTTATATTGTAAGAGATACTTATATTGTATATATGTAGCCAGTACGTAGCGTCGGATAGATATACGAGAACTTGTTGTTCGACCAATCTCTCAAAGAAGGAGAGGTGGTCGATATCACTTCTCTTTATATGCATATGTTCATGACGATCTTTTGTTTCCTTCATTTGCTTACTAGCTAGCGTGTCTAATCCTCTATATACGTATAATACATAGCGTCGACCAAGCACGGAGATAAGAGATGACACTTCTCTTTATAAATTAGCTAGCAAACACAATATATGAAACACCTAAAT
>NC_041383.1:16060774-16070515 GCF_002162155.2 Triticum dicoccoides
CCAGCACCAACCGGGACCAAAGGGCCTCCTGCCTGGGCTCGCCGCACCGGCCACGTGGAGGCCCATCTGTCCCGGTTTATGCAAGAACCGGGACTAAAGGTCTAGGGCATTAGTACCGACACTTTAGTCCCGGTTTAAAAACCGGGACAAATGGCCCTTACGAACCGGAACAATAGGTCATTTTTCTACTAGTGGTCAGTCCTCTTTTTCTCCAATCGAACGCTCATCTTAGGTCGACCGTTCAACCGTCTCCCATTCGACGCGGTTTCTTACCCAGATATTGATATATAGAGAGAGACGTCGCCGTCACACGCTTTCCCCAGTGGACGTCGACACGGTTGTTGGCATAATACCTATTTTAGTGTATGCACAAGAGATTCCCCGCAGAGAAGAAAAGGTATAGAAGAGACTGAGGTCAAGTCAACGTCGTTTGCTTCCGTTGTTCTTTTCGCTGCAGGCAACGACGCGTTTACGCTGCACCTTCGCTCCATTAAAAGGTTATAAATAAGAGGTGCTGCTGGATGGAGCAAACCACTCACCTCCTCATCTTCATTCTTCCAATCCCCGCCGACGATCGAGCAAACCACTCTGCTCCGCTCCATCGTCGCCTTCCGCTCGCTCATCCTTCTCCAGGTCAGGTCAGTGCTACTCCTACGCCATCTTGCTTAGTTCGTTGCTTTTTTCTGCCGGGCAAATCACGCAGTCACCTGACCTCAGTTACTGGTGGATATGCTACTTCCTACTCCAATCGCTATTTTACACGGTCGTCTGAAATTTTCTTGCATCTAGTCAAATCGCTCTCCACCGTCGGATCTTGATCCGAAGGTCCACCAGCCTTCTTCTTCCTCTTGCAGCACCCTTCTTCCTCTGCTTCTTCTTCCTCCGATTCTTCTTCTCCCGCAGCATTCTTCTTCTTCTTCTTTGGGTCAATCTGCTGCCGCCTCTGCCGCGGCCAGCCCTTGGGCGTTCGCCTGCGATTTGACTTTACTGACGCGGCCAAAAAATTCTAGGCGCCTCAGCAATATAAAATGCAGAAACTATATGGATGTTATGGCCGAGTTTCAATCCTTCGTGTTTCTAGGTGCCGCACCAGTCGTTGACCGATGCTGCATCCCATTATAATTTTGGTTTCTCAGGAAGAGGATCGTCCAGTGAGCCTGCTGGGTGGGAAATAGCCGCACCGTAGCATGGATATTCAACTCCATGAGATCGAAGTTATCACAAACAAATTTGCCAAGGAACAGAAAGTCGGCAGCGGTGGCTACGGAGATGTTTACAGGGTATGATTGACTAATCATTGTATTTTATGTCTGTATTTCTCACAAATTACAATCAAGATGTGTATCATTACAAGTTGTCGATTTTATCAGGCCACTCATAAAGGAGAAGAAATTGCCGTGAAGAAGCTCCATCAATTGCACGGACTCGATGATAAGCAGTTCCATGCCGAATACCGTAACCTTCGTGAGGTACGCCACCAAAACGTTGTTCGGCTAATTGGCTACTGCTACGAGACTCGGAAGAAATACATGGAGCACAATGGGGAGCTTGTCTTCGCTAACGTTATGGAGCGAGTTCTCTGTTTCGAATATATGCACGGCGGAAGCCTCGATAAACACATTCAAGGTAACCTATACTAGTATTGTGGATATAAGTATCTTATATGCAGAGGGGGTAGCATTTCAACTCTTTTGTAGTGCTAGTTGTTTCATCTATGACTCAAATAATCAATGCAACTTCTCCTTAGCTTAAAACATACTAAGTATATGGTTGACAATTAGCTACATACTATATTAGTTTTCCTGTCAAGATGAACGATTCAATATCTCATTTCAAATGTATTTGGTACTAATTGCAGATAAATCTTGTGGACTTGAGTGGCCCACATGTTACAAGATCATTAAAGGTACTAGTGAGGGACTAAATCACCTTCACAACTCCCAGGGAAAACATATTTACCATCTAGACTTAAAGCCTGGAAATATTTTGTTGGATGAAAGTATGACGCCCAAAATTGGAGATCTTGGTTTGTCACGACTCGTTGCTTCAACAAAAACGCGACAAACAGAGATGCGCGATGGAACAGTGTAAGTTGATGGATCATGTTCCAAGACATTTATTTTTAAAGAATTTTATTTTCCATGTGTTTTACCAATTATCCATATCAATGCAGCGGGTTCGTGCCACCGGAGTACATAAACGGTGGCTTTATATCAAAGAAGTTTGATGTGTTCAGTTTGGGCGTCATAATTATAAAAATATTGGCCGGGGAGAAGAACTACATCCGGTGTTCCGAAATGCCCCCGGAACAGTTTATCCAGCTTGTAAGAGAAATCCTCTCTCCCGGTCCCGTCAAATTAAAATTAATTTCTCTGTTTGTACCAATAAAACATATACTTCTCTTTCACATTTTTGCACTGCAAGCCATCTAGTATCTTTAGGCAGAGTTTTATGCCCCAATTTTGCATGCAGGTCAGTGAAAACTGGACGAAAAAGTTGCAGGAAAAGGCAGGACATTCCTCACACGAGATAGACATCCTAGGAGTGACGTCATGTGTTGGGATTGCACTGAGGTGTGTGGACGAGGACAGAAACAAAAGGCCATGTATCAAGGACATCGTCCATGAACTGGATCAACTGGAAGCTAAGCTTAAAGCAATGTCACTAGCTTCTGATGTGTCAAAAGACCTCACTGCTGGCCAGGTACATTCGTGCCACTCCTCTGTTTCTTCAGTATTTTGCAATCCTCTGTTTCTACAGTTTTCGCCTGTCAAATTTCTTTCTCCATAACGAGGTTTTTTACTAACTGGCCACACCAATTTACCTCTTCTTCTTTCCCTTTGCAGAGAAGCTGTGACACCAACATTCTGTCCGTGGATCCGACCATGGAGCTGCGGTTCCCCTTTGAGCAAGGGAAGGAGGCATCGTGCTGCCTGCAGCTGACCAACAAGACGGGTGGCTTCATTGCATTCAACATAGAGATCAACCCGAACAAGTACCGTGTGCGGCCAAGCCAAGGGACCATGCCGCCATGCTCCAGGCGTTATGTTGTCGTGACGCTGTCAGCGCAAGAGGCGGCGCCGCAATACATGCGATGCGAGGACATGCTCCTCGTGCAGAGCACCAACATCACCCAAGATCTGGGTGAGATGAATTATCAAGTATTGTTCGAGGCAGCCATGGCAAGTAAGGTGGTTGATGTGGTGCAGCTGCCGATCGTTTATGTTACACTGGACCAGTAGCCTCCACCAAGAACCAGGAGTGCCTCTGGTGGCAGAGCGATGTGTTGGTAAATTCAGATAAATGTTGAGTTGTTGTTTGGGAAAAGGTGTTGTTTTGAGGTCTGTTTAATTGTATGTTCTTCGATTATGTTGACTTTGATTAGCTACTGAAAACATTGTAGGTTCCAGCTGCTTTTTTTTTGAGGGGATGTAGTCTCCAGCTGCTAGTTGCGGTATCTGCGGAGCTACATGGTGGGAGGTAACTAAAACCACGACAAGTAAATCGGAACGGAGGGAGTAACATGAACGGTGCTCTTGTTTTGGATCACCGTACACTGTTGTGACACGAATGATATCCGCAGGAAAAAAAGTTGTGACACGAATGAAAAACATCTCACATCTACCGACGGCGACTTGACCTGACCGGCCAGCAGGTCAGTCTCCGGATACCAACGAAGACTTTGACCCACCCAAAATCTCCAATCCTCTTTTTCCTCCTCGCACTCCCCTGTTCATTGGATTGGGTTGGATAGGATGGGCACCGGAAAGGAAAACATTAAGGAGTGCCTTTATGTCCACTTGTGGTTGGAAGCAGGGGAGCTTTTTTGCTCACTGTTTTGTCTATCGGTATATATTTAATAGAAAACTAGCCAATATGTCCAAACTTCTCTCATATTGCTCAACGGTCCTTAACACCATTGTGGTTTGGGTGTGAAACTGCTCAACTGTCCTTTTTCTCACATTGCTGCCAAAAGTGCAAGGGAAAAATGGAAACAACACTAAGGCCCCGCTTGGATTGTCGGTTTGCCCCCAAATGCATTTGTAAACAATACAGACCTCCGGCTGTCGTTTTGATTCTGGGTGGAAATGACACCACGGCCGGTATTATACACCTGTAGATTTAATCCGGTTGTATAAATTTACACCTAATCCAAGCGGAGCCTAAGAGGCTTCTCTGACGAGCACAATGATTTGAGTGGACAAGAGTGAGATTGTTGAAAAACAGTGCATCTTATCCCAAACCAAGCAAGGTGGGTCAGGCATGACTGGAAAATCTTGTATGTTCTCCCTTGTTGGGAATCTTTTTAGTACGTCCGGATAATGTTTTGTGTGAAAAAGTGCCAAAATTTTGGCAGAACTGATCATTGCTTGGATGGTTAGAAGAGTGGTTTTACCTTCTGCCTACCTGGGATCAAATACTAGACTTGGTGCTCTGTTTATCTTACTAATGCGATTATTCTCTGTATAGCATCTCACACAATGTCAGCGTCGATGTCCTTGCTATAGTGTGGAAATATTTAGGATCATGTAGACATGGATTATTATTATTATTTACTATTGATTATTCTATATTTAGAGTGACGTGGACGCGGATTATTGTACTACATTTTTTTATTCACCCAGAAAGAGTCGAACACGGTAGGCATGAGTCAAGTCAATGCATACTTTTCTACGCGGTAGGCATGAGTCAAGTCACAGATTAACAATGCTATATATCCAGCTGAGGCTACCAGGAAGTGCTTCCTTCTCAGAAGCTTCATCCCCATTTCTCTGCTCTCTTCACAACCGCTAGACGATCCCTCAAGAGTCCAATCTTCACAACCGGTATGTTCTTTTAATTTGGAAGTTGATTGTTTTCAGATGCTGTTAGAACTTAGAACAGACAGGTCTATGGATAGGAGTGTTTTCTTCCATGTTATTACTAGTTACTACATCTTTTACTGTTGCTTGCTTGCCTTTGCATATCTGCGTGCAATTTTGATGCAGTGGCCAGAACTCAGAACTCTTCTGGGCTTGTATCATCCAGATACATGGCAACAAATCTATAAAAAAGCTTCTATTTCAGAGGAAAAACATGTTTATGGCTTAGTCAGTTAGTCTACGGACATTCCATGTGTGTTTAGTCTTGTGCCTTGTTAATCTGTCTTTGCTGTTTCTTGTAAGACAAAAAATCTGTCTTTGCTGTTCTCTGGTATATGGAGAACTGGCAACAACCCATAATTTATATAAATCTGTTTTTGCTCTGGTAAATTAGGAGTCATATCAACACTTGTTAAATCATCAGAAATGGCTACTAGTGCTAGCGGAGGTAGAACTGAAGAGAACAAGCCGAGCATTTTGAGCACATTACCGAAGCATCTGCTATTAGACTTTCTGAAGAGTATCACAGATCAGTTCTCAGAGAAGTGTATAATTGGTGAAGGCGCTTTTGGAACCGTTTATAAGGTATGGTTGTGCTTTACAAGTTTCTATCTTTTCAGAATTTGCTGAAAGAGTCTGAGGTTGACCAGGGAACTGTGCCAGATGGGGAAACCATTGTTGTCAAGAAACTTGCCGAAAATTCGCCCCTTCCACGAGATTTTTTTTTGGAAAAGGGGACGTGCCCCAGCCTCTGCATCAGAATGATGCATACGGCTCATATTATTAAAAGGATAGTCCAGTAGCAAAGTGTCGAAAAGTCATAGTACAAACTAAAACAAAATCCGTAAAGAAGAAAAGCCCAAAGCCACAACCGGCTGGCAAAACAATAGGATCACTACATGTCTATCCTATTACATGATCGCCATCCAAACCGGTTGAAAATATCCCGAGCTACCATCTCCCATCGGGTAGACGCAGTAACCAAACGCTCCCTGGCCTCCGTTGGAGTGAGTAGCGACCACATACGGATGAACGCCGTGGCCCTGAAGATAACCTGCAAAAAGTGAATGTTTGTTGATCGGTTAAAGACTAAGTCATTTCTGCAATTCCATATTGCCCACAAAAGTGCACAAACGCCAACCCGAATGTGTCTTGCAGTGTCAGAATCCACCCCATCGAGCCATGTTCCAAATAACATGCTAATAGAGGTGGACTGACTAATATTAAACGCAATATGAACCGACCGCCACAGAATCTTAGCCAACGGACAATCGAGAAAGAGGTGTTTGATGTTTTCATTATGATCACAAAAGCTACATCGAGACGGCCCTACCCAATTACGTTTTGCAAGGTTATCCTTAGTCCGAATGACTTGGTTATGCACAAATCACATAAACACTTTAATACGTAAGGGTACCTTAACTTGCCAAACATGTAACGAGGTAGGGATGACAGTAGAGTTAATGACATCCTGGTACATTGATTTGACCGGGAACACACCGTTCTTAGTAAGTTTCCAATGCAGCTGATCAGGCTGTGGAGACAACCGAACATCCATTAAACGTCGAACCAGATGGAGCCAGGCCTCCCAACGATTTCCAACAAGCGTCCGCCTAAAACTGATATTGAGGGGAACGGATTGTAAAACAGTAGCAACATAGGCACCTCTACGTTGGACAATGTTATACAAAGAAGGATATTGAAGTGCTAGTGGGGTCTCCCCAAGCCATGTATCCTCCCAAAACCTCGTCGTGGTACCATTCCCAACAATAAATTTAGTCTTGTTGAAAAAGAGTTGTTTAACTCTCATCAAACCCTTCCAAAAGGGAGAGTCGGAAGGCCTCACATTCACCTGAGTCAAGGTTTTAGCAAAGAGATACTTATTGCATAAAATCTGTGCCCAAGTGGCCTCCGTCTCAGATGACAACTTAAAAAGCCACTTGCTAAGGAGACATATGTTTTTGATTTCCAGATTTTCAATACCTAGGCCACCTTGGTCCTTAGGTCTGCAGATAAAATCCCACTTCGCAAGTCTATACTTCCGTTTGAGCTCATCAATTTGCCAAAAGAATCGAGATCGATAGAAATCTAATCTTTTCCTAACTCCGACCGGAACCAAGAAAAAGAATAAGAGAAATATAGGCATACTAGTAAGGACCGAATTAATCAAAATTAATCGACCTCCGTATGACATGAGCTTTCCTTTCCAACAGCTCAGTTTCTTTTCAAAACGATCCTCAATACATTTCCACTCAATATTAGTTAGCTTACGATGATGAATGGGTATACCTAAATATGTAAATGGTAAAGAGCCCAATTCATATCCGAACAATTGTTGATACGAGTCCCGGTCATCATTTGCTCTTCCAAAGCAAAACAATTCGCTCTTGTGGAAGTTGATTTTAAGCCCAGACAATTATTCAAATAAGCATAGCAGCAGCTTCATGTTCCTTGCTTTCGCCATATCATGCTCCATAAATATGATAGTATCATCAGCATACTGAAGAATGGATATCCCGCCGTCTACTAGATGTGGAACCAGGCCACCTACCTGTCCTGCATCCTTTGCCCGACCTATTAAAATAGTCAGCATATCAGCCACTATGTTAAACAGGATCGGTGACATAGGGTCTCCTTGCCGTAGCCCCTTGTGTGTTTGGAAATAATGACCCACGTCATCATTCACCTTAATCCCGACACTCCCTTTTTGCGTAAAAGAATCAATTTGGTTTCTCCAGGCCGGATCAAAACCTTTCATACGCAAAGCTTGTTGAAGGAAAGGCCATTTGACTTTATCATATGCTTTTTCAAAATCCACTTTAAAAACTACGCCATCAAGTTTTTTGGAATGGATTTCATGGAGCGTTTCATGCAAGACAACAACCCCTTCCAGGATGTTTCTATCTGGCATGAAAGCTGTCTGGGACGGCTGAACTACTGTGTGTGCTATTTGTGTAAGCCTATTTGTCCCCACCTTGGTGAAGATTTTGAAACTCACATTTAGCAGACAAATGGGTCGAAACTGCTCAATCCGAACAGCCTCTGTCTTCTTAGGAAGAAGAGTTATCGTCCCAAAATTTAGCTTAAACAATTGAAGCTGCCCCTCAAAAAACTCCTGAAACATGGGCATCAAGTCTCCCTTGAGAAAATGCCAACACTTCTTGTAAAACTCCGCCGGAAACCCATCCTGACCTGGAGCCTTATTATTCTTCATTTGAGTAATAGCCTCAAACACCTCTTTCTCCGAGAAAGGAGCAGTCAAGAGCTCATTCTCGGCAGTCTCAAGTTGAGGCACATCCTCAACCCTAGACTCATCCAATGACACGAAAGTCTCTACCAGGGGACCAAACAACTGCTTGTAATAATTGGTAATGTAAACTTTGAGATTATCCTGACCAACTATCGTCCCTTCATCTTGTTATAGTTGGAAAATTCTCTTTTTACGATGCTTCCCATTCGCAATCATGTGAAAGAATTGAGTGTTATCCTCGCCTTCTACGATTTTGCGAACCTTGGCTCGCAATGCCCACTTCAATTCCTCCTCACGGAGAAGCTTTTTAAGCTGCATCTCTGCATCTATCTTTGTTTCCAACTCATTGGAATCCAAGATAGAGGTTTCTGCTTTAGCTTCGAAGTTTTGAATAATTAGAAGAAGTCGCTCCTTCTCCACCTTATAAATCCCATGCGTGTGCTTAGCCCAGCCATGAAGGAACCGACGGAAATGACGAATCTTGGATTGCCATCTGTCGATAGGCGTCCTACCTCCCAAGTCCATAGCCCACTCTCTAGCTAGCAACTCGAGGAACCCTTCTCTTTCAAACCAGGCAAGTTCAAACGAGAAAATGTTCTTGTTACCCACGAAATTTTGAACTCCGGAGTCGACTAGTACGGTGTATGATCCGAGACACCTCGAGTCAAAGCCTGCACCGTTACCAGGGGAAACTTCTGTTCCCACTCGACACTAGCTAGCACACGGTCAAGTTTCTCAAAGGTCGGAACCGGTAACGAATTAGCCCAAGTGAATTTCCTACCCGAGAGCTCGATCTCTCTGAGATCCAAACTTTCAATGATAGTGTTGAAAATAAAGGGCCATCGACCGTCAAAATTGGCATTATTCTTGTCCTCTTTTCTTCGGATTATGTTGAAATCCCCTCCCACTAAGAGAGGTAGCTGTTCATTACCACAGATGCGCACCAAATCCGCCAAGAAATCTGCTTTGAGTTCTGGTTGCGCAGCTCCGTAAACTGCCACCAAAGCCCAATCAAACCCATCTGCCTTAGTTCTAACTCGAAACTTGACAGCGAACTCGCCCATAACTACGCTCCGGACCTCCAACGATTCACACTTAACCCCAAGTAAAACCCCGCCGGATCTTCCTCGAGGTGGGAGGCAATGCCAATCAAAATCTACCCGCCAGACAAAGTGGCAAGAAATTGAGAAGTGAAATTGCTTCTTCCAGTCTCGGACAAAGCAATAAAATCTAAATGATGTTCAAGAGAAGCATCCGCTAGAAACCTCCTTTTAGCCAAGTCTCTAAGACCTCTGCTATTCCAGCAAACTCCCCTCCATACTCTCGGTCGTTCGATCACGATCGCGTGGCCGAAAACCGCTCCTCATTTGGACTCTCCTAGCTCCCTCTACCTATATATTAGCCCTCCCCCGTCCAAATCGCAGTCCAAACCCTAGCTTCTTCCTCCTCCCGCCGACGGACACGTCCGCCCGCCGACGGACACGTCCGCCCGCCGACGGACATGTCCCCCCCACCGCCGGAGCCAACCCGAGCTCGCCACGTGTCCTCCGCCGCTGTCCTCGCGCCGCCGGCCCGGGGAGCCCATCCAGGGCCCGCGCGGGCCCAGATCCGCCGCCGCCTGGCCCGTCC
>NC_041383.1:16071065-16075303 GCF_002162155.2 Triticum dicoccoides
GACGTCCGTCCGCCCCGCGCCTCGTCCCGCGCCGGCGCCGCCCCGCCTCCCTGGCCGGCGCCGCCCCGCCACCATCTTCCTCTACCGGCGCCGCCCCACCATCGCCCCGACCTCCCTGCGCCTCCTCCGGCCCTCCTCCGTCCTCTCCGGCGATCACCGGAGTGAAAGGGTCGCCGGAGCCGGTGGCCACCCGGATCGGGATGAGATCCACCAGCCCCGGCAACCAAACGCCTCCGCTCCGTCCCGGAACGCCTCCGTCCACATTTTCGCAGGGTATTTTTCCACCAAGTCCCGAAATATTTGACATTATCATACCATGTTCATCGCGTCATAACTTGTTGCATACTGCTCCGTTTTGTGCGTGTAATATGTCAAATTGTTCGCCTCGACGTGTACTTCATTTCATTCTATTGCATCATGTTCATTTGAGTTCATTTTGATACCTGAATCATCGTTCGAAGAGTGCTAGTTGATGTTAACCTGCTGAAACTGTTATAACATGCTCATTTGTCATTTGTCATTTTTGCCATTTGTCATAGTGCATCCTATGAGTATGAGCTCTACATGTGTTTTAATCTATGCCATGCCATCTTTCTAGAGGTGCAATCCTTGTATTTTTGTGAGTTGTGTACTGAGTGCATCAAGCTTGTTAAGGAGGGTACTTGCCGTTGCTGTTTTTCCTGACAGATTCTGTTATATTTTGTTGCTATGTAAACCTGCTGCTACAAGTCATTTCGTGCATTATTCTGGAGATGTTCACTAAGGATGTTTTGTTATACATGTCTTGCTCTATCCATTCAGGCCCCTGGTTGCAATTATAACCTGCTGTAACATGTTGTTATCTTGCTCTAAAGTTTGCTAAATAATGTTGCTATCAACCTGTTAACATGAAGTTCAGTTTTGGCCATGTGCTTTTCTAGTGATCCATGCATCCTATGAACTTGTTCTTGCCATGCTTAGCTTCTCAAACATGTCTTCTTGCTATTGGTTGCCTTGCCATGCCATGTATTGCTCTGTGGTGAGTGGTTCAAGCTCACCAACATGCCTACTTATTGTTGTTCCTGCCATGTATAAATCTGTCATATTTTTTGCCATGTTTACATGGGTGCCATCATATCTTCTGATCCTTTTTGGCTCATGGTCAGTAAGGGTCTTTTGTTCTATGCAATTAGTAGATTCATGCCATGCCTTTGTTTGCCATGATAAGTTCCTGTAACATGTTGTTTGATAGCTCTAAACATTGCAACCTGATGTTATTTCTGCAAAGTCTGAAACTGTTATTATTTGCAATCTTACCATGTGTTTTGGAGCATGTTCTAGTGATTTCTGGAGATAGCTCAGTGTTCATGTTTTGTTGTGCTTTACCTGTACATCATGCTCATGCCTTTTGTTCTTATGTTGGGGTGCTGTAGCTTGTTTTTTTGATGCTTGTAAGATGCCTAGTTGCTGTTATGGACAGATTGTTGCTATGACTTGTATAGAGTGTATGTGTTGAACCGTTGCTTTGTTTTGAGTGTGCTTTATATGAAACTTGCTTGTTTTTGCATGTAGTTTCATATTATCATGTTGCATCCTTGTTTTGAGGTGTTTGCTTGATGTTTGTATGCATCTTGCATCAATGCCATGCTTAACTTGTTTTGCTCATATCTTCTAGGCCGTAGCTCTGAATCTAATGAACTTTATATGTAACTTGACTAGAATTTCGTGTAGTTCCTCTTGGTCCTCTTTAACTTGCTGTTTAACAACTTCAACATAAGGTTTATTCAGTTCTGGACCCATTTCGAAATTTGCATATGAGGACTTACCGGAATTGTTATATGTTGTTTCCGGCCTCATTTAAACTTGCCTTGATGTGTTGTTCTTGTTATGCATCATCTCTTGCCATGAGTAGCTTCATGTAATCTGGTCATTCAGCATGCTTGTTGTGCATCATGCCTTGTTCATGTGTGGTGTGTTTACCATGTTGTGTGCTTCTTCTCGATAGTTCCTGTTTCGTTGCGATCGTGAGGATTCGTTCGTCTACGCCTGGTTCGTCTTCGTGGCTTCTTCCGTTCGTCTTCTTCATGGACTCGTTCTTCTTCCTAGCGGGATTTCAGGCAAGATGACCGCTACCCTGGATCTCACTACTATCATTGCTATGCTAGTTGCTTCGTTCTATCGCTATGCTGCGTTACCTATTATTTGCTCTTCAAGCCTCCCAAATTGCCATGAACCTCTAACCTTTGACACCCTTCCTAGCAAACCGTTGCTTGGCTATGTTACCGCTTTGCTCAGCCCCTCTTATAGCGTTGCTAGTTGCAGGTGAATTTGAAGATTGCTCCATGGTGGACAGGGTTATGTTGGGATATCACAATATCTCTTATATTATTAATGCATCTATATACTTGGTAAAGGGTGGAAGGCTCGGCCTTATGCCTGGTGTTTTGTTCCACTCTTCCCGCCCTAGTTTCCGTCATACCGGTATTATGTTCCCGGATTTTGCGTTCCTTACGCGGTCGGGTGATTTATGGGACCCCCTTGACAGTTCGCTTTGAATAACACTCCTCCAGCAAGGCCCAACCTTGGTTTTACCATTTGCCTCACCACCACCTACATTTCCCTTGGGAGTAATTAACCCAAGGGTCATCTTTATTATAGCCCCCCCGGGCCAATGCTTGTCTAAGTGTTGGTCCAACCTAGAGCACCATGCGGGACCATCCCTTGGCAACTTGGGTTACGTCGGTACCTGTACGCTTCGCTTATCCGGTGTTGCCCTGAGAACGAGATATGTGCAGCTCCTATCGGGATTGTCGGCGCATCGGGCGGTCTTGCTGGTCTTGTTTTATCATTGTCGAAATGTCTTGTAAACCGGGATTCCGTGACTGATCGGGTCTTCCTGGGAGAAGGAATATCCTTCGTTGATCGCGAGAGCTTATCATGGGCTAAGTTGGGACACCCCTGTAGGGTATAAACTTTCGAGAGCCGTGCCCGCGGTTATGTGGTAGATGGGAATTTGTTAATGTCCGGTTGTAAATAACTTGACACCAGATCCGAATTAAAACGCATCAACCGTGTGTATAGCCATGATGGTCTCTTCTCGGCGGAGTCCGGGAAGTGAACACGGTTTCTGTGTTATGATTGACGTAAGTAGGAGCTCAGGATCACTTCTTGATCATTACCAGTTGACAACCGTTCCTTTGCTCCTCTTCTCGCTCTCATTTGCGTATGTTAGCCACCATATCATGCTTAGTCGCTGCTGCAACCTCACCACTTTACCCCCCTTCCTTTCCCATTAAGCTTTGCTAGTCTTGATACCCATGGTAATGGGATTGCTGAGTCCTCGTGGCTCACAGATTACTACAACAACAGTTGCAGGTACAGGTTATGCGATGATCTTGACGCGAGAGCGATGCTTGCTTGTTTTGGAGTTCTTCTTCTGCTTCTTCTTCGATCGGGGGATAGGTTCCAGGTCGGTAGCCTGGCCTATAGGGTGGATGTCGTTCGAGTTTTTGTTTGTGTTTCATCCGTAGTCGGATGTTGCTCTTATGTATGATGATGTTGTATTTGTGTGGCATTGTAAGCCTTTTGTATGTATCCCCATCTATTATGTAATGTTGATGTAATGATATCCGCCTTGCAAAAGCGTTTCGATATGCGGGTCTATCCTTGGTGGGACCTTCGAGTTCCTTTTGGATAGGGTCGCATATTGGGCGTGACAAGTTGGTATCAGAGCCTCGACCGACCATAGGAGCCCCCTTGATTGCTCGTGTAGTTTGGCCGTTGTTGAGTCTAGAAGAAAACTGTTTTGAAGTCTAGTTATATCAGAGAGTAGGAATTCTTTTTACTCCTCTGCCCCTTCGTCGCTCTGGTGAGAAATCTTGACGTATGTGTTTTAAATTACTTCTCTTCCCTTTCAAATTTTCTTTAGGGTCACGCAGTTGGTTTTCCGATCGTTGTTTCTCAGCTCTTTTCATTCGGTGCATTTCTCGTCAAGTTGACTCGAGCCTCTTCGTTTTTGCAAGTTCAATCCTCAGTTGTTTTTCTTTTCCCACCCACCCACCCTTTTCTTCTCGGAACCGGAGTCCGTAATCGAGTATCCTTCCTACTCGTGCGAAGTCTTTTCTTTCTTTCCTCAATGATTTTAACCGGTGTTTTTCTCTTCAAGTTATTCATCGGTTTCTCCCCTTCCAGTTGCCTTTGTTTTCCCGCCCTCCCACCCTTTTCTCCCCGGAGTCTGAGTCTCTCTCGACTATCTATTT
>NC_041383.1:16075423-16076171 GCF_002162155.2 Triticum dicoccoides
TATTTCATTCGTGTGGAACCCTTCAGTCTTCCCTTAATTATTTCAACCGGTGAATTCTCGTCTCGTTCGTCACTCTTCACCCCTTTCTTTTTCCGGTGCATTCAATTCAAGTTTTTCGGTGGTGACTATATTCTTTTCCTCAGCTCAAGTGTTCTCCTTGTTCGTTCACCTCTCGCCAGTTTATCCTTTCGGAGTGCTCAAGACATCTCAGGAGATTCGTCTGTGTTCGAATTAATTCGAGGTTGTCACCTCATTCAAATATTTCAAGTGTTCCGGTGCATCATCTATCTCTTCAACAATCCTTTCCAACGGTGTTTTATATTAGTGGGCCCTAACCCACAGGTCTTTTCCCAGGATCTTACCTGACTCTTCTAATTCCCTCGGAGTTATTTTCAATTCTTTTCAAGTGTGATGTAAGAATGGATCACATCAGTCATATGCCTTCTCCAAGATCTCGTTCAAATTCTTTTCATTGTTGGCTCAACCTCTTCGCTTTTCATTCTCCCGGAGTATCTCAGTACTTTTGGTGGTGTTTCTCGTCGTCATTTGAAGACCGAAGAAGAGTTTTTCCTCTAAATCTTGCCCGTTCTCTCGAAGTTTCGTGGTTTTAGCTTCATGTTATCGTCTCGAATTATTCCATTTGTCAGATATTCTTCTCTTAACCATCCGGAGTATGTCAGAAGTTGTTTTTCCATTTCTTTTCACAGGAGGCCATCGTTCCAGAAGAATTCTTCGTCCCCATATTTCA
>NC_041383.1:16077311-16078365 GCF_002162155.2 Triticum dicoccoides
TCTATACTCGTTGGAACACCGGCCGGAAATAAACGATGCCATTTAGATATATCAGAATTCCACCCAGGCAGCTTTATTTCGAGTGCTTCTTTGAAATCCCTTGAAAAACTTTTTAATTTCAGTGAATGCCTCAAGTTTTTATCCTCTGACAATTGTGATGATTGAATAGGATCCATAATATGTAGACGACGTGCCTCTTTGTGGATGATGTACAGGATGTATCGGCCGATGGATGCATAGGGAAGATAAATCTACAAGTGGAGCTATTAGAAACAAAAACAAACCATGATAACAATGGTCAAAATATTTTATTTACCTTATTGCAAGATGAGATGTCGGTCTCCATCCCAGGCCAGCTATCAAATAATGTTGCCAACGTCTGGATAGTTTCCTTCTCACAAAACTTCTGACCTCGTGTTGACTCGAGCAGCATGGACTAAGTAGAAGAAAAAAATATTGTTTCAACATGTTGATACTAATGGCACCTAGAATGAAGAGTTACAGTAACTTACACAAAATCGTAGATCCATGTAGTGTATAGGAGGGTTTGTGAACAATACTCCCTCGTCACATGCCAGCATAAGCACGGCGGTGTTGAAGCAATCATTGTCCATGGGCTGCTCCATGTTAAGTATGCACTGAAGTTTCTTAAGAGTTAAGCTCATTGGATCCGGTGTGGAGCTCCGGACCCATACCTTCCTGTAATTTGGATGGTTAGAAGAACAATAATATACATCCGCACATTAAATATTGATACATGATACTTACTCCAAACATCCAGCATCATTGTTCGACATGATGTAGTTGCAGAGGCCGGCAAGTATTTCATGTTGGTCCGTGGGAATGATAGTGATTGGGGCGGGACGTTTCTCTTGGACCACGTCAGATGGATTATCCAGGATCTCAAGATCAGAATTAGCTAAAGTTTCTACGTTGAGAGGTTGATGGTACATGGGACATCCTTTTAACTTATTAAGCTCTGAATCGAGCAAAATAATTGCTATTTTTTGTCGAAAAATTTTCATATCCTCCTACAAAACAAATATGAAAACAG
>NC_041383.1:16078375-16107747 GCF_002162155.2 Triticum dicoccoides
TTATAAGATATTTTTATTAAACATTATGAGATAATGTATAAAACTGAAATACCTGCGTAAACTGGTCTGACAGTCCATGTGGTGTCCAGTATTCCATATAATTTAGCATAAACAATCCACATGATACGCTATAATATTATAAAATAATGCTTTAGAATATCAGAAAGATGAATCTAAAGACAAACTATTAAAACAAGTGCTTACCCATCGGTTTGTATTGCCTCCTGAATTTGCTCTACAACCGTCTATTTTGTAACATTTAGATCAGGCCATTTATGACCTTTGATAAACTCCGGACTATGCTCTGCAAGTTTCAGCCATTTCTCGAGCCCTAATAACTTTTATATATATACGAGATATGTTAAGGATGAAGTCAAACAAAATAAATGCTAAGATGAGAAAAGAAATAGATAGTTACCGTAGTAGCAAGGTCATTGCGTTTGACATTCTCACCAAGTGAGTCCAATACTTGGATCTCTCGTTTTTTGTCGTTGGCAACTGCTAGATACCAATGGTAGCCCGACATGTTAATCGGAATGAACAACTGGTGTAAATAAGATACAAGTCACAGTCACAATTAGATATAGTTATTAATAAATCATTAAACATATGAACTAAATAAAAACAATCCATAATTATATGCATGGATTACGAGACAAAAACTAACCATATCTTGTTGTAGATAACTATTAACATGACGCACGATGCGACGATATTTTGATGGGTCTATGTCTCTTTCCCCGTCTTCTTTTATTTGGCCCGATACAAACGTGCTAATAATGTGTACCTTTTCACCCGCCCTGTCTTGTAAATGCTCGTGAGCAAGCATGCAATATATGTAAGCATTTATCACCTGCAAACAATATTTAAATTATATTTATACATTATGATATTATATATATAATCAATTAATTACAAAGATTATGCAATTGGTCTTACACCGTCATGTAAGAACATGTCATTTTTAATAAGGCATTCCAAATCGTCAGTTGCTAACAAGGCATCTCCAATGTCCACAAACTGGGTATTCTTAGGGGCAGACTTGATTGATTCGATGACTGTAATATCTCTAGGGGTACAAACATAGTCTATGAAATTCATAAAAAGTGAACCAGCTTAGTAAACAATAAAAGCCAAATTAGTTGAATAGAAAAGACAATATCACAAAAAATGTTGATAATAATATAAAAAATACCTTGTGGGATAACGTGTAAATTAGCATCCTTTTTTGGTTTATTATGAGATATAACCTCTTCGATGTGATTATGTTGTGAATTTCCGGCCCCTTGCAGCGACATTGCATCTGAACCCTCAATGGATTCTTTCCGTGCATCTCCAGAGTCCATATCCATGTATACTATATCCTGAAAAAACAAAAATATAAATACACCATTCATTTTATCGTATATAACATAGATACAGAGTAAGGTTAGCTATATGCACCTCTTCTCGCGGTGTTTCAGTGCGGTCTGTCATCGTTGCATCCGTGCGTATGTCGGAACCCATCAATTTATATCTATGCTAAAATATATTTAATATTTTTTACTACATCATAAAACTATATATAATATATAATACAAAACAACTGTTTTATCTGATAATGGTTATCTATAATGTTCATATAAGTTAGTAGGCGTTTAAAATTGCTTAAACTATTTTAAATTAAATTATAGGCTATGGAAAATTGACAAACAAAAATTAAAACAAACAACCCAACATTAACAAAGTTAATTTGTTTCATCTATATTTTTTTGTGATACCATTAATATATGTAACAACCATAAAAATATTTATTTTCATTAACCAGGTTTATATATATAGAATTTTGTTTATTTACAAATCAATAATTATGATTTTTTTTGTTTACTATCATTTTCTGAGGTACAAAAGAAAATTACAAACAAAATCAACCCAGCATTAATAAAAAGTATACCACGATGAATTATATATGATAAAATATAAATGATATTTCCTACTGCATCATATTATTATATGTAGTATATAATAAACCAATTTGATATTATTATAATTATATGTAACACAACTTATTCGTATGCAAAAAATGTTGTTTAAATAAATATTATGAGAAACCAAATTTATTTTATATTATATTTCCTAATAAAAAATATTTGTAACACAATTTATTGGTATGCAAAAAAGAAAACCAATTTCATATTATTAGAAATATATGTTGTTTAAATAAATGTCATACGCCATGTTCCTAATTTTTTTACAAAGTTTTCAAAAAATGTTCATGATATTTGAAAAATATTTTTGCTATTTACATAAATGTTCTTGATAATTTGATATTTCATAATGTTTTTTTCAAATTATGGAGGTGTTATTGTTTTTTAAAGAAAAATGATATATATTATCAAAAAATGTTAGATATTTTCAAAAATTGACCTGGACTTTAAAAAATAGTTATTGTTTATTGAAAATAGTTATTGTTTATTGAAAATAGTTATCAAATTCAATACAATGTTAATATCTTAAAAACTTGTTCAAGTTTATGAAAATATTATGGATTTTTGAAAAAGGTTACGATTTTCAAAGTTTGTTCTTAATATTCAAAAAATGTTTGTGCTTGTAAAGAACTGTTCACACTTCCAAAATTGTTCATTGCTAAAAAAATGGATGTCATTTTCAAATTTTTTTATATATTCAAAAACTGTTTGTGGTAAAAAAAACTGTACAAATTCATCAAATTTTGTATTTGTTTAAAAGTTTCTTCTCAAAATTCATAAAAAAACATGTTTGGAAAATTTGTTTGCTTTTTCATTTTTGCTATCTATTTTCAAAAACATTCATGTTTTCAAAAGAGAAATAAGGTGATGAAGCAGAAAAGAAAGAAAAGTAAATAAAAAAGAAAAATATTTTGGGCCGGGCCAGTCGGAACGAAGCCTTTACGTGCCCAGCCCCCCGCCGCGCGACGGCCCACATCCCCCGCTGCGGCCGCGCTTGGCGTTCCACCTACCCTCCCGTCGGCCCACCTCCCCGCCTCTCCACCTACCCCGCCGCTCACCTTATCCAATCCCTCTGCTCCACTCCCCTCCGCTCGCTCCTCTCCCCTCCACTCACTCCCCCGTCGCCCCAGTTTCCCCTCCGCCGCCGCGTCGCCGCGTGCGTCCACGGCCGCGCGGCTCCGCCCGGCGACCGCCGCATCAGGCCCTCTCCTCTCCACTCAGTGGAAACCTATCGCCCTTTCACCTCACCCCCGATGCATCACCGCGCACCTCGCCGAGAACGCAACCACAAAGACTCCGCCTGGCGACAGCTGCGTCTCCGGCGAGCCGTGTGCGGCTGAGGGGACGCACGCATCGAGCTTCATCGCGCATCAATCTGCAACGACACGTGTGCGGCTGGATCTGGTTGAGGTCCGTTCAGATCCGCCACGTTGCTGGTCCCCGACGATGTCAAGGTCGAACCGAGGCGGGGTGCATCGATCTGCAACGACAGAAGCTACGGTACGCGTGTCCGAACCCTTTCCTCCTCTACTTCTTCCATTTGTGGAATCACTGGCCTGATCTCCTCCTCGCCTTCTGTTTCGAGGCGGCTCCCCGACGGCCAAGACACGGCCATAGTGGTGCATACTGTCGTCTTCATCGCCGGCAAGAAGCAACCCCACGAGGTGCAGTCACGGTGGTCTACCACTCCGCCGTCTTCGGCAACCCATCCCCACTTCCGTGGCAAGGTGAGACAAATGGCCCCTCCCCCGTCCCCCGTCCCAGCTAATGGCCGTAGGTCAGCAGTTTGTTGTAGTTTAGGGCTAGCTACAGGGATTTGAGACAACAGATCGAGTGTTGCTGTGTGCAGTGTTGGGTATCTTTTGCACTTGCTCCATCAGCATACTGCTACTATTTCATATCATTGATTGATGCATTGTTTTTTCATAATTGAATTGGCGAATGATGAAAAGGTGTAATGTTCAGGGATTTTTGCTAGATGATTTGTTGATCCAGTTTAATTTTAGTAGGCATCTGGGTACTGTTTATGAATTGATAGCGCACCTTGCTTAAATCCTACAGTATTATTTTTACTTTTCTCAAACCATCTTCTCTGGATTTCATACTAACAAGTGGCTTGGTTTGTAGCAATGATAAAAAGTCCTGCTTTATGTTACCCAGTCCTAAGTTGTGCCATCCTTTCGTAGTGATAGCTGTGTTGGGCCGGGTTGCAACGGATGCATTCAACACGTTTCAAGTTACTTGTATGTAGATATAGAGCCAGTGCAAGTCGATTATGGCAGGAAATCAAAGTCAGTTTCCTCATTTATCCATCACCGTAGGACTATTATGACTACTGCATTTTATTTTAGTTTGGAGATAAGTCATGTTGTCAAAATTACTTCTTATTTGCAACTGATTGGTGTTGCACAGAATAGGCATGCCCCGTTGCAACTCATGGGTATTGTCCTTCTACTTTTGCATGCTACTATATATTGCTTTTGGTTTTAGTTAAGCTAACATCACCAATCTTTTAATGATTGCTGGTCTTGGGCTTGTGCACAAGTTATGGCCCAGTTTTTTTACTTAGTAATTTTGGTTTCTTAATGTTTTTAGGAGACACATTTATTCCAGCTACACTTTATGGAAATATAATAAACTAAATAGCAGACAGTGCTATGATGTCAATAGTCATCTGGTTATGAAGCTGTCATTTTAATCATGAAATAGTCACTGTTCGATCTTTCTTGCAATTTCTGGAAACAATTTTGTGTCTTACCACCCAATATTGAATTTGTGCTAACTATACACAAACTGGGCTGAACTCGGATCATGGTATTTAACCATGATAAGCTAAAGGTAGTTTAAACATGTTTAATAAAGTCACTTTTGCTTCTTCTTGTTGTGATATATTGTACTATTATATGGTCAGCTAGAAGATGAAAACTATATTTGTTGGAGTTAAGCTTAAACTAATTTCTTCATGCTGTTGATGTATTTTGTGGTTTCATGCACTTTCGATCGTGAACTTGGAGACAACTTGGAGACTATGCTTATTTGGAGAGGCTGCTTCTTGGGAGTGCAAAGTAAGCAGAACAACCCACACAACTACTGCAATCAAAGTAAGTAAAAGCAGCACAATCTGTATGCATTTTATGTACATAGGTATGATACGCTCATTTCCTCACTTTGATTTTGACTAAACTTTATTGTGCAGTAGGAGTAGTTGCTAGAAGTATACTTTGTTGAAAGCTCATCGATGTGCCAATTTTTGATAGTGAAGGTAATGTTTCTGAAAATAGTTTGGTTAGCTTCAGTGTTGTTGGATTCAATATAAATTGAGTTATGTTTTTGGTGCCACAAGGAAATCCTGGACACTTACAATCAAGTTGGGCATACATGTCAAATCTTTTTTGAGGGACGACATATATATCAATTATGTGAGGTGAGGGGATAGAGTTGTGAAGGCAAATTATAAGTAAAACTACTTGACCTAAAAACTTCTTATCTACTGCTTGCTATCAAAACTCAGTGTCTACTGCTTGCCATAAAAACTTTGTCTACTGCTTTGTCATGTTTCGTTTTTTAGTACATATGTACATGTGTGTGGTGAGCTTCATGTCTGAAATTTGCATTGTGCTTACAAGTCAATAAGGCATCTAATGCCAAATAATATTATTTATCTTCACTTGTACATTAGAGTCATCTAATAAGAGAGGTCAATGATCTGACCATATCTTCATGAGTTAGAGACACTACAAGTCCTTAGAGTCATCTAATGACAATAATTATTTTGGTAATCTTTGCCCAAGGATGGGTTTTTGTGGTGGAAGTTTGCTTGGCCACGAAAATAGTTTGGTTGCCTATGCAGTCAAGAATATATGATGAATCTATTTTTCTTCACTTGTACCTCACCTAATAGGACATGATCATAATAAAATAACTATTATACTTTTAGAGAAGAGACAGATCAAGAAATCTTCATACCTAGATGAACTCGCCTTCTTGATCCTCCACGGAAATTTTTCCTCTAGGACTGGCTAATTTGATCTTTTGCTATCTGTGATGGGCGAAAGGAGAGAAAGGAGGGGGAGGAGGGATGGCATAGGTTAACATATATAGATAGGCCATGCGCCGGATAACTGGGTAGGAAATCATGGCTTGTTCTAGTCCCACCATATATTACTGTATGGGGCAGATCTATTTCCTTTCGAGATCAAATGCCCACCTGTTAATATATTAGAAAAGATGTCAATAATTATAACTTTCTAAATAGGTAAATTGTTATTGTATTCATTAAATAATCAACTTATCATTGATTTGCATGCCAAGATTAGCTATAACCGGCCACACATTTTACATTGTATATACTTAAATAATAATAAAATTAATATATATCCCTGCCAGTGGCATCAAAACATATAACTTTCCAATTTTCGTATTAGTAAAACAATATTGTAACATGTATATACTGTTGCAGGAATTGTTTAAGCACTTTGGGGCTGGTGGCTAGTTAAATTCTGATAATGCATTCACAGACGAGTAAGAAGTTAAACTACATCAGAGATTGGAGAAACTTTATTTATCCACTCGTGCTGCCAAAGTATGAGTAACACAATTTCATCGTCTCTTTTCTTTCTACTTTGTTTCCTTTGGATTTAAAACATTGGAATCTTTTGCCAGCATTTTTCAAAGGGACGTTGTTCGGGGTGTGGAGGGCTACATAGTGACAGTACCTAAGCAAGTGGAAATAGGTATGTTGCTCCAATTGTATATTAGCTCCAATTTTACTTACCACATATGTCTATTCTGTTTAAATATAGTTCATACATTGAACACATTATATTTTGAATTATATTATATTAGAATGAGATGTGACTGCCTTAGGGTAACTTTATAATAATTTTCTTCCTCACCAAATATAATTGGAAAATGTTGGTATCGAATAATAATTGTCGGAACATCCTGGGACAGACTTGTACTTTATGTAGTCAATAAGAAAACAGTTTGGCGGGGACTAATTTTGTCTACGGTATTCAGGAACACATACAAGATAATCATTGCTTTATCAGAAACATCTTGAGCAAGACAGAGAACTGTGGATCCTGTGTAAATTTGAAGATTGGTGACAATTGAAGGTATGTGCCCTATGACCGTTCGATTGCTGGTTTAAAGTATATGTCGTATCGTATAACAGTGCGTGTATGGATGAAGTTATACGATACGAGATTAGCTACTGCAAAAGAAAATTAATGACGTGCACAATAACGATGAAATGTTAATTAATTTATTTGTTCACTTAAATAGTGTTGGGTTTCATAGTAATTTCAAAAAAATTCCTACGCACACGCAAGATCATGTGATGCATAGCAATGAGGGGGAGAGTGTTGTCTACGTACCCAACGCAGACCGACTGCCGAAGCGATGACACGACGTAGAGGAAGTAGTCGTACGTCTTCACGATCCAACCGATCAAGCACCGAAACTACGGCACCTCCGAGTTCGAGCACACGTTCAGCTCGATGACGATCCCCGGACTCCGATCCAGCAAAGTGTCGGGGAAGAGTTCCGTCAGCACGACGGCGTGGTGACGATCTTGATGAACTACAGCAGCAGGGCTTCGCCTAAACTCCGCTACAGTATTATCGAGGAATATGGTGGCAGGGGGCACCGCACACGGCTAAGGAACAGATCACGTGGATCAACTTGTGTGTTCTAGGGTGCCCCCTTGCCTCCGTATATAAAGGATCCAAGGAGGAGGGGTTCGGCCGGCCCTATGGTGGCGCAGGAGGAGTCCTACTCCTACCGGGAGTAGGACCCCCCCCTTTTCCTAGTCCAAGTAGGATTGGTGGAGAAGAGAGGGAAAGAGGGGGGCGCCGCCCCTCCCACTTCTCCACTTTAGGCCCATAAGGCCCATTAACCCCCCGGGGGTTCCGGTAACCCCCCGGTGCTCCGGTTTTATCCGATACTCTTCCGGAACCCTTCCGGTGTCCGAATATAGTCATCCAATATATCAATCTTTATGTTTCGACCATTTCGAGACTCCTCGTCATGTCCCTGATCTCATCCGGGACTCCGAACTCCTTCGGTACATCAAAATGCATAAACTCATAATGTAACTGTCATCGTAACCTTAAGCGTGCGGACCCTACGGGTTCGAGAACAATGTAGACATGACCGAGACACGTCTCCGGTCAATAACCAATAGCGGGACCTAGATGCCCATATTGGCTCCTACATATTCTACGAAGATCTTTATCGGTCAGACCGCATAACAACATACGTTGTTCCCTTTGTCATCGGTATGTTACTTGCCCGAGATTCGATCGTCGGTATCCAATACCTAGTTCAATCTCGTTACCGGCAAGTCTCTTTACTCGTTCCATAATACATCATCTTGCAACTAACATATTAGTTGTAATGCTTGCAAGGCTTATGTGATGTGTATTACCGAGAGGGCCCAGAGATACCTCTCCGACAATCGGAGTGACAAATCCTAATCTCGAAATACGCCAACCCAACATCTACCTTTGGAGACACCTGTAATGCTCCTTTATAATCACCCATTTACATTGTGACGTTTTGTAGCACCCAAAGTGTTCCTCCGGTAAACGGGAGTTGCATAATCTCATAGTCATAGGAACATGTATAAGTTATGAAGAAAGCAATAGCAACATACTAAACGATCGGGTGCTAAGCTAATG
Organism: Triticum dicoccoides; assembly: GCF_002162155.2. Taxonomy (NCBI): domain Eukaryota; kingdom Viridiplantae; phylum Streptophyta; class Magnoliopsida; order Poales; family Poaceae; genus Triticum; species Triticum dicoccoides. The sequence continues at coordinate 16,087,026 of NC_041383.1, forward strand.
GAATGGGTCATGTCAATCAGATCATTCAACTAATGACGTGACCTCGTTAATCAAATAACAACTCATTGTTCATGGTTAGGAAACATAACCATCTTTGATTAACGAGCTAGTCAAGTAGAGGCATACTAGTGACACTATGTTTGTCTATGTATTCACACATGTATTATGTTTCCGGTTAATACAATTCTAGCATGAATAATAAACATTTATCATGATTATAAGGAAATAAATAATAACTTTATTATTGCCTCTAGGGCATATTTGCTTCAGTCTCCCACTTGCACTAGAGTCAATAATCTAGATTACACTGTAATGATTCTAACACCCATGGAGCCTTGGTGCTGATCATGTTTTGCTCGTGGAAGAGGCTTAGTCAACGGGTCTGCAACATTCAGATCCGTATGTATCTTGCAAATCTCTATGTCTCCCACCTGGACTAGATCCCGGATGGAGTTGAAGCGTCTCTTGATGTGTTTGGTCCTTTTGTGAAATCTGGATTCCTTTGCCAAGGCAATTGCACCAGTATTATCACAAAAGATTTTCATTGGACCCGATGCATTAGGTATGACACCTAGATCGGATATGAACTCCTTCATCCAGACTCCTTCGTTTGCTGCTTCCGAAGCAGCTATGTACTCCGCTTCACATGTAGATCCCGCTACGACGCTTTGTTTAGAACTGCACCAACTGACAGCTCCACCGTTTAATGTAAACACGTATCCGGTTTGCGATTTAGAATCGTCCGGATCAGTGTCAAAGCTTGCATCAACGTAACCTTTTACGGTGAGCTCTTTGTCACCTCCATATACGAGAAACATATCCTTAGTCCTTTTCAGGTATTTCAGGATGTTCTTGACCGCTGTCCAGTGATCCACTCCTGGATTACTTTGGTACCTCCCTGCTAAACTTATAGCAAGGCACACATCAGGTCTGGTACATAGCATTGCATACATGATAGATCATATGGCTGATGCATAGGGAACATCTTTCATATTCTCTCTATCTTCTGCAGTGGTCGGGCATTGAGTCTTACTCAATTTCATACCTTGTAACACAGGCAAGAACCCTTTCTTTGCTTGATCCATTTTGAACTTTTTCAAAATTTTGTCAAGGTATGTGCTTTGTGAAAGTCCAATTAAGCGTCTTGATCTATCTCTATAGATCTTAATGGCTAATATGTAAGCAGCTTCACCGAGGTCTTTCATTGAAAAACTTTTATTCAAGTATCCCTTTATGCTATCCAGAAATTCTATATCATTTCCAATCAGCAATATGTCATCCACATATAATATCAGAAATGCTACAGAGCTCCCACTCACTTTCTTGTAAATACAGGCTTCTCCGAAAGTCTGTATAAAATCAAATGCTTTGATCACACTATCAAAGCGTTTATTCCAACTCCGAGATGCTTGCACCAGTCCATAAATGGATCGCTGGAGCTTGCACACTTTGTTAGCTCCTTTTGGATCGACAAAACCTTCCGGTTGCATCATATACAACTCTTCTTCCAGAAATCCATTCAGGAATGCAGTTTTGACAGCCATCTGCCAAATTTCATAATCATAAAATGCGGCAATCGCTAACATGATTTGGACAGACTTAAGCATCGCTACGGGTGAGAAGGTCTCATCGTAGTCAATCCCTTGAACTTGTCGAAAACCTTTCGCGACAAGTCGAGCTTTGTAGACAGTAACATTACGATCAACGTCAGTCTTCTTCTTAAAGATCCATTTATTCTCAATTGCTTGCCGATCATCGGGCAAGTCAACCAAAGTCCATACTTTGTTCTCATACATGGATCCCATCTCAGATTTCATGGCTTCAAGCCACTTTGCGGAATCTGGGCTCACCATCGCTTCTTCATAGTTCGTAGGTTCATCATGATCTAGTAGCATGACTTCCAGAACAGGATTACCGTACCACTCTGGTGCGGATCTTACTCTGGTTGATCTACGAGGTTCAGTAGTATCTTGATCTGAAGTTTCATGATCATTATCATTGGCTTCCTCACTAACTGGTGTAGGCGTCACCGAAACAGTTTTCTGTGATGAACCACTTTCCAGTAAGGGAGTAGGTACAGTTACCTCGTCAAGTTCTACTTTCCTCCCACTCACTTCTTTCGAGAGAAACTCCTTCTCAAGAAAGTTTGCGAATTTAGCAACAAAAGTCTTGCCTTCGGATCTGTGATAGAAGGTGTATCCAATAGTTTCCTTTGGATATCCTATGAAGACACATTTCTCCGATTTGGGTTCGAGCTTATCGGGTTGAAGCTTTTTCACATAAGCATCGCAGCCCCAAACTTTCAGAAACGACAACTTTGGTTTCTTGCCAAACCATAGTTCATAAGGCGTCGTCTCAACGGATTTTGATGGTGCCCTATTTAACGTGAATGCGGCCGTCTCTAAAGCATAACCCCAAAATGATAGCGGCATATCAGTAAGAGACATCATAGATCGTACCATATCTAGTAAAGTACGATTACGATGTTCGGATACACCATTACGCTGTGGTGTTCCGGGTGGCGTGAGTTGCGAAACTATTCCACAGTTTTTCAAATGTACACCAAACTCGTAACTCAAATATTCTCCTCCACGATCAGATCGTAGAAACTTTATTTTCTTGTTACGATGATTTTCAACTTCACTTTGAAATTCTTTGAACTTTTCAAATGTTTCAGACTTATGCATCATTAAGTAGATATATCAATATCTGCCTAAATCATCTGTGAAGGTGAGAAAATAACGATATCCGCCACGAGCCTCAATATTCATCGGACCACATACATCGGTATGTATGATTTCCAACAAATCTGTTGCTCTCTCCATAGTACCGGAGAACGGTGTTTTAGTCATCTTGCCTATGAGGCACGGTTCGCAAGTACCAAGTGATTCATAATCAAGTGGTTCCAAAAGTCCATCAGTATGGAGTTTCTTCATGCGCTTTATACCGATATGACCTAAACGACAGTGCCACAAATAAGTTGCACTTTCATTATCAACACATGCATCTTTTGGCTTCAACATTATGAATATGTGTATTACTACTATCGAGATTCAATAAGAATAGACCACTCTTCAAGGGTGCATGACCATAAAAGATATTACTCATATAAATAGAACAACCATTATTCTCTGATTTAAATGAATAACCATCTCGCATTAAACAAGATCCAGATATAATGTTCATGCTCAACGCTGGCACCAAATAACAATTATTTAGGTCTAATATTAATCCCGAAGGTAGATGTAGAGGTAGCGTGCCGACCGCGATCACATCGACTTTGGAACCGTTTCCCACGCGCATCGTCACCTCATCCTTAGCTAATCTTCGCTTAATCCGTAGCCCCTGTTTCGAGTTGCAAATATTAGCAACAGAACCAGTATCAAATACCCAGGTGCTACTGCGAGCATTAGTAAGGTACACATCAATAACATGTATATTATATATACCTTTGTTCACCTTGCCATCCTTCTTATCCGCCAAATACTTGGGGCAGTTCCGCTTCCAGTGACCAGTCTGCTTGCAGTAGAAGCACTCAGTTTCAGGCTTAGGTCCAGACTTGGGTTTCTTCTCTTGAGCAGCAACTGGCTTGCCGTTCTTCTTGAAGTTCCCTTCTTCTTTCCTTTGCCCTTTTTCTTGAAACTAGTGGTTTTGTTAACCATCAACACTTGATGCTCCTTTTTGATTTCTACCTCCGCAGCTTTCAGCATTGCGAAGAGCTCGGGAATAGTCTTGTTCATCCCTTGCATATTATAGTTCATCACGAAGCTCTTGTAGCTTGGTGGCAGTGATTGGAGAATTCTGTCAATGATGCAATCATCCGGAAGATTAACTCCCAATTGAATCAAGTGATTATTATACCCAGACATTTTGAGTATATGCTCACTGACAGAACTGTTCTCCTCCATCTTGCAGATATAGAACTTATTGGAGACTTCATATCTCTCAATTCGGGCAATTGCTTGAAATATTAACTTCAACTCCTGGAACATCTCATATGCTCCATGACGTTCAAAACGTCGTTGAAGTCCCGATTCTAAGCCGTAAAGCATAGCACACTGAACTATCGAGTAGTCATCAGCTTTGCTCTGCCAGACGTTCATAACATCTGGTGTTGCTCCAGCAGCAGGCCTGGCACCCAGCGGTGCTTCTAGGACGTAATTCTTCTGTGCAGCAATGAGGATAATCCTCAAGTTACGGACCCAGTCCGTGTAATTGCTACCATCATCTTTCAACTTTGCTTTCTCAAGGAACGCATTAAAATTCAACGGAACAACAGCACGAGCCATCTATCTACAATCAACATAAACAAGCAAGATACTATCAGGGACTAAGTTCATGATAAATTTAAGTTCAATTAATCATATTACTAAAGAACTCCCACTTAGATAGACATCTCTCTAATCCTCTAAGTGATCACGTGATCCAAATCAACTAAACCATGTCCGATCATCACGTGAGATGGAGTAGTTTCATCGGTGAACATCATTATGTTGATCATATCTACTATATGATTCACGCTCGACCTTTCGGTCTCCGTGTTCCGAGGCCATATCTGTATATGCTTGGCTCGTCAAGTATAACCTGAGTATTCTGCGTGCGCAACTGTTTTGCACCCGTTGTATTTGAACGTAGAACCTATCACACCCGATCATCACGTGGTGTCTCAGCACGAAGAACTTTCGCAACGGTGCATACTCAGGGAGAACACTTCTTGATAATTTAGTGAGAGATCATCTTATAATGCTACCGCCAATCAAAGCAAGATAAGATGCATAAAAAGATAAACATCACATGCAATCAATATAAGTGATATGATATGGCCATCATCATCTTGTGCCTATGATCTCCATCTCCGAAGCACCATCATGATCACCATCGTCACCGGCGCGACACCTTGATCTCCATCGTAGCATCGTTGTCGTCTCGCCAATCTTATGCTTCCACGACTATTACTACCGTTTAGTAATAAAGTAAATCATTACATCGCGATTGCATTGCATACAATAAAGCGACAACCATATGGCTCCTGCCAGTTGCCGATAACTCGGTTACAAAACATGATCATCTCATACAATAAAATTCAGCATCATGCCTTGACCATATCACATCACAACATGCCCTGCAAGAACAAGTTAGACGTCCTCTACTTTGTTGTTGCATGTTTTACGTGGCTGCTACGGGCTTAAATAAGAACCAATCTCACCTACGCATCAAAACCACAACGATAGTTTGTCAAATAGACTCCGTTTTAACCTTCACAAGGACCGGGCGTAGCCATACTTGGTTCAACTAAAGTTGGAGAGACAGTCGCCCGCAAGCCATCTCTGTGCAAAGCACGTCGAGGGAACCGGTCTCGCGTAAGCGTATGCGTAAAGTTGGTCCGAGTCGTCTCGTCCAACAATACCGCCGAACCAAAGTATGACATGCTGGTAGGCAGTATGACTTGTATCGTCCACAACTCACTTGTGTTCTACTCGTGCATATAACATCAACATAAATAACTTATGCTCTGATACCACTGTTGGGTTTCGTAGTAATTTCAAAAAAATTCCTACGCACACGCAAGATCATGTGATGCATAGCAATGAGGGGGAGAGTGTTGTCTACGTACCCAACGCAGACCGACTGCGGAAGCGATGACACGACGTAGAGGAAGTAGTCATACGTCTTCACGATCCAACCGATCAAGCACCGAAACTACGGCACCTCCGAGTTCGAGCACACGTTCAGCTCGATGACGATCCCCGGACTCCGATCCAGCAAAGTGTCGGGGAAGAGTTCCGTCAGCACGACGGCGTGGTGACGATCTTGATGAACTACAGCAGCAGGGCTTCGCCTAAACTCCGCTACAGTATTATCGAGGAATATGGTGGCAGGGGGCACCGCACACGGATAAGGAACAGATCACGTGGATCAACTTGTGTGTTCTAGGGTGCCCCCTTGCCTCCGTATATAAAGGATCCAAGGGGGAGGGGTTCGGCCGGCCCTATGGTGGCGCAGGAGGAGTCCTACTCCTACCGGGAGTAGGACTCCCCCCCCCTTTTCCTAGTCCAAGTAGGATTGGTGGAGAAGAGAGGGAAAGAGGGGGGCGCCGCCCCTCCCACTTCTCCACTTTAGGCCCATAAGGCCCATTAACCCCCCGGGGGTTCCGGTAACCCCCCGGTGCTCCGGTTTTATCCGATACTCTTCCGGAACCCTTCCGGTGTCCGAATATAGTCATCCAATATATCAATCTTTATGTCTCGACCATTTAGAGACTCCTCGTCATGTCCCTGATCTCATCCGGGACTCCGAACTCCTTCGGTACATCAAAATGCATAAACTCATAATGTAACTGTCATCGTAACCTTAAGCGTGCGGACCCTACGGGTTCGAGAACAATGTAGACATGACCGAGACACGTCTCCGGTCAATAACCAATAGCGGGACCTGGATGCCCATATTGGCTCCTACATATTCTACGAAGATCTTTATCGGTCAGACCGCATAACAACATACGTTGTTCCCTTTGTCATCGGTATGTTACTTGCCCGAGATTCGATCGTCGGTATCCAATACCTAGTTCAATCTCGTTACCGGCAAGTCTCTTTACTCGTTCCGTAATACATCATCTTGCAACTAACATATTAGTTGTAATGCTTGCAAGGCTTATGTGATGTGTATTACCGAGAGGGCCCAGAGATACCTCTCCAACAATCGGAGTGACAAATCCTAATCTCGAAATACGCCAACCCAACATCTACCTTTGGAGACACCTGTAATGCTCCTTTATAATCACCCATTTACGTTGTGACGTTTGGTAGCACCCAAAGTGTTCCTTCGGTAAACGGGAGTTGCATAATCTCATAGTCATAGGAACATGTATAAGTTATGAAGAAAGCAATAGCAACATACTAAACGATCAGGTGCTAAGCTAATGGAATGGGTCATGTCAATCAGATCATTCAACTAATGATGTGACCTCGTTAATCAAATAACAACTCATTGTTCATGGTTAGGAAACATAACCATCTTTGATTAACGAGCTAGTCAAGTAGAGGCATACTAGTGACACTATGTTTGTCTATGTATTCACACATGTATTATGTTTCCGGTTAATACAATTCTAGCATGAATAATAAACATTTATCATGATTATAAGGAAATAAATAATAACTTTATTATTGCCTCTAGGGCATATTTCCTTCAAATAGTTCACTGTAAATAATGAGTGTATACATCGTATCGTATAACAGTGCGTGTATGTATGAAGTTATACGATACGAGATTAGGCTTTAAAACTTTAGTGTGACAAAAAAGCCCAGATGGTTTGCCCTGCCCCACTTAAACACAGGGACATATGGTGGCTCTCCTACTATTGATTTTTATCGAGAGCACGCGAAAGGCATCCCTTAGCTTTAGAGAAGGGGACAAACAATATGTACAAGATTTACATGGCTGCAGGCATCGCCCACGACGTGCCTGCCATCTTCTAAAAACCCACCTAGGCTACTATTCACAAGAATGTAGAACTCCACTCCCTCTAGCTATAGCCCACAGGTGGCGCTCCATGAAAATGTTCCCGGCCAGTTATTGCTCATTAGACAGATTATTCCTAACTAAAAATCTACCATTCTTGCTTCCATATACTCCAGCAAATCAACATGACAAAAGAGTCGAAGTCCTTTCAATGTGTCTTGGGCATCCTCTCACTCGAAGCCACCCACCACTCTTCCACCTTTTCATGCCCATTGGGTATCAGCTGCAGAGGTATCACTACCTTGGAAAAGCATTCGAACCAGACCTGTCTGGCATAGACGCATTTTGTAAGGATGTGATCCACCGTGTCCTGCTCCTGATCACACAAGAAGCATGAAGATATCTGATCTAGCAAACCGTGTCGAACTCGCCTATCCGACGTCCAGATCCTATATTGGACGGCCAACCACATAAGTAGCTTGCATGAGGTGCCCCGCTTTTCCATATCGCGTCCGCAAGCTGAAATTGCACCCATCCCTCACACATAATCGCGTAAGCCGAAGTAGCCGAGTAGGTGCCCGGACCGTTCCATCACATACTAAAGATCAGTATGTGCATACTCTACTCATGCCGCCTCTTCCCCTCATCCTCTATCCTTGATGCATCATGCCGCCTCTCTCCCTTATCCTCTCTCGATTGCAGCACTGATCGGGAATCGGAATGTCAAGCTCGATTTCTAGTTTGAGAAGCTAGACGCCTTGCCCGAATAAGTTGCTTTGTCGTCGGAGTGGTTGAATCGTCGTAGGGTAGGAGATATGTTTGTGGGTGCGATTGTTTTATCGGCTGATTCGCTCGACCCCTCACCGGTTAAGCTGATTTATCTCTGAAGGACATGGATGTTAGCTTATTTTTTAGCGTCTACGGCAAAAGCTAGGCGCTAGGCCAATGCCCAGGGCTTAACCTCCCAAAGGCGAGCGCTTAACAAACAGAATAAAAACTTGAGATTTCTACATACCGCATCTTATTCATCTAATTTTTTTATTAAATTACCGTCGAAAATTGAATGACATGTTGTCATGACGCCAATCCATGAGTTCGGTGTTCCATCCAAGGACCCTAGCCTGCAACACTTCATTGAGTTCTTGCTTCAAAATAGTGATCTCATTCATCATCTCTTTGTTCTGAGTGCTATTTCCCACTTGTCGTCCGTCTAGTGATGGATTAAATATGATAACCCTTCTCCTCATTTGATTTACCACGAGTAGACCATACGAGGAATCCGGGATAGAAATTGGAAGTAGATACTACAGAAGGTCAACACAGGTTAATTGCTATCAGGAAAGAAAAAATAATTTAGGAATTAAAGAATCTTACAATTGTGGAGTTGAACACATCATATCTGGGAAAGGGCTGTAGAACAGCATTGTTGATCAGCGTCGAGGTGCGCTGCCCTTGTGGCATCCAGGAATACCTTAGAGCTCGTGATTGAGCATGAAACTGCAAGTCAAAATAATGTTTTCCTCCAACCATGTTGGTGCCTACATGCCTCTCTACTTCAGCGCTCGCAAGCTTTCGAACAGCGAGATTGAAGCAGTCGGGATGTAGGCTTGCTGAGGTAACAAATAGTGTGTCTTTCAGCATTCTGAGGCTGATTTCGATCCGGTACGGTGCATCGCTTCTTATCCAGATTGAGCTGCACGTAAAAATATAAAAAAACTGGTTAGCACTATGAATGGTACTTTAAAACAATTTTTTTTTCATATGGTAATATTTTCTAGATAATCTAATAGCTACGAGCAGAACGTATTATTTTGATAAACTATAGAGCATGAAACTTGTTGCAGCACCTTCTAGCAAAAGCTAAAATTAAATAATAATTTCTCTATAAGAACAATATTAATTTGCTAGAAATTAATAGCATTCAAATTTAGGTAGCAACCATTATACCAAGTTTCCTGGCTGTTTAAAAACAATATTAAATGGTTGTACAATAAACTAACGACATTAAGTTTTTCAACACTTGTACAACAAATAATACGGTTGATGTTCAACGGAAATACTGCAAAACATTTAACAAAAATAATTTTGTACTAATGGCCGCATAAAGTAAGATTTCATCTAAAGAAAAACAAATCAAGCAATATCATACTACTATATCAAACAGAGTCTGCTTCGTACGACCTAGTTCTAATGAGATTTATTTAGAGAAAATAAACATAGAATAGCATAACTTACTCTAGTGTCTGCTCATCATGAACGCCGTTCATAAAGCCGAATATATATTCGAGTGCATCTTCCATGTAATGCCTTGGTGGGGGCAGAATATGCAGGGGTGCAGGCAAATCCTCATGGGGGTCGGCCACATCATCGTGGAGCTGGAGGGCAGCCTCATTGGGGTCGGGGGCAGCGGCAGCCAGGGTAGCCGGTGCATCGTTTCCAATGATAGGCTCCATCGCTGATCGATACACGTGAGTGATCGTTCGCTGAGGTGTCTTGGCAATTAGGATGTCGATGCAGCATATATTTGGCAGCTAGATTTATTGCGTCCAAATGCTTTTTATTGCCTGCCGAAAAAAATCGGCGGTGGGAGTATAAACGGATATACTTTGAATGCTATTTATTGCCTGCCAAATATATCAAATCGTTTTTACTGCTTTTTATTGCCTGCCAAATATATCAAGTCGTTTTAAGGCGTAGATGATTCTTTCTAATTATAAAAATTCGTGAGGGGGGCGTATCAGATCTTTCTCCTTCTTTATAGTTGAAAATTTTGTTCCTAAGGATTGCCATATTTACAGTTCAATATCAACGAATCGAAAAAAATCAACCTTTGTAAAAAACCAGATATACCGAATTAAGCACGCGTACAAAAAATACATACTGCCATAATGGCTACACGTAGAGTTGACAAGCAACAAGAAAAAACACTTTAACAGAAATGTTTGTCCTGTGTGAATACATTATTATTCCAAATGTAGATAAAAGGACCGAGGGAAACGAGCTATTTAATGAGCTGTCTTGAAAAACAAACTCATCTACTGTCCATTTTTCCTGGCTACAACTGCAACATTGACGTATGATAGTGTTTCGTCAAGTGTCGTTAAGCAGGCTTCGTGGATGTATACAAAAAACAATTAATTAGTACTAATATCATCGTAATAAAAAAATGAACAAAAAGCCATAAAAATCAAAATAGTTCATAGAACTTACCTTGAAGATGATGAACATCATCGTCTATGTCGGGGGAGAACAAGAATGTGCTCTCCCTCATAGTCTCCAGGCACTTATCCCTCCGGTTTAGCTGTATGTACGTAACTGCAATTTTCTCGAATAAATTTTCAATGCACTGCAAGTGTTTCAAGTGACGACCAGCATGCTCTTGACTTAGGCGTATAAAAAGTATCTCCCATCTGGAATGATAAAGATATGTTGATGGTAGTCAACTATCAAATAACAATAATCATATAAAACCTCAAGTACTGATTGGAGTTTATCGAAAATTCATAATGCCTATCTCAACAAAATGGACCTGCCGTCTATATAATGAATCCCACCTATGTTGTATCCTACCAGCATAGACAAGAATACCAAGAACATCTGGAAAAAATTAATTCTGGGTGAGACAAAATGTTGAATGGATAAATATGCAAAAACAAACTAAAATATGTTGCACCGGTAATGGTTTTGTCTCGTAGCAAGGATATGGCACCAAGTTGTGGGAAAAAAGGTGGACAGATTGTCGATGCAATACTGTGCACCGATGTCCTAACCATTGTCATAGCATTTAGTTCAATGATGAACTCCATGCATAGATACCAGAAGTGACCATCTAGCATTTCCGTGGGGTTTATCCCAACGCTAGTGAAGTTATATGTTAGCCCAGTCTGCAGATTGTCGTTGAATCGATAAGCTTGGTTGTTGAAGGCGATTGCTTCAATCTTTGTTCCCTAGAATTTTTTAATAATTCAAATAACAAGACTTTATAACGGATGTGTATATACATTAAAAAAGGTTGATATATTTAGTGATCACTAATCTCATACTTCCTGGTCCAGAAGTATGCAACGAAAGTATGGGTTTCCCATTGCATGCACCCTAATATGGGACTTCCACATCACCTTAGCTCGAATGATCCAACATCTGTGATAGATATGTTCCATCCGTACACTTTGAAAATTCAGGTACCTACATAAAATAATACAAAATGATGAGATAAACAAACGGTGATGTCAGATAAGCGTGCACGTAGATCTGTACACTTGCCTGTTCATCGGAGGGATGATGGGATCCGGTGGATTCGCCATCACCCTCGTCGAAGGCCTCGAGCTGTACGATATCACCATGGTCAGGGAGCTAATGAATGAAGTGTTAAAGAATGATAGAGGGGCACATGGGCATATATAGTCCAAGGGGCCCATAGGCGGGAAAATCAAAATTCTTTCAATATTTGCATGTGGCCGTGTAGCAAAAAAGACACTCCAATATCGAAATGATTATAAATAGTAAGTTATGAGTGTTCTTTGGCAACAAAATATTTATTGCTAAAACTTTTTGAATCAATTAATTATTTATAGATATTTGAGATTCTAAATCTGATAAAAATCATGTCAATTATCTCACCAGTATCAATGATTCCTTTTTGCCTGTTAATACGCTATATCTCTACTCCTAATGATGACTTCAGATCTTTAGTTAGAAACGCAATAATTGGATATATATCGTAATAATTAAGGTGATAGTGCGTTAAGGTAAGTGTATTCACGCAATAAATATATTACCATTAATTACAAACATGTAATCAATTAAATATTGATTATTTACTCAGTTTTTATTTAGCTATATTCACGCAATTAATATTATTACCATGAATTCACTAATATTTCATCGATTAAAAATATTGGCATTAATTACAAACATGTAATCAATTAAAAAATCGATTGTTTACTCAGCTTTGATTACACTATCTGTTTATTTATAATATCCCAGGATATTAGTTTTTAGTACATGCGATGAGACGTCTTTGTGTTACTTTGCAACACTATTTTACGGGCATTTTAGAATAGTCACAATTTTGATGGTAGCGTGTATTCATATAAGAACAAGATAAATATCTGTTCTTTATGAGAGTTTGCATCAGCTTGTTGCTCTCCGTGTATTCATATAAGAAAAATAAAAACATAGCATGTTAGGCGACAAAAATCAAAGGGATGATCAAAAATAGAGAGTAAGAAACCAAGCATGAAACAATGTATGTTCTTTATTCATACTTTTATAGTTTGACTCCAAATCGATTACAATGCAAAATGCTCTTAAGGAGCGTTCAAACATAAAACATAAAAAGCTGTAAAGAATAATGTATAACTCCTAATGATTGCTCTTTTCAAGGCATTTCCGTCTTCTTGTCACATGCTTGCATGTGCTTCACAACCATATATTCCAACTTCTCGATCTTCTTTACGAGAGTTTGCATGAGCTTGTTGCTCTCCTTGGTTGCCTGCAGAATTTGATCGTTTGTAGTATCCCAACTGTCCCCCAAACCTTCTTTCCTAACGGGATAACTACTACTAATAGGCTCGACGTGATTATGCATCCTAAGACATTTTGACTTTGGCGTGTTACTCTCAACAAAGGGAAGCATAGGCGTAGTGCTGTCATCATCTTCCAGTACACTGAGATCTTCCTGCCAACGAATATCCTCAACAGCATCATCGCTGAAGCGAATTGAACTGTTGGATGATGCCATGTGAGAGGAGGATCGAGTGTCAAGAAATAGTTTAACTTGTTCAAGAGAGGTCCGGTAAGGTCGCTAGAACGGTTGATCAATATATAAGCGTTTATAGGAAGCTCTGATTAGGAAATCGTTAATCAAATCCACCGATTTGGTCACGATCAAATATTAATTAATAGGATCAATTTTGCGATTCGGTGAGTAAAACCTACTATATGATTAAAAGACATTTCAAGATATCCTGTCTTAAGATTTCATTCCTGATAAACCGAATAGGTTTTTTTTATAAAGGAAGCAAATAAGATAGTTAACATGCGCGTATTGTTTTAGTGACAGGATATCAGAGATTCGCGAAATATCTGCCTATAATTTCATAATTAATTATAATTTTACACACCAGACGATTCTGTTATTAAATAGCTGTTTGTATGGACAAAACGTTTGTTAGTTTTAGAATATCTTCTTTTACATTTTTAGTACAACGTTGTCTTGTTTCAGTATGTTATTTTCAGCGTACATAACAAAAAATACATTATGAAGGCGGAAATATTTCAACGGAACATTAATTAACTTAGCACACACGGTAGAGTATGTTTCCAACATTCCGGATGTGGTTATTTGAAATACTAATAAAACAACGACGTGAATTTTGTATAGTTAAACTCTGGAAGGAAATTGCAAAGAGATGAAACATATGAGGGTTGTGTTTCCTTAGTACGTAGATTCATTATTTAAAGAGACTAAACATATATTATATCTTCAAAGATCTCACAAATCTCAACACAGTAGAAGCTGGAACAGTAGCATGTGCCATTAGAAAACAAAGTGGCATCGCAGCAACATACAATGTGTTGCAATGTGTCTGCTTCCTTCAAAGCCTTTCTTTCCGGACCAAAACAGGCTTTCGTTCCGTTTTATATATAAAGCAACTCAACACAATACAGTGCACGCCTGAGCAACACAATGTGGCAAGAAGGCTCTCTTACAAGGCAGGATAAAAGATATAACAAGAAATCTAGACCTAGCCTAACGCCTCGCCGAGGTCTGGCAGACGACGCTTTTATGGGTGTCTCCTATTCTTAAGCTAATTACTATCTTTCTTTCCTTGCATTCTAGTTGCTAACAATTGATGTCGTACAGAAGGTAGGTGCATACAAAACTTGGTACACACAAAACTTGCATCCTGAGATAAAAAAAAGGCAACTGAGCGAGCATAAAAAACCAAACAAGCAGCTACCTTAATCAGTTAGAAGAACCACGATCCGACCATTAGATCACACAGTTAAAAAAAATAAGCGAGTACATGGCAAAAGACGCAAGTGAGCATCCATCTTACTTTATTACACTCACCAAAGTGATTACCTGCAGCCTTGCTACATGCAGCAGCTTTGTGGGTGCAGATCGGTTGTGCGGAGGCGCCATGAACACGGGGTCTGAACTATTTGTTAGGTCTGACCTATTGAAGATGCGCAGTAAATTCATGAGGGTAAATGAACCAATGCAAAAAAAAAAATATTTAACCTGAACTGAACTGTTAAGTAATTAGTTTGGATAAGATAAACATCCAACTATTCTAATTTTTTCCCAAATATTGTACACTTCAGCGATCATTTTATTATCTATTTGAAGTACATATGGAAAATATATCTTCACAACATACACAATTTCCCTCCTGCGTGTGTTGGACTTATAATTCAGACATGTTAAATTGCCGTAATACAAAAGATTCATTGCATGTTCCAGGTCTTTATCCTGCCAATCATTATATCTGAATCACATAGTAAGCAAGAAAAAGTACGCTTGTAGAATATCTTTAACTGCGAATTTCAAAGTCTCAAAAAAGAAATATATATGTAAAAAACGAATTACAGTTTATCTTGACCATCGCAAGAGTAAATGCTTTGTCATTACTAAACCTGCCAGTATATTAAGACCAAACTTTAGCCTGTAAGGACTTCCTTGTAGACGATGTTCTTCATCGAGGTCAGTAAGGACACAGTCGGTCTTTTTCGCTTCTTTGGATTGTCCTTTAGCTTGTTGGCCTTCTCCTTCGGCTTCTCCTTCTGAATGAGTATCTTTATGTTTCTCTTCGCGGTGGCTCGAGACAAAGCAACATATAGCTGACCATGAGAGAACACGGGATTGGGTAGATAGACACCAACAATCGGGATGGTCTGCCCTTGAGCCTTGTTAATGGTCATAGCAAAGCTAAGCCTTATTGGAAATTGCTTTCTCTTAAACTTGAACGGAAACATGTCGTTTTCAGATGGGCATAGAGGTATTCGAGGAAGGAAGACTCTCCTGCCAGCGTGTTGTCCAATCACGATTTCTGCATCAATGGTGTTCCTCTCAAAACCTCTTACAACAAGCCTAGTGCCGTTACACAGTCCATTAGGTGGATCAATGTTCCTTAGAAGTATGACAGGGCAGTTCAGCTTTAGCTTGAGTGCATGCGGAGGAAGACCATTAGGAGTCAATCCATTCAGAAACTCCTGAGCGTAGTAGCCATATGGGTCGTCCTCCGCACTGTCAAAGCTATGTAGATTACTTCATCTCCAAGAAAACGCTCTATCATGCGGATGTTGATCTTGTCGACATTGTCGTTTGTAGTGGAAAGGATTGCTCGAGATGTCATGTAATTTGAATCAGACATGTTGTCATCTAGACTCGGGAACACGTGGTCAATAAGCTTATCCAGGTCGTCAACCTCGCCTGAAGATGGCAGACAAATGTCTTCAGGGAGTACTATGTTGCCTTGATCGTCGGCATCCTCAGTGCCATTGCCAACCCTTAGCAAATAATCTGCAAACCACCTGTCATTATGAGCCCTCATGTTGGTGATGAGCTTCAGTTGCTGCATACCCTTCCATAGATGAGAACTTCGCAGGGTTGCATCAATTATCTGGCCCCGAGACCCCCTTCTGACGACCGGAAGCACCTGCCTAAAGTCCCCGCCAAAAACAACAGTTTTTCCTCCAAAGGGTCGGTCGCGTATTCCCATGATGTCGCGCATGCTATTGTCCAATGCCTCGACTGCTTGTCGCTTCGTCATGCTGGCCTCGTCCCATATTATCAATGACGCCATCCTTAGCAGCTTGGCGGTTCCACTCTTCTTGGTGAAGCTGCACGAGGCTCCATCATCGCAGCTTAATGGGATCTTGAACCTCGAGTGGGCAGTCCTGCCGCCAGGCATGATAGAAGCGGCGACGCCTGACGTCGCGGTAGTGATACCAATCTTGCCCTCGCTCCTCACCTTGGCAAGCATTGCCCTGTATAGGAAGGTCTTCCCTGTACCTCCAGGGCCATCAACAAAGAATACACCACCATCACCGCATTCAACAGCCCCTAGTATCTCTTTGAATGCAGCCCTCTGCTCCAAATTCAAGGAAGATGCCAATTTAGTGTCATCCATGTCAAACACAAGGTTGATTCCTCGATGACCTCTCTTGCCTCGCCCTCTGTTGGGTCAAACGCGTCATCTATGCTTGGAAGAGCAAAATCAACAATGTCTTTACCCATGGACTGCAACATACCCCTAATGTCAAGCAACATCATCTGCTCCACCTCGTCAGGGGAAGTGCGTGTTCGACGATAGTCATCTGACATAGACTCGAGGTGCCTATCCCATAAACCACGCACGGCGCCTGGCTCGCAGTGCACCAAGATGGTTGCGAAGAGCCTCCTAAGAGAACATGGCATCGCCCACTGCTCAGCCTCATTAAGACAGTCGTCGAGCGTGTTGTCTGCCTCAATGAGACCCAACTGTTCAGCAGCCTCTCTAAAGCTCCCACATAGCACACCGTCAACGGTGAGCAAGTCGCAACATGGTTTAGCAACACACGCAGGTAGTATCGCTCCCCCTCGGCAGGATTGGCAGACACTATGCGACCTATTTGAAAACGCTCGACCCAAGGCCTCCAAGACTTACTTTTCAGCTGCCACGTGAAGCTTCCGGGGAAATTCTTGTACAATATATGCCTAGCCCAAGGATGTTCCTGGTTAGCCTTGAAATACTCCGTTAACATGGATTTTGAAGCAGTTTCGGAGGTGACAACATTCTTCAAGTTAGCCTGCGCATTGAATGCAACCTTGTGCATATTGGGGAGATGAAGAGGCAACTGCAATACATGTTGTTATCTTGCTCTAAAGTTTGCTAAATAATGTTGCTGTCAACCTGTTAACATGAAGTTCAGTTTTGGCCATGTGCTTTTCTAGTGATCCATGCATCCTATGAACTTGTTCTTGCCATGCTTAGCTTCTCAAACATGTCTTCTTGCTATTGGTTGCCTTGCCATGCCATGTATTGCTCTGTGGTGAGTGGTTCAAGCTCACCAACATGCCTACTTATTGTTGTTCCTGCCATGTATAAATCTGTCATATTTTTTGCCATGTTTACATGGGTGCCATCATATCTTCTGATCCTTTTTGGCTCATGGTCAGTAAGGATCTTTTGTTCTATGCAATTAGTAGATTCATGCCATGCCTTTGTTTGCCATGATAAGTTCCTGTAACATGTTGTTTGATAGCTCTAAACATTGCAACCTGATGTTATTTCTGCAAAGTCTGAAACTGTTATTATTTGCAATCTTACCATGTGTTTTGGAGCATGTTCTAGTGATTTCTGGAGATAGCTCAGTGTTCATGTTTTGTTGTGCTTTACCTATACATCATGCTCATGCCTTTTGTTCTTATGTTGGGGTGCTGTAGCTTGTTTTTTTGATGCTTGTAAGATGCCTAGTTGCTGTTATGGACAGATTGTTGCTATGACTTGTATAGAGTGTATGTGTTGAACCGTTGCTTTGTTTTGAGTGTGCTTTATATGAAACTTGCTTGTTTTTGCATGTAGTTTCATATTATCATGTTGCATCCTTGTTTTGAGGTGTTTGCTTGATGTTTGTATGCATCTTGCATCAATGCCATGCTTAACTTGTTTTGCTCATATCTTCTAGGCCGTAGCTCTGAATCTAATGAACTTTATATGTAACTTGACTAGAATTTTGTGTAGTTCCTCTTGGTCCTCTTTAACTTGCTGTTTAACAACTTCAACATAAGGTTTATTCAGTTCTGGACCCATTTCGAAATTTGCATATGAGGACTTACCGGAATTGTTATATGTTGTTTCCGGCCTCATTTAAACTTGCCTTGATGTGTTGTTCTTGTTATGCATCATCTCTTGCCATGAGTAGCTTCATGTAATCTGGTCATGCATCATGCTTGTTGTGCATCATGCCTTGTTCATGTGTGGTGTGTTTACCATGTTATGTGCTTCTTCTCGATAGTTCCTGTTTCGTTGCGATCGTGAGGATTCGTTCGTCTACGCCTGGTTCGTCTTCGTGGCTTCTTCCGTTCGTCTTCTTCATGGACTCGTTCTTCTTCCTAGCGGGATTTCAGGCAAGATGACCGCTACCCTGGATCTCACTACTATCATTGCTATGCTAGTTGCTTCGTTCTATCGCTATGCTGCGTTACCTATTATTTGCTCTTCAAGCCTCCCAAATTGCCATGAACCTCTAACCTTTGACACCCTTCCTAGCAAACCGTTGCTTGGCTATGTTACCGCTTTGCTCAGCCCCTCTTATAGCGTTGCTAGTTGCAGGTGAATTTGAAGATTGCTCCATGGTGGACAGGGTTATGTTGGGATATCACAATATCTCTTATATTATTAATGCATCTATATACTTGGTAAAGGGTGGAAGGCTCGGCCTTATGCCTGGTGTTTTGTTCCACTCTTCCCGCCCTAGTTTCCGTCATACCGGTATTATGTTCCCGGATTTTGCGTTCCTTACGCGGTCGGGTGATTTATGGGACCCCCTTGACAGTTCGCTTTGAATAACACTCCTCCAGCAAGGCCCAACCTTGGTTTTACCATTTGCCTCACCACCACCTACATTTCCCTTGGGAGTAATTAACCCAAGGGTCATCTTTATTATAGCCCCCCCGGGCCAATGCTTGTCTAAGTGTTGGTCCAACCTAGAGCACCATGCGGGACCATCCCTTGGCAACTTGGGTTACGTCGGTACCTGTACGCTTCGCTTATCCGGTGTTGCCCTGAGAACGAGATATGTGCAGCTCCTATCGGGACTGTCGGCGCATCGGGCGGTCTTGCTGGTCTTGTTTTATCATTGTCGAAATGTCTTGTAAACCGGGATTCCGTGACTGATCGGGTCTTCCTGGGAGAAGGAATATCCTTCGTTGATCGCGAGAGCTTATCATGGGCTAAGTTGGGACACCCCTGTAGGGTATAAACTTTCGAGAGCCGTGCCCGCGGTTATGTGGTAGATGGGAATTTGTTAATGTCCGGTTGTAGATAACTTGACACCAGATCCGAATTAAAACGCATCAACCGTGTGTGTAGCCGTGATGGTCTCTTCTCGGCGGAGTCCGGGAAGTGAACACGGTTTCTGTGTTATGATTGACGTAAGTAGGAGCTCAGGATCACTTCTTGATCATTACTAGTTGACAACCGTTCCTTTGCTCCTCTTCTCGCTCTCATTTGCGTATGTTAGCCACCATATCATGCTTAGTCGCTGCTGCAACCTCACCACTTTACCCCCCTTCCTTTCCCATTAAGCTTTGCTAGTCTTGATACCCATGGTAATGGGATTGCTGAGTCCTCGTGGCTCACAGATTACTACAACAACAGTTGCAGGTACAGGTTATGCGATGATCTTGACGCGAGAGCAATGCTTGCTTGTTTTGGAGTTCTTCTTCTGCTTCTTCTTCGATCAGGGGATAGGTTCCAGGTCGGTAGCCTGGGCTACAGGGTGGATGTCGTTCGAGTTTTTGTTTGTGTTTCATCCGTAGTCGGATGTTGCTCTTATGTATGATGATGTTGTATTCGTGTGGCATTGTAAGCCTTTTGTATGTATCCCCATCTATTATGTAATGTTGATGTAATGATATCCGCCTTGCAAAAGCGTTTCAATATGCGGGTCTATCCTTGGTGGGACCTTCGAGTTCCTTTTGGATAGGGTCGCATATTGGGCGTGACAAGTTGGTATCAGAGCCTCGACCGACCATAGGAGCCCCCTTGATTGCTCGTGTAGTTTGGCCGTTGTTGAGTCTAGAAGAAAACTGTTTTGAAGTCTAGTTATATCAGAGAGTAGGAATTCTTTTTACTCCTCTGCCCCTTCGTCGCTCTGGTGAGAAATCTTGACGTAGGTGTTTTAAATTACTTCTCTTCCCTTTCAAATTTTCTTTAGGGTCACGCAGTTGGTTTTCCGATCGTTGTTTCTCAGCTCTTTTCATCCGGTGCATTTCTCGTCAAGTTGACTCGAGCCTCTTCGTTTTTGCAAGTTCAATCCTCAGTTGTTTTTCTTTTCCCACCCACCCACCCTTTTCTTCTCGGAACCGGAGTCCGTAATCGAGTATCCTTCCTACTCGTGCGAAGTCTTTTCTTTCTTTCCTCAATGATTTTAACCGGTGTTTTTCTCTTCAAGTTATTCATCGGTTTCTCCCCTTCCAGTTGCCTTTGTTTTCCCGCCCTCCCACCCTTTTCTCCCCGGAGTCTGAGTCTCTCTCGACTATCTATTT
>NC_041383.1:16108977-16109707 GCF_002162155.2 Triticum dicoccoides
TCAGTCATTTCCGAATTCTTACGGTGGTTCGTTCAAGATTCTTTTCCTTGTTTATCATATTAATCCATTCGTTCTTTTCAATCCTACCGGTGGTTCATGAAGACCTTCTCAAGTTTGCGACATGTCACTTCTCAATCCTTTTCAAGAAGAATAAGTAGTATGCAAGAATCCATTGTTTGTCATCAATTTAATTTGGTGAAGGGTAAGCATACAATAAATCTTATTCTTACTAGTAGAGTGCCCGTGCGTTGCCACGGGCTCTTGAAATATTTACCAGAGTTACATGTTAAAATCCACACATACAAACAATATAACACAAACTGAAGTCCATTATTGCAATGTCACAAGCTGTGTGATGTTACAACTTAACATCTATTACAAAAATATTAATATCTAGATGATGCGTTTAAGAAATTCTTTGACAGGAAAGTCTACTCTAGCTTCATTCCCGCGATGTTTTAGCAAGTATAATAAAAAGTGCTTCCTCAATTCATACCCATCCTGTAGGAAAAATAAATGTAGTTTGTATGAAAAATTCACGGAGAAGGTCTTAAAACATGTAACCCACAATACTCACCGCGCAAACCGGCTTGACCAATTCTTTACCGTTCCACCAGAGCATAAAATGAAAAACAAAAAATCCAGACACATTCCTGGAAAACTTTCAATTAATATTATAAATAATATAATGATAACAAAAGTAAATATTCTTATTATGAATTCATTACCC
>NC_041383.1:16110181-16153881 GCF_002162155.2 Triticum dicoccoides
TTATAAGATATTTTTATTAAACATTATGAGATAATGTATAAAACTGAAATACCTGCGTAAACTGGTCTGACAGTCCATGTGGTGTCCAGTATTCCATATAATTTAGCATAAACAATCCACATGATACGCTATAATATTATAAAATAATGCTTTAGAATATCAGAAAGATGAATCTAAAGACAAACTATTAAAACAAGTGCTTACCCATCGGTTTGTATTGCCTCCTGAATTTGCTCTACAACCGTCTATTTTGTAACATTTAGATCAGGCCATTTATGACCTTTGATAAACTCCGGACTATGCTCTGCAAGTTTCAGCCATTTCTCGAGCCCTAATAACTTTTATATATATACGAGATATGTTAAGGATGAAGTCAAACAAAATAAATGCTAAGATGAGAAAAGAAATAGATAGTTACCGTAGTAGCAAGGTCATTGCGTTTGACATTCTCACCAAGTGAGTCCAATACTTGGATCTCTCGTTTTTTGTCGTTGGCAACTGCTAGATACCAATGGTAGCCCGACATGTTAATCGGAATGAACAACTGGTGTAAATAAGATACAAGTCACAGTCACAATTAGATATAGTTATTAATAAATCATTAAACATATGAACTAAATAAAAACAATCCATAATTATATGCATGGATTACGAGACAAAAACTAACCATATCTTGTTGTAGATAACTATTAACATGACGCACGATGCGACGATATTTTGATGGGTCTATGTCTCTTTCCCCGTCTTCTTTTATTTGGCCCGATACAAACGTGCTAATAATGTGTACCTTTTCACCCGCCCTGTCTTGTAAATGCTCGTGAGCAAGCATGCAATATATGTAAGCATTTATCACCTGCAAACAATATTTAAATTATATTTATACATTATGATATTATATATATAATCAATTAATTACAAAGATTATGCAATTGGTCTTACACCGTCATGTAAGAACATGTCATTTTTAATAAGGCATTCCAAATCGTCAGTTGCTAACAAGGCATCTCCAATGTCCACAAACTGGGTATTCTTAGGGGCAGACTTGATTGATTCGATGACTGTAATATCTCTAGGGGTACAAACATAGTCTATGAAATTCATAAAAAGTGAACCAGCTTAGTAAACAATAAAAGCCAAATTAGTTGAATAGAAAAGACAATATCACAAAAAATGTTGATAATAATATAAAAAATACCTTGTGGGATAACGTGTAAATTAGCATCCTTTTTTGGTTTATTATGAGATATAACCTCTTCGATGTGATTATGTTGTGAATTTCCGGCCCCTTGCAGCGACATTGCATCTGAACCCTCAATGGATTCTTTCCGTGCATCTCCAGAGTCCATATCCATGTATACTATATCCTGAAAAAACAAAAATATAAATACACCATTCATTTTATCGTATATAACATAGATACAGAGTAAGGTTAGCTATATGCACCTCTTCTCGCGGTGTTTCAGTGCGGTCTACATCGTTGCATCCGTGCGTATGTCGGAACCCATCAATTTGTATCTATGCTAAAATATATTTAATATTTTTTACTACATCATAAAACTATATATAATATATAATACAAAACAACTGTTTTATCTGATAATAAGAAAAGCATTTGGTTATCTATAATGTTCATATAAGTTAGTAGGCGTTTAAAATTGCTTAAACTATTTTAAATTAAATTATAGGCTATGGAAAATTGACAAACAAAAATTAAAACAAACAACCCAACATTAACAAAGTTAATTTGTTTCATCTATATTTTTTTGTGATACCATTAATATATGTAACAAGCATAAAAATATTTATTTTCATTAACCAGGTTTATATATATAGAATTTTGTTTATTTACAAATCAATATTTACGATTTTTTTTGTTTACTATCATTTCCTGAGGTACAAAAGAAAATTACAAACAAAATCATCCCAGCATTAATAAAAAGTATACCATGATGAATTATATATGATAAAATATAAATGATATTTCCTACTACATCATATTATTATATGTAGTATATAATAAACCAATTTGATATTATTATAATTATATGTAACACAACTTATTCGTATGCAAAAAATGTTGTTTAAATAAATATTATGAGAAACCAAATTTATTTTATATTATATTTCCTAATAAAAAATATTTGTAACACAATTTATTGGTATGCAAAAAAGAAAACCAATTTCATATTATTAGAAATATATGTTGTTTAAATAAATGTCATACGCCATGTTCCTAATTTTTTTTACATAGTTTTCAAAAAATGTTCATGATATTTGAAAAATATTTTTGCTATTTACATAAATGTTCTTGATAATTTGATATTTCATAATGTTTTTTTCAAATTATGGAGGTGTTATTGTTTTTTAAAGAAAAATGATATATATTATCAAAAAATGTTAGATATTTTCAAAAATTGACCTGGACTTTAAAAAATAGTTATTGTTTATTGAAAATAGTTATCAAATTCAATACAATGTTAATATCTTAAAAACTTGTTCAAGTTTATGAAAATATTATGGATTTTTTTAAAAGGTTACGATTTTCAAAGTTTGTTCTTAATATTCAAAAAATGTTTGTGCTTGTAAAGAACTGTTCACACTTCCAAAATTGTTCATTGCTAAAAAAATGGATGTCATTTTCAAATTTTTTTATATATTCAAAAACTGTTTGTGGTAAAAAAAACTGTACAAATTCATCAAATTTTGTATTTGTTTAAAAGTTTCTTCTCAAAATTCATAAAAAAAAATATGTTTGGAAAATTTGTTCGCTTTTTCATTTTTGCTATCTATTTTCAGAAACATTCATGTTTTCAAAAGAGAAATAAGGTGATGAAGTAGAAAAGAAAGAAAAATAAATAAAAAAGAAAAATATTTTGGGCCGGGCCAGTCGGAACGAAGCCTTTACGTGCCCAGCCCCCCGCCGCGCGACGGCCCACATCCCCCGCTGCGGCCGCGCTTGGCGTTCCACCTACCCTCCCGTCGGCCCACCTCCCCGCCTCTCCACCTACCCCGCCGCTCACCTTATCCAATCCCTCTGCTCCACTCCCCTCCGCTCGCTCCTCTCCCCTCCACTCACTCCACCGTCGCCCCAGTTTCCATTCCGCCGCCGCGTCGCCGCGTGCGTCCACGGCCGCGCGGCTCCGCCCGGCGACCGCCGCATCAGGCCCTCTCCTCTCCACTCAGTGGAAACCTATCGCCCTTTCACCTCACCCCCGATGCATCACCGCGCACCACGCCGAGAATGCAACCACAAAGACTCCGCCTGGCGACAGCTGCGTCTCCGGCGAGCCGTGTGCGGCTGAGGGGACGCACGCATCGAGCTTCATCGCGCATCAATCTGCAACGACACGTGTGCGGCTGGATCCGGTTGAGGTCCGTTCAGATCCGCCACGTTGCTGGTCTCCGACGATGTCAAGGTCGAACCGAGGCGGGGTGCATCGATCTGCAACGACAGAAGCTACGGTACGCGTGTCCGAACCCTTTCCTCCTCTACTTCTTCCATTTGTGGAATCACTGGCCTGATCTCCTCCTCGCCTTCTGTTTCGAGGCGGCTCCCCGACGGCCAAGACACGGCCACAGTGGTGCATACTGTCGTCTTCATCGCCGGCAAGAAGCAACCCCACGAGGTGCAGTCACGGTGGTCTACCACTCCGCCGTCTTCGGCAACCCATCCCCACTTCCGTGGCAAGGTGAGACAAATGGCCCCTCCCCCGTCCCCCGTCCCCGCTAATGGCCGTAGGTCAGCAGTTTGTTGTAGTTTAGGGCTAGCTACAGGGATTTGAGACAACAGATCGAGTGTTGCCGTGTGCAGTGTTGGGTATCTTTTGCACTTGCTCCATCAGCATACTGCTACTATTTCATATCATTGATTGATGCATTGTTTTTTCATAATTGAATTGGCGAATGATGAAAAGGTGTAATGTTCAGGGATTTTTGCTAGATGATTTGTTGATCCAGTTTAATTTTAGTAGGCATCTGGGTACTGTTTATGAATTGATAGCGCACCTTGCTTAAATCCTATAGTATTATTTTTACTTTTCTCAAACCATCTTCTCTGGATTTCATACTAACAAGTGGCTTAGTTTGTACCAATGATAAAAAGTCCTGCTTTATGTTACCCAGTCCTAAGTTGTGCCATCCTTTCGTAGTGATAGCTATGTTGGGCTGGGTTGCAACGGATGCATTCAACACGTTTCAAGTTACTTGTATGTAGATATAGAGCCAGTGCAAGTCGATTATGGCAGGAAATCAAAGTCAGTTTCCTCATTTATCCATCACCGTAGGACTATTATGACTACTGCATTTTATTTTAGTTTGGAGATAAGTCATGTTGTCAAAATTACTTCTTATTTGCAACTGATTGGTGTTGCACAGAATAGGCATGCCCCGTTGCAACTCATGGGTATTGTCCTTCTGCTTTTGCATGCTACTATATATTGCTTTTGGTTTTAGTTAAGCTAACATCACCAATCTTTTAATGATTGCTGGTCTTGGGCTTGTGCACAAGTTATGGCCCAGTTTTTTTACTTAGTAATTTTGGTTTCTTAATGTTTTTAGGAGACACATTTATTCCAGCTACACTTTATGGAAATATAATAAACTAAATAGCAGACAGTGCTATGATGTCAATAGTCATCTGGTTATGAAGTTGTCATTTTAGTCATGAAATAGTCACTGTTCGATATTTCTTGCAATTTCTGGAAACAATTTTGTGTCTTACCACCCAATATTGAATTTGTGCTAACTATACACAAACTGGGCTGAACTCGGATCATGGTATTTAACCATGATAAGCTAAAGGTAGTTTAAACATGTTTAATAAAGTCACTTTTGCTTCTTCTTGTTGTGATATATTGTACTATTATATGGTCAGCTAGAAGATGAAAACTATATTTGTTGGAGTTAAGCTTAAACTAATTTCTTCATGCTGTTGATGTATTTTGTGGTTTCATGCACTTTTGATCGTGAACTTGGAGACAACTTGGAGACTATGCTTATTGGAGAGGCTGCTTCTTGGGAGTGCAAAGTAAGCAGAACAACCCACACAACTACTGCAATCAAAGTAAGTAAAAGCAGCACAATCTGTATGCATTTTATGTACATAGGTATGATACGCTCATTTCCTCACTTTGATTTTGACTAAACTTTATTGTGCAGTAGGAGTAGTTGCTAGAAGTATACTTTGTTGAAAGCTCATCGATGTGCCAATTTTTGATAGTGAAGGTACTGTTTCTGAAAATAGTTTGGTTAGCTTCAGTGTTGTTGGATTCAATATAAATTGAGTTATGTTTTTGGTGCCACAAGGAAATCCTGGACACTTACAATCAAGTTGGGCATACATGTCAAATCTTTTTTGAGGGACGACATATATATCAATTATGTGAGGTGAGGGGATAGAGTTGTGAAGGAAAATTATAAGTAAAACTACTTGACCTAAAAACTTCTTATCTACTGCTTGCTATCAAAACTCAGTGTCTACTGTTTGCCATAAAAACTTTGTCTACTGCTTTGTCATGTTTCGTTTTTTAGTACATATGTACATGTGTGTGGTGAGCTTCATGTCTGAAATTTGCATTGTGCTTACAAGTCAATAAGGCATCTAATGCCAAATAATATTATTTATCTTCACTTGTACATTAGAGTCATCTAATAAGAGAGGTCAATGATGTGACCATATCTTCATGAGTTAGAGACACTACAAGTCCTTAGAGTCATCTAATGACAATAATTATTTTGGTAATCTTTGCCCAAGGATGGGTTTTTGTGGTGGAAGTTTGCTTGGCCACGAAAATAGTTTGGTTGCCTATGCAGTCAAGAATATATGATGAATCTATTTTTCTTCAGTTGTACCTCACCTAATAGGACATGATCATAATAAAATAACTATTATACTTTTAGAGAAGAGACAGATCAAGAAATCTTCATACCTAGATGAACTCGCCTTCTTGATCCTCCACGGAAATTTTTCCTCTAGGACTGGCTAATTTGATCTTTTGCTATCTGTGATGGGCGAAAGGAGAGAAAGGAGGGGGAGGAGGGATGGCATAGGTTAACATATATAGATAGGCCATGCGCCGGATAACTGGGTAGGAAATCATGGCTTGTTCTAGTCCCACCATATATTACTGTATGGGGCAGATCTATTTCCTTTCGAGATCAAATGCCCACCTGTTAATATATTAGAAAAGATGTCAATAATTATAACTTTCTAAATAGGTAAATTGTTATTGTATTCATTAAATAATCAACTTATCATTGATTTGCATGCCAAGATTAGCTATAACTGGCCACACATTTTACATTGTATATACTTAAATAATAATAAAATTAATATATATCCCTGCCAGTGGCATCAAAACATATAACTTTCCAATTTTCGTATTAGTAAAACAATATTGTAACATGTATATACTGTTGCAGGAATTGTTTAAGCACTTTGGGGCTGGTGGCTAGTTAAATTCTGATAATGCATTCACAGACGAGTAAGAAGTTAAACTACATCAGAGATTGGAGAAACTTTACTTATCCACTCGTGCTGCCAAAGTATGAGTAACACAATTTCATCGTCTCTTTTCTTTCTACATGGTTTCCTTTGGATTTAAAACATTGGAATCTTTTGCCAGCATTTTTCAAAGGGACGTTGTTCGGGGTGTGGAGGGCTACATAGTGACAGTACCTAAGCAAGTGGAAATAGGTATGTTGCTCCAATTGTATATTAGCTCCAATTTTACTTACCACATATGTCTATTCTGTTTAATATAGTTCATACATTGAACACATTATATTTTGAATTATATTATATTAGAATGAGATGTGACTGCCTTAGGGTAACTTTATAATAATTTTCTTCCTCACCAAATATAATTGGAAAATGTTGGTATCGAATAATAATTGTCGGAACATCCTGCGACAGACTTGTACTTTATGTAGTCAATAAGAAAACAGTTTGGCGGGGACTAATTTTGTCTACGGTATTCAGGAACACATACAAGATAATCATTGCTTTATCAGAAACATCTTGAGCAAGACAGAGAACTGTGGATCCTGTGTGAATTTGAAGATTGGTGACAATTGAAGGTATGTGCCCTATGACCGTTCGATTGCTGGTTTAAAGTATACGTCGTATCGTATAACAGTGCGTGTATGGATGAAGTTATACGATACAAGATTAGCTACTGCAAAAGAAAATTAATGACGTGCACAATAACGATGAAATGTTAATTAATTTATTTGTTCACTTAAATAGTGTTGGGTTTCGTAGTAATTTCAAAAAAATTCCTACGCACACGCAAGATCATGTGATGCATAGCAATGAGGGGGAGAGTGCTGTCTACGTACCCAACGCAGACCGACTGCGGAAGCGATGACACGACGTAGAGGAAGTAGTCGTACGTCTTCACGATCCAACCGATCAAGCACCGAAACTACGGCACCTCCGAGTTCGAGCACACGTTCAGCTCGATGACGATCCCCGGACTCCGATCCAGCAAAGTGTCGGGGAAGAGTTCCGTCAGCACGACGGCGTGGTGACGATCTTGATGAACTACAGCAGCAGGGCTTCGCCTAAACTCCGCTACAGTATTATCGAGGAATATGGTGGCAGGGGGCACCGCACACGGCTAAGGAACAGATCACGTGGATCAACTTGTGTGTTCTAGGGTGCCCCCTTGCCTCCATATATAAAGGATCCAAGGAGGAGGGGTTCGGCCGGCCCTATGGTGGCGCAGGAGGAGTCCTACTCCTACCGGGAGTAGGACTCCCCCCCCCCTTTTCCTAGTCCAAGTAGGATTGGTCGAGAAGAGAGGGAAAGAGGGGGGCGCCGCCCCTCCCACTTCTCCACTTTAGGCCCATAAGGCCCATTAACCCCCCGGGGGTTCCGGTAACCCCCCGGTGCTCCGGTTTTATCCGATACTCTTCCGGAACCCTTCCGGTGTCCGAATATAGTCATCCAATATATCAATCTTTATGTTTCGACCATTTAGAGACTCCTCGTCATGTCCCTGATCTCATCCGGGACTCCGAACTCCTTCGGTACATCAAAATGCATAAACTCATAATGTAACTGTCATCGTAACCTTAAGCGTGCGGACCCTACGGGTTCGAGAACAATGTAGACATGACCGAGACACGTCTCCGGTCAATAACCAATAGCGGGACCTAGATGCCCATATTGGCTCCTACATATTCTACGAAGATCTTTATAGGTCAGACCGCATAACAACATACGTTGTTCCCTTTGTCATCGGTATGTTACTTGCCCGAGATTCGATCGTCGGTATCCAATACCTAGTTCAATCTCGTTACCGGCAAGTCTCTTTACTCGTTCCGTAATACATCATCTTGCAACTAACATATTAGTTGTAATGCTTGCAAGGCTTATGTGATGTGTATTACCGAGAGGGCCCAGAGATACCTCTCCGACAATCGGAGTGACAAATCCTAATCTCGAAATACGCCAACCCAACATCTAACTTTGGAGACACCTGTAATGCTCCTTTATAATCACCCATTTACGTTGTGACGTTTGGTAGCACCCAAAGTGTTCCTCCGGTAAACGGGAGTTGCATAATCTCATAGTCATAGGAACATGTATAAGTTATGAAGAAAGCAATAGCAACATACTAAACGATCGGGTGCTAAGCTAATGGAATGGGTCATGTCAATCAGATCATTCAACTAATGATGTGACCTCGTTAATCAAATAACAACTCATTGTTCATGGTTAGGAAACATAACCATCTTTGATTAACGAGCTAGTCAAGTAGAGGCATACTAGTGACACTATGTTTGTCTATGTATTCACACATGTATTATGTTTCCGGTTAATACAATTCTAGCATGAATAATAAACATTTATCATGATTATAAGGAAATAAATAATAACTTTATTATTGCCTCTAGGGCATATTTGCTTCAGTCTCCCACTTGCACTAGAGTCAATAATCTAGATTACACTGTAATGATTCTAACACCCATGGAGCCTTGGTGCTGATCATGTTTTGCTCATGGAAGAGGCTTAGTCAACGGGTCTGCAACATTCAGATCCGTATGTATCTTGCAAATCTCTATGTCTCCCACCTGGACTCGATCCCGGATGGAGTTGAAGCGTCTCTTGATGTGTTTGGTCCTTTTGTGAAATCTGGATTCCTTTGCCAAGGCAATTGCACCAGTATTATCACAAAAGATTTTCATTGGACCCGATGCATTAGGTACACCTAGATCGGATATGAACTCCTTCATCCAGACTCCTTCGTTTGATGCTTCCGAAGCAGCTATGTACTCCGCTTCACATGTAGATCCCGCTACGACGCTTTGTTTAGAACTGCACCAACTGACAGCTCCACCGTTTAATGTAAACACGTATCCGGTTTGCAATTTAGAATCGTCCGGATCAGTGTCAAAGCTTGCATCAACGCAACCTTTTACGGTGAGCTCTTTGTCACCTCCATATACGAGAAACATATCCTTAGTCCTTTTCAGGTATTTCAGGATGTTCTTGACCGCTGTCCAATGATCCACTCCTGGATTACTTTGGTACCTCCCTGCTAAACTTATAGCAAGGCACACATCAGGTCTGGTACATAGCATTGCATACATGATAGATCCTATGGCTGATGCATAGGGAACATCTTTCATATTCTCTCTATCTTCTGCAGTGGTCCGGCATTGAGTCTTACTCAATTTCATACCTTGTAACACAGGCAAGAACCCTTTCTTTGCTTGATCCATTTTGAACTTTTTCAAAATTTTGTCAAGGTATGTGCTTTGTGAAAGTCCAATTAAGCGTCTTGATCTATCTCTATAGATCTTAATGGCTAATATGTAAGCAGCTTCACCGAGGTCTTTCATTGAAAAACTTTTATTCAAGTATCCCTTTATGCTATCCAGAAATTCTATATCATTTCCAATCAGCAATATGTCATCCACATATAATATCAGAAATGCTACAGAGCTCCCACTCACTTTCTTGTAAATACAGGCTTCTCCGAAAGTCTGTATAAAATCAAATGCTTTGATCACACTATCAAAGCGTTTATTCCAACTCCGAGATGCTTGCACCAGTCCATAAATGGATCGCTGGAGCTTGCACACTTTGTTAGCTCCTTTTGGATCGACAAAACCTTCCGGTTGCATCATATACAACTCTTCTTCCAGAAATCCATTCAGGAATGCAGTTTTGACATCCATCTGCCAAATTTCATAATCATAAAATGCGGCAATCGCTAACATGATTTGGACAGACTTAAGCATCACTACGGGTGAGAAGGTCTCATCGTAGTCAATCCCTTGAACTTGTCGAAAACCTTTCGCGACAAGTCGAGCTTTGTAGACAGTAACATTACGATCAACGTCAGTCTTCTTCTTAAAGATCCATTTATTCTCAATTGCTTGCCGATCATCGGGCAAGTCAACCAAAGTCCATACTTTGTTCTCATACATGGATCCCATCTCAGATTTCATGGCTTCAAGCCACTTTGCGGAATCTGGGCTCACCATCGCTTCTTCATAGTTCGTAGGTTCATCATGATCTAGTAGCATGACTTCCAGAACAGGATTACCGTACCACTCTGGTGCGGATCTTACTCTGGTTGATCTACGAGGTTCAGTAGTATCTTGATCTGAAGTTTCATGATCATTATCATTGGCTTCCTCACTAACTGGTGTAGGCGTCACCGAAACAGTTTTCTGTGATGAACCACTTTCCAGTAAGGGAGTAGGTACAGTTACCTCGTCAAGTTCTACTTTCCTCCCACTCACTTCTTTCGAGAGAAACTCCTTCTCAAGAAAGTTTCCGAATTTAGCAACAAAAGTCTTGCCTTCGGATCTGTGATAGAAGGTGTATCCAATAGTTTCCTTTGGATATCCTATGAAGACACATTTCTCCGATTTGGGTTCGAGCTTATCGGGTTGAAGCTTTTTCACATAAGCATCGCAGCCCCAAACTTTCAGAAACGACAACTTTGGTTTCTTGCCAAACCATAGTTCATAAGGCGTCGTCTCAACGGATTTTGATGGTGCCCTATTTAACGTGAATGCGGCCGTCTCTAAAGCATAACCCCAAAATGATAGCGGCATATCAGTAAGAGACATCATAGATCGTACCATATCTAGTAAAGTACGATTACGACGTTCGGATACACCATTACGCTGTGGTGTTCCGGGTGGCGTGAGTTGCGAAACTATTCCACAGTTTTTCAAATGTACACCAAACTCGTAACTCAAATATTCTCCTCCACGATCAGATCGTAGAAACTTTATTTTCTTGTTACGATGATTTTCAACTTCACTTTGAAATTCTTTGAACTTTTCAAATGTTTCAGACTTATGCTTCATTAAGTAGATATATGCATATCTGCTTAAATCATCTGTGAAGGTGAGAAAATAACGATATCCGCCACGAGCCTCAATATTCATCGGACCACATACATCGGTATGTATGATTTCCAACAAATCTGTTGCTCTCTCCATAGTACCGGAGAACGGTGTTTTAGTAATCTTGCCTATGAGGCACGGTTCGCAAGTACCAAGTGATTCAGAATCAAGTGGTTCCAAAAGTCCATCAGTATGGAGTTTCTTCATGCGCTTTATACCGATATAACCTAAACGACAGTGCCACAAATAAGTTGCACTTTCATTATCAACTCTGCATCTTTTGGCTTCAACATTATGAATATGTGTATTACTACTATCGAGATTCAATAAGAATAGACCACTCTTCAAGGGTGCATGTCCATAAAAGATATTACTCATATAAATAGAACAACCATTATTCTCTGATTTAAATGAATAACCATCTCGCATTAAACAAGATCCAGATATAATGTTCATGCTCAATGCTGGCACCAAATAACAATTATTTAGGTCTAATATTAATCCCGAAGGTAGATGTAGAGGTAGTGTGCCGACCGCGATCACATCGACTTTGGAACCGTTTCCCACGCGCATCGTCACCTCGTCCTTAGCTAATCTTCGCTTAATCCGTAGCCCCTGTTTCGAGTTGCAAATATTAGCAACAAAACCAGTATCAAATACCCAGGTGCTACTGCGAGCATTAGTAAGGTACACATCAATAACATGTATATTATATATACCTTTGTTCACCTTGCCATCCTTCTTATCCGCCAAATACTTGGGGCAGTTCCGCTTCCAGTGACCAGTCTGCTTGCAGTAGAAGCACTCAGTTTCAGGCTTAGGTCCAGACTTGGGTTTCTTCTCTTGAGCAGCAACTGGCTTGCCGTTCTTCTTGAAGTTCCCTTCTTCTTTCCTTTGCCCTTTTTCTTGAAACTAGTGGTTTTGTTAACCATCAACACTTGATGCTCCTTTTTGATTTCTACCTCCGCAGCTTTCAGCATTGCGAAGAGCTCGGGAATAGTCTTGTTCATCCCTTGCATATTATAGTTCATCACGAAGCTCTTGTAGCTTGGTGGCAGTGATTGGAGAATTCTGTCAATGACGCAATCATCCGGAAGATTAACTCCCAATTGAATCAAGTGATTATTATACCCAGACATTTTGAGTATATGCTCACTGACAGAACTGTTCTTCTCCATCTTGCAGATATAGAACTTATTGGAGACTTCATATCTCTCAATTCGGGCAATTGCTTGAAATATTAACTTCAACTCCTGGAACATCTCATATGCTCCATGACGTTCAAAACGTCGTTGAAGTCCCGATTCTAAGCCGTAAAGCATAGCACACTGAACTATCGAGTAGTCATCAGCTTTGCTCTGCCAGACGTTCATAACATCTGGTGTTGCTCCAGCAGCAGGCCTGGCACCCAGCGGTGCTTCTAGGACGTAATTCTTCTGTGCAGCAATGAGGATAATCCTCAAGTTACGGACCCAGTCCGTGTAATTGCTACCATCATCTTTCAACTTTGCTTTCTCAAGGAACGCATTAAAATTCAACGGGACAACAGCACGAGCCATCTATCTACAATCAACATAAACAAGCAAGATACTATCAGGGACTAAGTTCATGATAAATTTAAGTTCAATTAATCATATTACTAAAGAACTCCCACTTAGATAGACATCTCTCTAATCCTCTAAGTGATCACGTGATCCAAATCAACTAAACCATGTCCGATCATCACGTGAGATGGAGTAGTTTCATCGGTGAACATCATTATGTTGATCATATCTACTATATGATTCACGCTCGACCTTTCGGTCTCCGTGTTTCGAGGCCATATCTGTATATGCTTGGCTCGTCAAGTATAACCTGAGTATTCTGCGTGCGCAACTGTTTTGCACCCGTTGTATTTGAACGTAGAACCTATCACACCCGATCATCACGTGGTGTCTCAGCACGAAGAACTTTCGCAACGGTGCATACTCAGGGAGAACACTTCTTGATAATTTAGTGAGAGATCATCTTATAATGCTACTGCCAATCAAAGCAAGATAAGATGCATAAAAAGATAAACATCACATGCAATCAATATAAGTGATATGATATGGCCATCATCATCTTGTGCCTGTGATCTCCATCTCCGAAGCACCGTCATGATCACCATCGTCACCGGCGCGACACCTTGATCTCCATCGTAGCATCGTTGTCGTCTCGCCAATCTTATGCTTCCACGACTATTACTACCGTTTAGTAATAAAGTAAAGCATTACATCGCGATTGCATTGCATACAATAAAGCGACAACCATATGGCTCCTGCCAGTTGCCGATAACTCGGTTACAAAACATGATCATCTCATACAATAAAATTCAGCATCATGCCTTGACCATATCACATCACAACATGCCCTGCAAGAACAAGTTAGACGTCCTCTACTTTGTTGTTGCATGTTTTACGTGGCTGCTACGGGCTTAAGTAAGAACCAATCTCACCTACGCATCAAAACCACAACGATTGTTTGTCAAATAGACTCCGTTTTAACCTTCGCAAGGACCGGGCGTAGCCATACTTGGTTCAACTAAAGTTGGAGAGACAGTCGCCCGCAAGCCATCTCTGTGCAACGCACGTCGAGGGAACCGGTCTCGCGTAAGCGTACGCGTAAGGTTGGTCCGAGTCGTCTCGTCCAACAATACCGCCGAACCAAAGTATGACATGCTGGTAGGCAGTATGACTTGTATCGTCCACAACTCACTTGTGTTCTACTCGTGCATATAACATCAACATAAATAACTTATGCTCTGATACCACTGTTGGGTTTCGTAGTAATTTCATAAAAATTCCTACGCACACGCAAGATCATGTGATGCATAGCAATGAGGGGGAGAGTGTTGTCTACGTACCCAACGCAGACCGACTGCGGAAGCGATGACACGACGTAGAGGAAGTAGTCGTACGTCTTCACGATCCAACCGATCAAGCACCGAAACTACGGCACCTCCGAGTTCGAGCACACGTTCAGCTCGATGACGATCCCCGGACTCCGATCCAGCAAAGTGTCGGGGAAGAGTTCCGTCAGCACGACGGCGTGGTGACGATCTTGATGAACTACAGCAGCAGGGCTTCGCCTAAACTCCGCTACAGTATTATCGAGGAATATGGTGGCAGGGGGCACCGCACACGGCTAAGGAACAGATCACGTGGATCAACTTGTGTGTTCTAGGGTGCCCCCTTGCCTCCGTATATAAAGGATCCAAGGGGGAGGGGTTCGGCCGGCCCTATGGTGGCGCAGGAGGAGTCCTACTCCTACCGGGAGTAGGACTCCCCCCTCCCTTTTCCTAGTCCAAGTAGGATTGGTGGAGAAGAGAGGGAAAGAGGGGGGCGCCGCCCCTCCCACTTCTCCACTTTAGGCCCATAAGGCCCATTAACCCCCCGGGGGTTCCGGTAACCCCCCGGTGCTCCGGTTTTATCCGATACTCTTCCGGAACCCTTCCGGTGTCCGAATATAGTCATTCAATATATCAATCTTTATGTCTCGACCATTTCGAGACTCCTCGTCATGTCCCTGATCTCATCCGGGACTCCGAACTCCTTCGGTACATCAAAATGCATAAACTCATAATGTAACTGTCATCGTAACCTTAAGCGTGCGGACCCTACGGGTCGAGAACAATGTAGACATGACCGAGACACGTCTCCGGTCAATAACCAATAGCGGGACCTGGTTGCCCATATTGGCTCCTACATATTCTACGAAGATCTTTATCGGTCAGACCGCATAACAACATACGTTGTTCCCTTTGTCATCGGTATGTTACTTGCCCGAGATTCGATCGTCGGTATCCAATACCTAGTTCAATCTCGTTACCGGCAAGTCTCTTTACTCGTTCCGTAATACATCATCTTGCAACTAACATATTAGTTGTAATGCTTGCAAGGCTTATGTGATGTGTATTACCGAGAGGGCCCAGAGATACCTCTCCAACAATCGGAGTGACAAATCCTAATCTCGAAATACGCCAACCCAACATCTACCTTTGGAGACACCTGTAATGCTCCTTTATAATCACCCATTTACGTTGTGACGTTTGGTAGCACCCAAAGTGTTCCTTCGGTAAACGGGAGTTGCATAATCTCATAGTCATAGCAACATGTATAAGTTATGAAGAAAGCAATAGCAACATACTAAACGATCGGGTGCTAAGCTAATGGAATGGGTCATGTCAATCAGATCATTCAACTAATGATGTGACCTCGTTAATCAAATAACAACTCATTGTTCATGGTTAGGAAACATAACCATCTTTGATTAACGAGCTAGTCAAGTAGAGGCATACTAGTGACACTATGTTTGTCTATGTATTCACACATGTATTATGTTTCCGGTTAATACAATTCTAGCATGAATAATAAACATTTATCATGATTATAAGGAAATAAATAATAACTTTATTATTGCCTCTAGGGCATATTTCCTTCAAATAGTTCACTGTAAATAATGAGTGTATACATCGTATCGTATAACAGTGCGTGTATGTATGAAGTTATACGATACGAGATTAGGCTTTAGAACTTTAGTGTGACAAAAAAGCCCAGATGGTTTGCCCTGCCCCACTTAAACACAGGGACATATGGTGGCTCTCCTACTATTGATTTTTATCGAGAGCATGCGAAACGCATCCCTTAGCTTTAGAGAAGGGGACAAACAATATGTACAAGATTTACATGGCTGCAGGCATCGCCCACGACGTGCCTGCCATCTTCTAAAAACCCACCTAGGCTACTATTCACAAGAATGTAGAACTCCACTCCCTCTAGCTAGAGCCCACAGGTGGCGCTCCATGAAAATGTTCCCGGCCAGTTATTGCTCATTAGACAGATTATTCCTAACTAAAAATCTACCATTCTTGCTTCCATATACTCCAGCAAATCAACATGACAAAAGAGTCGAAGTCCTTTCAGTGTGTCTTGGGCATCCTCTCACTCGAAGCCACCCACCACTCTTCCACCTTTTCATGCCCATTGGGTATCAGCTGCAGAGGTATCACTACCTTGGAAAAGCATTCGAACCAGACCTGTCTGGCATAGACGCATTTTGTAAGGATGTGATCCACCGTGTCCTACTCCTGATCACACAAGAAGCATGAAGATATCTGATCTAGCAAACCGTGTCGAACTCGCCTATCCGACGTCCAGATCCTATATTGGACGGCCAACCACATAAGTAGCTTGCATGAGGTGCCCCGCTTTTCCATATCGCGTCCGCAAGCTGAAATTGCACCCATCCCTCACACATAATCGCATAAGCCGAAGTAGCCGAGTAGGTGCCCGCACCGTTCCATCACATACTAAAGATTAGTATGTGCATACTCTACTCATGCCGCCTCTTCCCCTCATCCTCTATCCTTGATGCATCATGCCGCCTCTCTCCCTTATCCTCCCTCGATTGCAGCACTGATCGGGAATCGGAATGTCAAGCTCGATTTCTAGTTTGAGAAGCTAGACGCCTTGCCCGAATAAGTTGCTTTGTCGTCGGAGTGGTTGAATCGTCGTAGGGTAGGAGATATGTTTGTGGGTGCGATTGTTTTATCGGCTGATCCGCTCGACCCCTCACCGGTTAAGCTGATTTATCTCCGAAGGACATGGATGTTAGCTTATTTTTTAGCGTCTACGGCAAAAGCTAGGCGCTAGGCCAATGCCCAGGGCTTAACCTCCCAAAGGCGAGCGCTTAACAAACAGAATAAAAACTTGAGATTTCTACATACTGCATCTTATTCATCTAAATTTTTTATTAAATTACCGTCGAAAATTGAATGACATGTTGTCATGACGCCAATCCATGAGTTCGGTGTTCCATCCAAGGACCCTAGCCTGCAACACTTCATTGAGTTCTTGCTTCAAAATAGTGATCTCATTCATCATCTCTTTGTTGTGAGTGCTATTTCCCACTTGTCGTCCGTCTAGTGATGGATTAAATATGATAACCCTTCTCCTCATCTGATTTACCACGAGTAGACCATACGAGGAATCCGGGATAGACAATGGAAGTAGATACTACAGAAGGTCAACACAGGTTAATTGCTATCAGGAAAGAAAAAATAATTTAGGAATTAAAGAATCTTACAATTGTGGAGTTGAACACATCATATCTGGGAAAGGGCTGTAGAACAGCATTGTTGATCAGCGTCAAGGTGCGCTGCCCTTGTGGCATCCAGGAATACCTTAGAGCTCGTGATTGAGCATGAAACTGCAAGTCAAAATAATGTTTTCCTCCAACCATGTTGGTGCCTACATGCCTCTCTACTTCAGCGCTCGCAAGCTTTCGAACAGCGAGATTGAAGCAGTCGGGATGTAGGCTTGCTGAGGTAACAAATAGTGTGTCTTTCAGCATTCTGAGGCTGATTTCGATCCGGTACGGTGCATCGCTTCTTATCCAGATTGAGCTGCACGTAAAAATATAAAAAACTGGTTAGCACTATGAATGGTACTTTAAAACAATTTTTTTTTCATATGGTAATATTTTCTAGATAA
Source organism: Triticum dicoccoides (assembly GCF_002162155.2). Classification (NCBI taxonomy): domain Eukaryota; kingdom Viridiplantae; phylum Streptophyta; class Magnoliopsida; order Poales; family Poaceae; genus Triticum; species Triticum dicoccoides. The sequence goes on from NC_041383.1 coordinate 16,128,067, forward strand.
TCTAATAGCTACGAGCAGAACGTAATATTTTGATAAACTATAGAGCATGAAACTTGTTGCAGCACCTTCTAGCAAAAGCTAAAATTAAATAATAATTTCTCTATAAGAACAATATTAATTTGCTAGAAATTAATAGCATTCAAATTTAGGTAGCAACCATTATACCAAGTTTCCTGGCTGTTTAAAAACAATATTAAATGGTTGTACAATAAACTAACGACATTAAGTTTTTCAACACTTGTACAACAAATAATACGGTTGATGTTCAACGGAAATACTGCAAAACATTTAACAAAAATAATTTTGTACTGATGGCCGCATAAAGTAAGATTTCATCTAAAGAAAAACAAATCAAGCAATATCATACTACTATATCAAACAGAGTCTGATGTGTACGACCTAGTTCTAATGAGATTTATTTAGAGAAAATAAACATAGAATAGCATAACTTACTCTAGTGTCTGCTCATCATGAACGCCGTTCATAAAGCCGAATATATATTCGAGTGCATCTTCCACGTAATGCCTTGGTGGGGGCAGAAGATGCAGGGGTGCAGGCAAATCCTCATGGGGGTCGGCCACATCATCGTGGAGCTGGAGGGCAGCCTCATTGGGGTCGGGGGCAGCGGCAGCCAGGGTAGCCGGTGCATCGTTTCCAATGATAGGCTCCATCATTGATCGATACGCGTGAGTGATCGTTCGCTGAGGTGTCTTGGCAATTAGGATGTCGATGCAGCATATATTTGGCATCTAGATTTATTGCGTCCAAATGCTTTTTATTGCCTGCCGAAAAAAATCGGCGGTGGGAGTATAAACGGATATACTTTGAATGCTATTTATTGCCTGCCAAATATATCAAATCGTTTTTACTGCTTTTTATTGCCTGCCAAATATATCAAGTCGTTTTAAGGCGTAGATGATTCTTTCTAATTATAAAAATTCGTGAGGGGGGCGTATCAGATCTTTCTCCTTCTTTATAGTTGAAAATTTTGTTCCTAAGGATTGCCATATTTACACTTCAATATCAACGAATCGAAAAAAATCAACCTTTGTAAAAAACCAGATATACCGAATTAAGCACGCGTACAAAAAATACATACTGCCATAATGGCTACACGTAGAGTTGACAAGCAACAAGAAAAAACACTTTAACAGAAATGTTTGTCCTGTGTGAATACATTATTATTCCAAATGTAGATAAAAGGACCGAGGGAAACGAGCTATTTAATGAGCTGTCTTGAAAAACAAACTCATCTACTGTCCATTTTTCCTGGCTACAACTGCAACATTGACGTATGATAGTGTTTCGTCAAGTGTCGTTAAGCAGGCTTCGTGGATGTATACAAAAAACAATTAATTAGTACTAATATCATCGTAATAAAAAAATGAACAAAAAGCCATAAAAATCAAAATAGTTTATAGAACTTACCTTGAAGATGATGAACATCATCGTCTATGTCGGGGGAGAACAAGAATGTGCTCTCCCTCATAGTCTCCAGGCACTTATCCCTCCGGTTTAGCTGTATGTACGTAACTGCAATTTTCTCGAATAAATTTTCAGTGCACTGCAAGTGTTTCAAGTGACGACCAGCATGCTCTTGACTTAGGCGTATAAAAAGTATCTCCCATCTGGAATGATAAAGATATGTTGATGGTAGTCAACTATCAAATAACAATAATCATATAAAACCTCAAGTACTGATTGGAGTTTATCGAAAATTCATAATGCCTATCTCAACAAAATGGACCTGCCGTCTATATAATGAATCCCACCTATGTTGTATCCTACCAGCATAGACAAGAATACCAAGAACATCTGGAAAAAATTAATTCTGGGTGAGACAAAATGTTGAATGGATAAATATGCAAAAACAAACTAAAATATGTTGCACCGGTAATGGTTTTGTCTCGTAGCAAGGATATGGCACCAAGTTGTGGGAAAAAAGGTGGACAGATTGTCGATGCAATACTGTGCACCGATGTCCTAACCATTGTCATAGCATTTAGTTCAATGACGAACTCCATGCATAGATACCAGAAGTGACCATCTAGCATTTCCGTGGGGTTTATCCCAACGCTAGTGAAGTTATATGTTAGCCCAGTCTGCAGATTGTCGTTGAATCGATAAGCTTGGTTGTTGAAGGCGATTGCTTCAATCTTTGTTCCCTAGAATTTTTTAATAATTCAAATAACAAGACTTTAGAACGGATGTGTATATACATTAAAAAAGGTTGATATATTTAGTGATCACTAATCTCATACTTCCTGGTCCAGAAGTATGCAACGAAAGTATGGGTTTCCCATTGCATGCACCCTAATATGGGACTTCCACATCACCTTAGCTCGAATGATCCAACATCTGTGATAGATATGTTCCATCCGTACACTTTGAAAATTCAGGTACCTACATAAAATAATACAAAATGATGAGATAAACAAACGGTGATGTCAGATAAGCGTGCACGTAGATCTGTACACTTGCCTGTTCATCGGAGGGATGATGGGATCCGGTGGATTCGCCATCACCCTCGTCGAGGGCCTCGAGCTGTACGATATCACCATGGTCAGGGAGCTAATGAATGAAGTGTTAAAGAATGATAGAGGGGCACATGGGCATATATAGTCCAAGGGGCCCATAGGCGGGAAAATCAAAATTCTTTCAATATTTGCATGTGGCCGTGTAGCAAAAAAGACACTCCAATATCGAAATGATTATAAATAGTAAGTTATGAGTGTTCTTTGGCAACAAAATATTTATTGCTAAAACTTTTTGAATCAATTAATTATTTATAGATATTTGAGATTCTAAATCTGATAAAAATCATGTCAATTATCTCACCAGTATCAATGATTCCTTTTTGCCTGTTAATACGCTATATCTCTACTCCTAATGATGACTTCAGATCTTTAGTTAGAAACGCAATAATTGGATATATATCGTAATAATTAAGGTGATAGTGCGTTAAGGTAAGTGTATTCACGCAATAAATATATTACCATTAATTACAAACATGTAATCAATTAAATATTGATTATTTACTCAGTTTTTATTTAGCTATATTCACGCAATTAATATTATTACCATGAATTCACTAATATTTCATCGATTAAAAATATTGGCATTAATTACAAACATGTAATCAATTAAAAAATCGATTGTTTACTCAGCTTTGATTACACTATCTGTTTATTTATAATATCCCAGGATATTAGTTTTTAGTACATGCGATGAGACGTCTTTGTGTTACTTTGCAACACTATTTTACGGGCATTTTAGAATAGTCACAATTTTGATGGTAGCGTGTATTCATATAAGAACAAGATAAATATCTGTTCTTTATGAGAGTTTGCATCAGCTTGTTGCTCTCCGTGTATTCATATAAGAAAAATAAAAACATAGCATGTTAGGCGACAAAAATCAAAGGGATGATCAAAAACAGAGAGTAAGAAACCAAGCATGAAACAATGTATGTTCTTTATTCATACTTTTATAGTTTGACTCCAAATCGATTACAATGCAAAATGCTCTTAAGGAGCGTTCAAACATAAAACATAAAAAGCTGTAAAGAATAATGTATAACTCCTAATGATTGCTCTTTTCAAGGCATTTCCGTCTTCTTGTCACATGCTTGCATGTGCTTCACAACCATATATTCCAACTTCTCGATCTTCTTTACGAGAGTTTGCATGAGCTTGTTGCTCTCCTTGGTTGCCTGCAGAATTTGATCGTTTGTAGTAGCCCAACTGTCCCCCAAACCTTCTTTCCTAACGGGATAACTACTACTAATAGGCTCGACGTGATTATGCATCCTAAGACATTTTGACTTTGGCGTGTTACTCTCAACAAAGGGAAGCATAGGCGTAGTGCTGTCATCATCTTCCAGTACACTGAGATCTTCCTGCCAACGAATATCCTCAACAGCATCATCGCTGAAGCGAATTGAACTGTTGGATGACGCCATGTGAGAGGAGGATCGAGTGTCAAGAAATAGTTTAACTTGTTCAAGAGAGGTCCGGTAAGGTCGCTAGAACGGTTGATCAATATATAAGCGTTTATAGGAAGCTCTGATTAGGAAATGGTTAATCAAATCCACCGATTTGGTCACGATCAAATATTAATTAATAGGATCAATTTTGCGATTCGGTGAGTAAAACCTACTATATGATTAAAAGACATTTCAAGATATCCTGTCTTAAGATTTCATTCCTGATAAACCGAATAGGATTTTTTTTATAAAGGAAGCAAATAAGATAGTTAACATGCGCGTATTGTTTTAGTGACAGGATATCAGAGATTCGCGAAATATCTGCCTATAATTTCATAATTAATTATAATTTTACACACCAGATGATTCTGTTATTAAATAGCTGTTTGTATGGACAAAACGTTTGTTAGTTTTAGAATATCTTCTTTTACATTTTTAGTACAACGTTGTCTTGTTTCAGTATGTTATTTTCAGCGTACATAACAAAAAATACATTATGAAGGCGGAAATATTTCAACGGAACATTAATTAACTTAGAACACACGGTAGAGTATGTTTCCAACATTCCGGATGTGGTTATTTGAAATACTAATAAAACAACGACGTGAATTTTGTATAGTTAAACTCTGGAAGGAAATTGCAAAGAGATGAAACATATGAGGGTTGTGTTTCCTTAGTACGTAGATTCATTATTTAAAGAGACTAAACATATATTATATCTTCAAAGATCTCACAAATCTCAACACAGTAGAAGCTGGAACAGTAGCATGTGCCATTAGAAAACAAAGTGGCATCGCAGCAACATACAATGTGTTGCAATGTGTCTGCTTCCTTCAAAGCCTTTCTTTCTGGACCAAAACAGGCTTTCGTTCCGTTTTATATATAAAGCAACTCAACACAATACAGTGCACGCCTGAGCAACACAATGTGGCAAGAAGGCTCTCTTACAAGGCAGGATAAAAGATATAACAAGAAATCTAGACCTAGCCTAACGCCTCGCCGAGGTCTGGCAGACGACGCTTTTATGGGTGTCTCCTATTCTTAAGCTAATTACTATCTTTCTTTCCTTGCATTCTAGTTGCTAACAATTGATGTCGTACAGAAGGTAGGTGCATACAAAACTTGGTACACACAAAACTTGCATCCTGAGATAAAAAAAAGGCAACTGAGCGAGCATAAAAAACCAAACAAGCAGCTACCTTAATCAGTTAGAAGAACCACGATCCGACCATTAGATCACACAGTTAAAAAAAATAAGCGAGTACATGGCAAAAGACGCAAGTGAGCATCCATCTTACTTTATTACACTCACCAAAGTGATTACCTGCAGCCTTGCTACATGCAGCCTTGCTACATGCAGCAGCTTTGTGGGTGCAGATCGGTTGTGCGGAGGCGCCATGAACACGGGGTCTGAACTATTTGTTAGGTCTGACCTATTGAAGATGCGCAGTAAATTCATGAGGGTAAATGAACCAATGCAAAAAAAAAATATTTAACCTGAACTGAACTGTTAAGTAATTAGTTTGGATAAGATAAACATCCAACTATTCTAATTTTTTCCCAAATATTGTACACTTCAGCGATCATTTTATTATCTATTTGAAGTACATATGGAAAATATATCTTCACAACATACACAATTTCCCTCCTGCGTGTGTTGGACTTATAATTCAGACATGTTAAATTGCCGTAATACAAAAGATTCATTGCATGTTCCAGGTCTTTATCCTGCCAATCATTATATCTGAATCACATAGTAAGCAAGAAAAAGTACGCTTGTAGAATATCTTTAACTGCGAATTTCAAAGTCTCAAAAAAGAAATATATATGTAAAAAACGAATTACAGTTTATCTTGACCATCGCAAGAGTAAATGCTTTGTCATTACTAAACCTGCCAGTATATTAAGACCAAACTTTAGCCTGTAAGGACTTCCTTGTAGACGATGTTCTTCATCGAGGTCAGTAAGGACACAGTCGGTCTTTTTCGCTTCTTTGGATTGTCCTTTAGCTTGTTGGCCTTCTCCTTCGGCTTCTCCTTCTGAATGAGTATCTTTATGTTTCTCTTCGCGGTGGCTCGAGACAAAGCAACATATAGCTGACCATGAGAGAACACGGGATTGGGTAGATAGACACCAACAATCGGGATGGTCTGCCCTTGAGCCTTGTTAATGGTCATAGCAAAGCTAAGCCTTATTGGAAATTGCTTTCTCTTAAACTTGAATGGAAACATGTCGTTTTCAGATGGGCATAGAGGTATTCGAGGAAGGAAGACCCTCCTGCCAGCGTGTTGTCCAATCACGATTTCTGCATCAATGGTGTTCCTCTCAAAACCTCTTACAACAAGCCTAGTGCCGTTACACAGTCCATTAGCTGGATCAATGTTCCTTAGAAGTATGACAGGGCAGTTCAGCTTTAGCTTGAGTGCATGCGGAGGAAGACCATTAGGAGTCAATCCATTCAGAAACTCCTGAGCGTAGTAGCCATATGGGTCGTCCTCCGCACTGTCAAAGCTATGGTAGATTACTTCATCTCCAAGAAAACGCTCTATCATGCGGATGTTGATCTTGTCGACATTGTCGTTTGTAGTGGAAAGGATTGCTCGAGATGTCATGTAATTTGAATCAGACATGTTGTCATCTAGACTCGGGAACACGTGGTCAATAAGCTTATCCAGGTCGTCAACCTCGCCTGAAGATGGCAGACAAATGTCTTCAGGGAGTACTATGTTGCCTTGATCGTCGGCATCCTCAGTGCCATTGCCGACCCTTAGCAAATAATCTGCAAACCACCTGTCATTATGAGCCCTCATGTTGGTGATGAGCTTCAGTTGCTGCATACCCTTCCATAGATGAGAACTTCGCAGGGTTGCATCAATTATCTGGCCCCGAGACCCCCTTCTGACGACCGGAAGCCCCTGCCTAAAGTCCCCGCCAAAAACAACAGTTTTTCCTCCAAAGGGTCGATCGCGTATTCCCATGATGTCACGCATGCTATTGTCCAATGCCTCGACTGCTTGTCGCTTCGTCATGCTGGCCTCGTCCCATATTATCAATGACGCCATCCTTAGCAGCTTGGCGGTTCCACTCTGCTTGGTGAAGCTGCACGAGGCTCCATCATCGCAGCTTAATGGGATCTTGAACCTCGAGTGGGCAGTCCTGCCGCCATGCATGATAGAAGCGGCGACGCCTGACGTCGCGGTAGTGATACCAATCTTGCCCTTGCTCCTCACCTTGGCAAGCATTGCCCTGTATAGGAAGGTCTTCCCTGTACCTCCAGGGCCATCAACAAAGAATACACCACCATCACCGCATTCAACAGCCCCTAGTATCTCGTTGAATGCAGCCCTCTGCTCCAAGTTCAAGGAAGATGCCAATTTAGTGTCATCCATGTCAAACACAAGGTTGATTCCTCGATGACCTCTCTTGCCTCGCCCTCTGTTGGGTCAAACGCGTCATCTATGCTTGGAAGAGCAAAATCAACAATGTCTTTACCCATGGACTGCAACATACCCCTAATGTCAAGCAACATCATCTGCTCCACCTCGTCAGGGGAAGTGCGTGTTCGACGATAGTCATCTGACATAGACTCGAGGTGCCTATCCCATAAACCACGCACGTCGCCAGGCTCGCAGTGCACCAAGATGGTTGCGAAGAGCCTCCTAAGAGAACATGGCATCGCCCACTGCTCAGCCTCATTAAGACAGTCGTCGAGCGTGTTGTCTGCCTCAATGAGACCCAACCGTTCAGCAGCCTCTCTAAAGCTCCCACATAGCACACCGTCAACGGTGAGCAAGTCGCAACATGGTTTAGCAACACACGCAGGTAGTATCGCTCCCCCTCGGCAGGATTGGCAGACACTATGCGACCTATTTGAAAACGCTCGACCCAAGGCCTCCAAGACTTACTTTTCAGCTGCCACGTGAAGCTTCCGAGGAAATTCTTGTACAATATATGCCTAGCCCAAGGATGTTCCTGGTTAGCCTTGAAATACTCCGTTAACATGGATTTTGAAGCAGTTTCGGAGGTGACAACATTCTTCAAGTTAGCCTGCGCATTGAATGCAACCTTGTGCATATTGGGGAGATGAAGAGGCAACTGCAATACAGGCGGGTGATTGGCGCAAAGTGCAAAGCCAAATATCCTCCACATAGCCTCCGGTGGGGTAATCCACCTTGCGTCAACGTGCCTCTTGATCTCATCAATGTTACCATCGGCATCGGGCTGGTCGATGCTGAAAGAAGCCTTATCATGGCCCTTGTAAATGTACTTGTAAAGATATTTGACAGCCTTTATGCTAGAGCAGACCTCAACGTTGATGTGGCAATTGAACATCCGCAGAAGGTATGGATTATAAGGCACAACCCATCTGTTGTCCAACATCTTTCCTCGGACCTTAGCACGTCTACCATCGTCTCTCCGCCGATAAATTGGGTAGGAGTCCTTCCCTTGTGATGTGTTTTCATTGAACGGCCACGGGTATCTGCACTTGCATCCGTTTTCTTGCATGCATACATTTTTTGGGTTCAGAGCACCGCATGGTCCATGCATCATATGTTTTACCACCATTGCATACAATTCCGGGTACTTATGCTTGTCTGGGAGCTCAGCGGAAATGAGTCGGTCATACTGCTCCGGGATGATAAGCTTATATGCTGAGTCCATGATCAACAAAAAATGTGCATGGGGAAGGCCCCTTTTTTGGAACTCGACTACATAAACATAAGCAACAACAACACCCAGAATATGCTTATTGAACAAAATGTCTTTCATAGCCTCTAGTTTGTCGTAGAACACGCGAGCCACAATATCTGGTCGGTCTTGCGCCGTCTGACCAGGCAACAACTCATTCGATATCTCTTCCCATTTAGGATTGCAAGTCATGGTCAAGAAGATGTCAGGCTTCCCGTATGTATGGACAATTGCCATGGCGTCCATATGTCTCTTTTTCATGTCGCGGTCACCACCAGGGTATGTTCCAGGGAGCACTATTCTTGTCCCAACAGCGCTTGCTCGCGTCTCGCCCGATGTGATCGCATCAACAACTCCTTTATACAAGTCGGCCCGAATCTGCGTCTGGTTCTTCCTGAACCACCTCAACCGAAAACTCTCAATCTTGAGATACATGTCGACCACCCATTGCTGCAGCAGGCGTGCTCCACAGAGTATGGGATTGAAAATGGCAGGCCGTGTCTGCAGCATGTAACAGTAGTAGTCTCTGACAGAGACGTACAACCTGCTATTCCCCTCTGCACGTGATCGAGTACCATCAAAATGATGATATATTCTAGCAATTAGATATTAGTTGTAACAAAATGGGATGCATACGACATACCTGCATCATCGTCATCATCAAGGCCCAATTGAGGATTTAATTCAACCTCCCAAGGAACATTATGTTTAGGTAGCTTCGGATGCCAACCTAGTTCCCCCCTTGGATAGAATAGGGGATAAGACAATGGGTCATATGCTCCGAAGGTCACACGTATACTGTGCCTTTCATTGTTGTTACCACAAAGTGTTATCCTCCGATCAAACCTTTTTGCTAGGTCGTTGCCCTCAACCCAAATTGCAGCGACCTCAGATGACAACGGTCTATTATATCTTCTTTGGTCAAGCCTCTTATCGGTGTTTAGGTCTATCCTATAATCGTCGAGGTTGTCCTTGTGTGCACCCAAACTCCTAAATTGCTGGGAGTATGGGTTTTCTTTGAGTATGTGTACTAACTTCTTCACGACATCCTGGTCTAATTGCTTGGTGGCCGCCTTACGATGACTTATGGTTGGGTCGTCATCATAGAAGTACAACTGCAGATGTTCTGGACGTGAGCTAGGCCCGAACGAATGTACATTGTGGTAGATGGTGCTGTGTGCCCTGAATGTGTACACCCCAGACTTCATGTTTGTGTAGTTCTCATCAAGGTTGACGCCCAGGGTTGTGAATGCGAAATGCTCGTTGAAGAACCGTATGTTTTCACAAAAATGTCTAGAATCTGCATCCATGCTGGACCATAGCCTCATCAGCTCTGGGATTGGTTCCGGTTGCGTAAGTTCGATCTGGCCATTACGACAGCAAAACCCGTCGGTCTCAGACTCAAACTTCTTGGCATTGCAGTGCTTGCAGTTTGCGGCGAGCTTGAGGATGTGAGTGGTGTCTGGTATGTTTGTGTAGACACAGTCTAATGGATCAACCTTGCTAGCTATAGCAGACGACATGCTCGCTTCCTCGTCCTCCTCCATGGTTTCATTATCAGATCCTACGGGCATTTGTTCAAACATGATGTTCAAAAAAGTATTTCCTATCAACTATAATTAAAAAAAACTCCACAACTTCATAGTTCTTAGTTGACCATACCTTGGTCATGAAACATGTAGTACTCCTCATCCATCAACTCGGATGGCATTGGCACATCGAACATGATGCGGTCTCGGGAAACATCAGTGTCGTCTGCATTATCGTCATGGCGAATGTGTCAATAGACGATATCATGTCAGAAGAGGGTTGCTGGGTGTGATCATAACAACGTAACAATAGCATTTTCATACCATTAGTACCAACAAAGTGATTCGGCATGACCCTCGGAGGGTCGTCATCATATGAATCATCTTCGGTGGATAGATAGAGGGGTATTGCGCGGCAGGTGGATGATGGACATATAGATGTTGAGCTTGCTAGGTCTGGACGTGGGAGTGTGAGGGATTCCTTGCACGGGGTGTTCTTTTTTGAAGCATAAGTTGCCTTTCTCTTTGCACTCAGCTGCCCCTTCACTTTGCTGCATGACCTCCATTCTCGCAGCTTATCATTTTTTCCTTCAAGATCTTTCGATCCCTCATCCACTTGTTTCCGATATGTTGCTCGCCTCGTCGTGTTTGATTGCTCCACTTGTTCTAGAGTTAAGTTACATTTGCGTTCCTTAACACCCTGCCTCATAGCTAGGTGGTAATCATGAATGTCATCAGAAGTGATTGTAGTGGAATGAGGCAATAACGCATCACCTTGTGTAAATGATGTGTGGATGGACCTAGTTGGGTCGGCTGTATATACATGTTGATACAAACATAATCAGATCTGAATTAATTGGTAATTGGTACCCAAGGTACCAATGAATTATCTAATGTATATATACAATGCTTAGTTCAATCTGAAATCTGTGAACGTTAAAACATTGAAGTTCAAACGTTTGACTTGCATGAAAATACATTAACCATACTTAATGGCAAACATTATGAATATGTACTATAAAATGTAGATGAAAAATAAAGCATCATAACCTGATATCGTAAGGGCGGGAAGATTTTCATCTTGGTGATTATCCACAGCTCTAGTTCTTGACTTTATAGTAATATTTCTATCGTCAAGCTTTATCGACGATGTTTGTTCCCCATTAGTTATATCACCTAGAGCGATCCGTGGAACACTTTGGGTACCTGCATGATGATCTCAGGTGATGTACTCATTTATATTCCGATAACAATCTGATAGTTGGCAACAAAACGAGTATCTCCAGTTTACCCTTACGATACGATGCCCGTCTCCGCGCGTTTATCCCTTCCCTCTTGTCATCTAGTAAATGTTCTAGCAATATATGTTAGCAATAAACGCAGGAATGCAAATTGAATCTAATTATTCATTGGATTGATTATAAATCAAACAATCTTACCAGACATTGTAAGGTCCGGTTGATATTCATGCAAGAGTTTTTGTGCTTCCTCTTCTTTTTTCTTGTGGTAAGCAGCTCGCCTTTTGGCATTTATCTTTTCCCTTTTTTCGTCAGACATGAAACCTTTCTTTGTTAGTTTGCACACATTAACGACAGATCCTGTAGCGATCTGCTCGGATGTTGCTTCGGGTACCGGTAAAGCTTGAGCACTTGCACACATTAACGCGTGTCTTCCGCCATATATAGGATTCACATCTAGAGCCTCTGGAACAACACAAATATAATATGGGTCATGAAGCTCTGCATCCAAAACTCATTAAGCACTGTACAACTAAATACTAAACCGGTAATACCATTACTACTCTGTGATATGTCGGCTGGAGAATCGCGTGTGAGACAACTGAGAGGCACAAACGCAGCGTCAGTACCCCCTATCGAGGTTGCCGGGTTGTCTGCTTCATGCAAAAATAACCGGTAGTGGACATAATGTGTCAGTTTACTGCTAACCATACAACATTGATTCTTAATTATGTTTAATACTCACCCGATATCAAATGGGAAGGCCCATGAACATATGTCATATCAACATCAGTTTGTTGGGGTCCATCCGGTTGCGGGGTTGTTCCATCACACATACTTGTCATCCATTGGTAGTTATCACCATCAAGGGATTCCTCTGTCTTATCTGCAACCACTTCAGCAAATGTTTTCATAATCCTGACATATGAAGATATGTAGAGCAACTGCTATATTAATCATACCCGATATGTCAAGGGCAGACATATTATCATGGAGATGCTTGTTGGCGGCTTCTACATTTTTCTTTCGATAACCACCTCGCATCGGAGCTTTTAAAGGATCATTGTTTTCGTCAGCATCCAGTTTACACTTACGATATGATGCCCGTCTCCGCGTGTTTATCCGCTCCCTCTTGTCATCTAGTAAATGTGCTAGCAATATATGTTAGCACTAAACACAGGAATGCAAACTGAATCTAATTATTCATTGGATTGATTATAAATCAAACAATCTTACCAGACATTGTAAGGTCCGGTTGATATTCATGCAAGAGTTTTTGTGCTTCCTCTTCTTTTTTCTTGTGGTAAGCAGCTCGCCTTTTGGCATTTATCTGTTCCTTTTTTTCGTCAGACATGAAACCTTTCTTTGTTAGTTTGCACTCATTAACGACAGATCCTGTAGCGATCTTCTCGGATGTTGCATCGGATACCAGTAAAGCTTGAGCACTTGCACACATTAACGCGTGTCTTCTGCCATATATAGGATTCACATCTAGAGCCTCTGGAACAACACAAATACAATATGGGTCATGAAGCTTTGCATCCAAAACTCCTTAAGCACTGTACAACTAAATACGAAACCGGTAATACCATTACTACTATGTGATATGTCGGCTGGAGAATCGCGTGTGAGACAACTGAGAGGCACAAACGCAGCGTCAGTACCCCCTATCGAGGTTGCCGGGTTGTCTGCTTCATGCAAAAATAGCCGGTAGTGGACATAATGTGTCAGTAGACTGCTAACCGTACAGCATCGATTCTTAATTATGTTTAATACTCACCCGATATCAAATGGGAAGCCCCATGAACATATGTGATATCAACATCACTTTGTTGGGGTACATCCGGTTGCGGGGTTGTTCCATCACACATACTTATCATCCATTGGTAGTTATCACCATCAAGGGATTCCTCTATCTTATCTGCAACCACTTCAGCAAATGTTTTCATAATCCTGACATATGAAGATATGTATAGCAACTGCTACAGGAAAAACTAAAACTTGGAGATACTTCTGACTCGGAGCACTCAACCAGACATATTAGATACATCTTGTTTCCTTGAAGGTCTGTAATATAGCATACTCGTACCTGCTAAGTCAAGGGCAGGGAGATGTTCACGGAGATGATTGTTGGCGGCGTTCTCATTTTTCTTTCGATGTCCAGCACGAATTGGAGCCATAAATGGCTCCTTGTTTTCGTCAGCCTCCGATTTGCTCTTACGATACGATGCCCGTCTACGATTGTTTATTAGGTCCCTCTTGTCAAATACTGAGTGAAACATGAAGATATGAGAGAAGTGAATCTAAGAATGCACATTGTATTAATGGTTACTAATAATATTTAATAATCAAAGAAACATACCAGACATTGAAACGGAAGATTGATATTCATGACGTAGTTTCTCTGCTTCCTCATCTTGTTTCTTCCGATAAGCAGCTCGCCTATTGGCATTTATCTGCTGCTTTCTTTCATCAGAGTAGATAACTTTCTTAGTTTGATTGTGGACATAGCTGTTAGATCGTGTAGTCATCTTCTCGGATGTTGAGTCGGATGCTGGTAAAACATGAGCAGCTGCATTAATGTATATTTGTCATCATTCATAATCTATACGAGACAACTCAGGAGTCTCTGTCGCAACAGAAGAGCAACATGATTGTTGTACACATGCAAGATAAAAACATAAAGCATGATAAGGTTCACAAATTAAGTAGAATCAGGTAATACCATTTACACTTTGTGCTGCGCTGTGGCAGACTCGTTTGAGATACAAATGAGAGGCACAAACGAAGCCTTATTCAATATGAATGAGCTAGCCGGTTTGACTGCTTGAAAAATAACCGATAGTTTAGTTTACTGCTAACCGAAAAGCGTCGATTATTCTTTATGTTTAATTCTCACCTGAGACCATATCGGAAGGCGGCTGCACATATGTGATATCACCATTACTGTGTTGGGGAACAACCGTCTGTGCGGTTTGACTTGTTATATCCCGATCTGAAGCTGGTTCATACAAGTAACCGAAATACAGTTAATCAAATTCAGACACTAATTTTATGGGTACTCTCTCCGCACAGTCTCATACCTTGAATAATAGGGTTATCATCATCAAATGTTGTCCCATCCATCTCATTATGCGGAACAACAGGTAGCGGTGTGGACCCAACTGGCATAATTGGGGTATTTGGGTAGTTGTCAACATCATATGTCCCAACCAACTCATCTGCAACCACTTCTTGACATGTAATCACATTTGGGATCTAGCTTGACATGTATAGCAAGATTTTTAGGTTAATATATACCTGGAGGTACATCCTTCGATGTCATATTTTCTGCTGCTTTGCTTTGTGGATTCCCCATACGTACCTGTAAGCACAGATTTTGTAATCTTAACGATAGCTTGTGTACTAAATCTATGAAATGCTTTTTGCCAAGTTTATTATGGTTTTCTTCCTGATATGCAGATATTTCAATTAGATTCTGGTTTGCGATCCAACTTGTTGCAAAAAAAAGGTTTCCATTATGACACTAAAACATATACCTGCCTCCACTATCATCATTTGAGTAGTTGATTGTTCTGTGGCAAAAAAAAGATCTGCTCATCTACTTTAGTGATCATAGGTCAGAATATCAAATATGCCACCCCCAATAGATATTGATAATCTATACAGGAAAAACAATAGCTTACTAGAGTACGTTATGTTCCTTTGAGATTAATTGCCAAAATTGTAGAGCTGAAGGTGACAGTGTGAGGACAGTACTCATGTAGAAGACATTGTTCACTATGTATTTGCATATATAAACTGATTGGTTCTCTATGCGTTTGTTCTTTCTATTCTATTTCAAAAAGAACAATATAGCCAAACATTTTATTTTGACAAACATTGCACAGATATCTCAATCCAAAACTTGATGCATCATAATGGTTTGTGTCCTAACCGGTATCTACGCATTAAATATTCAAAAACAGCAAAATCAGAAGGAAAACAATTAATAAACAATAAAATTGCCGCCATGCTAAGATGATACACTCACTATTATCTATTGTATGTGGTGCTTGCATAATCAGTCATGTGCATGCATGCTACTTTAAATGCGTTTCACATCTAATTGCTGGTGTGTACGAGAAATGCTGGTGTTACACTCACATCTAATTGTATACAACTGCTATATTTTTTGACGCATTCAAATGTACTTTCAGGGAGCAGCGAGACCCATTTGAAGATGGTCAATGTACTTTCAGGGAGCAGTGAGACATTTGAAGGTACAGTTTATGAATGGTGAGTTTTATGACAATGACACCCATTTGTCACAAACTGATCAGAAAGCTCGAGCAATTTGCAGGCTCTTTACCCGTGTCCAT
Organism: Triticum dicoccoides; assembly: GCF_002162155.2. NCBI lineage: Eukaryota > Viridiplantae > Streptophyta > Magnoliopsida > Poales > Poaceae > Triticum > Triticum dicoccoides. Next base: position 16,143,869 of record NC_041383.1, read on the forward strand.
GTAACAAACTGAGCGATGTTCCACAGTTAATTGGAACACAATCAAGCTGGGTAGATGACGCGGCTGGGGTGTTCTCTTCTCCCTGCGGTGTTAGGCTCTGTTACGGATGAGTTGAGAACGCCCCACCAGCCTCCACTGCACCTCAATTGGAGCTGTCAAGAGCATCTCAGGTACGCTCTATGCAGTTGTGTGTACCTATGTGGAATGGATACTTCTCTCATCCTGTTATTCATACCTATGCATATATGCTAGATCAGATGTATTTTTGGGGGCGCTAAATCATGGTGATTACTGAATGGTTCCAATTTTTTGCACCAACTATCCTATTAAACTTGATTGGTGATTACTGAATGCTTTTTTTGACTCGAGTTCCCATGCAAACTCTTCTGCTGTGTAGATACTGAAGAAATAAATCAATGCCATGCAGTTCATGCATCTCGCCTGGGTGTCCAGGAGCGAAAGTCGGATGTCAATGCATTTGATGTATTTCAAACAATCGATGTAAGACAGAATCAATGCGCGGATCCGTTGAAAGTATGTACTGTAAGCGCAACCGTTGTAATACCTACCCAGGAACTGGGAAACTGGGAATCGGCGGCGCCTCCAAAACGGGAACGCAGCGACGTCGGTTCCTGTGCGTGATCGGCGGCGCCTCCAAAACGGCAACACGGGCGCCGTCCGCTGAAGGGTGGCGGAGGAGGAACTTAGGATCGGCAGCGGCAAAGGCAATGATGTCCGGCGGGGGCGAGGGGATGCATCGGGCGAGCGAAGGAGAGGCCGGCGGCGGCAGAAGATCAGATCTGGGCACGACGCATCGATCGGGCGTTTTTTTGGCGTAACCTGGGCGGGGCGTTAGACGAAGAAAAACCAGCGAAGGGAGGGGATGGTGGGAGGATAGACGAAGAAAAACCAGCGAAGGGAGGGGATGGTGGGAGGATAGACGATAAAAAACCAGCGAAAAAAAACCGGAAGACTATTCACCAACTGCTATATTAGGAGTAGAGATTTCATCCAAGTGAGTAATCCCTTCCTTCAGAGTTTGTTCTTGATAAATAAATTCTAGTTCCAAGTGTTTTCATCTTTTCTTTTCCGGAGTTCAAATTTCCTCGGCAATTTCGTCGGAACCTCCATCTAAATCACCGCAAGCTTTAATCTCATTCCTTTCATCATTCATTTCTATCTCCATCCTTTTGTCACTGGAGTTCTTCATGGTGGTTCTTCATGATTTAATTCATTCTTCAAGAGTTCATCAAGATCTTGTTGGTGGAGTTCAAGTATCTTTTCTTCTCGCATCTCGAAGTGCAATTAAGTCTTCGTATTCTTTTGAAGTGGAGTTTTGCATTTCTTCGTTCTTCTCAGCTATCCAATCATTTTCGTTTGTGGCCGGTTATCACCTTATGATCTTGAGATGTTACCTATAAGACCACAACAAGCTTATTCTTTCGTTGTTGATTTTCTCAACAACTCCGTTCACCCCTTCCTTCTAAGTAATTTTCATTCAACTCTTTCGATTCTTTTCGGAGGTTTTGTGTTATGTCTTCATCAAGTGTCATTCCATCCTCTCAAGTTCATGTTCTAATCCTTCCTTTTTCAGCCGGAGTGCTGCCTAATTCCTTTCAGTCTTAGTCGTTTCTTATCTCGTTCTAACCGGAGTGGTTTCATAGTCTATCTGATTCCGTGAGTTTTCGATTCTCGTCATTCTCGTCATTCCTCTCTTCTGAGTGCTCTCGATTCTTTGCTTCTTCTCTTGAGTTCTTGCTTCACCCCATCCTTTTCCCCTCCGTCTCGGTCCTAAGATCTCAGGACGAGATCTCTTTTTAGTGGAGGAGTGTTGTAACGCCCCGGATTCGATGCGCCAGGTGTCTTCCAGTTATTCGTCGTTGTTGCCATGTCATTTGCTTGCGTATTATATTTTATCATGTCATCTTGTGCATCTCATTTTGCATACGTGTTCGTCTCATGTATCCGAGCATTTTCCCCGTTGTCCGTTTTGCAATCCGGCACTCCTATGTCATCCGGCGTCCCCTTCTTGACTCTTTTCGTGTGCGGGTGTTAAACTTTCTCGGAATGGCCCGAGGTTTGCCAAGCGGCCTTGGTATAGCACCGGTAGACCGCCTGTCAAGTTTCGTTCCATTTGGAGGTCGTTTGATACTCCAACGGTTAACCGGGTAACCGCAAAGCCTCTTTTGTCTTGCAGCCCAACACCCCTGCCAAAGTGGCCCAAAACCCAGCAAACTCCCCTCCATACTCTCGGTCGTTCGATCACGATCGCGTGGCCGAAAACCGCTCCTCATTTGGACTCTCCTAGCTCCCTCTACCTATATATTAGCCCTCCCCCGTCCAAATCGCAGTCCAAACCCTAGCTTCTTCCTCCTCCCGCCGACGGACACGTCCGCCCACCGACGGACATGTCCGCCCCGCCGCCGCAGCCAACCCGAGCTCGTAACGTGTCCTCCACCGCCGTCCTCGCGTCGCCGGCCCGCGAAGCCCATCCGGGGCCCGCGCGGGCCCAGATCCGCCGCCGCCCGGCCCGTCCGCTCCCCGCCGCCGCGGCCCCGCGCCGGCGCCCGCCGCCGCCTTGCCGGCGCACCCGTCCGCCCGGCCATGCCCGCTCGTCGCCGGCGCCGCCCCGCTTCCCCGCCGCCCGGAGCTCGCCCGCACGCGCCTCCCGAGGCCGCCGCGGCTCCTCCGCCGCCCCGCGCCCCGCCGTCGACCACGCCCGGTCGCCATCGACCTCCGCTGCCGGCCGCCTCGACGTTCGGCCGCCCCGCGCCTCGTCCCGCGCCGGCGCCGCCCCGCCTCCCTGACCGGCGCCGCCCCGCCGCCGTCTTCCTCTACCGGCGCCGCCCCGCCATCGCCTCGACCTCCCTGCGCCTCCTCCGGTCCTCCTCCGTCCTCTCCGGGGATCACCGGAGTGAAAGGGTCGCCGGAGCCGGTGGCCACCCGGAACGGGATGAGATCCACCAGCCCCGGCAACCAAACGCCTCCGCTCCGTCCCGGAACGCCTCCGTCCACATTTTCGCAGGGTATTTTTCCACCAAGTCCCGAAATATTTGACATTATCATGCCATGTTCATCGCATCATAACTTGTTGCATACTGCTCCGTTTTGTGCGTGTAATATGTCAAATTGTTCGCCTCGACGTATACTTCATTTCATTATATTGCATCATGTTCATTTGAGTTCATCTTGATGCCTGAATCATAATTCGAAGAGTGCTAGTTGATGTTAACCTGCTGAAACTGTTATAACATGCTCATTTGTCATTTTTGCCATGGTTGATGTGTGCATCCTATGAGTATGAGCTCTACATGTGTTTTAATCTATGCCATGCCATCTTTCTAGAGGTGCAATCCTTGTATTTTTGTGAGTTGTGTACTGAGTGCATCAAGCTTGTTAAGGAGGGTACTTGTTGTTGCTGTTTTTCCTGACAGATTCTGTTATATTTTGTTGCTATGTAAACCTGCTGCTACAAGTCATTTCGTGCATTATTCTGGAGATGTTCACTAAGAATGTTTTGTTATACATGTCTTGTTGTATCCATTCATGTGCCTAGTTGCAATTATAACCTGCTATAACATGTTGTTATCTTGCTCCAAAGTTTGCTAAATAATGTTGCTGTCAACTTGTTAACATGAAGTTCAGTTTTGGCCATGTGCTTTTCTAGTGATCCATGCATCCTATGAACTTGTTCTTGCGATGATTAGCTTCTAAAACATGTCTTCTTGCTGTTGGTTGCATTGCCATGCCATGTATTGCTCTGTGGTGAGTGGTTCAAGCTCACCAACATGCCTACTTATTGTTGTTCCTGCCATGTATGAATCTGTGTCCCATCATATCTTCTGATCCTTTTTGGCTCATGGTCAGTAAGGGTCTTTTGTTCTATGCAATTAGTAGATTCATGCCATGCCTTTGTTTGCCATGATAAGTTCCTGTAACATGTTGTTTGATAGCTCTAAACATTGCAACCTGATGTTATTTCTGCAAAGTCTGAAACTGTTATTATTTGCAATCTTACCATGTGTTTTGGAGCATGTTCTAGTGATTTCTGGAGATAGCTCAGTGTTCATGTTTTGTTGTGCTTTACCTGTACATCATGATCATACCTTTTGTTCTTATGTTGGGGTGCTGTAGCTTGTTTTTTGATGCTTGTAAGATGCCTAGTTGCTGTTATGGACAGATTGTTGCTATGACTTGTATAGAGTGTATGTGTTGAACCGTTGCTCCGTTTTGAGTGTGCTTTATATGAAACTTTCTTGTTTTTTCATGTAGTTTCATATTATCATGTTTCATCCTTTTTTGAGGTGTTTGCTTGATGTTTGTACGCATTTTGCATCAATGCCATGCTTAACTTGTTTTGCTCATATCTTCTAGGCCGTAGCTCCGAATCTAATGAACTTTATATGTAACTTGACTAGAATTTCGTGTAGTTCCTCTTGGTGCTCTTTAACTTGCTGTTTAACAACTTCAACATAAGGTTTATTCAATTCTGGACCCATTTCGAAATTTGCATATGAGGACTTACCGGAATTGTTATATGTTGTTTTCGGCCTCATTTAAACTTGCCTTGATGTGTTGTTCTTGTTATGCATCATCTCTTGCCATGAGTAGCTTCATGTAATCTGGTCATGCATCATGCTTGTTGTGCATCATGCCTTGTTCATGTGTGGTGTGTTTACCATGTTGTGTGCTTTTTCTCGATAGTTCCTGTTTCGTTGCGATCGTGAGGATTCGTTCGTCTACGCCTGGTTCGTCTTCGTGGATTCTTCCATTCATCTTCTTCATGGACTCGTTCTTCTTCCTAGCGGGATTTCAGGCAAGATGACCGCTACCCTGGATCTCACTACTATCATTGCTATGCTAGTTGCTTCGTTCTATCACTATGTTGCGTTACCTATTAACATGAACACGTCCCTGCCATACAGGCATACGCTTCCAGCCTTTTCTCACATGGTATCAGAGCCTCTTCTTCCTTCCCATCTATGTCGATTGCATCTTCCTCTACCTCCATGGCTGCTCCATCTCTTGCATCGCTTGGTCACACCATCTCTGAAAAGCTTGTGAGAGATAACTTTCTGGTGTGGCAAACCCAAGTCCTCCCGCACATCAGGGCTGCGGGCATGATGGGCTTCCTCGACGGCATCATGGCCGCACCTGCTGCTGTTCTTGTCGAGGAGAAGGATGTCTCCGAGAAGAAGGAGACCACCGAGACTCCTAATCCTGTGTATGCCGTCTGGTATACTCAGGACCAGCAGGTCCTATCGTTCCTGCTAGCTACTCTCTCACGGGAAGTGCTCCTGCAAGTCATCGGCATCAACTCTTCTGCCGGTGTTTGGAAGGCGATCAACCAGATGTTCGCCTCGCAATCTCGTGCCAAGATCATCCAGCTACGTGGGCAACTCAACAACACACGCAAAGGTGATCTAACTATTGCTACTTATTTCACCAAGATGAAAAGCTTCGCAGATGAACTCGCTACAGCCGGGAAGCCCCTCGATGAAGATGAGGTCGTCTCCTATATTCTTGGCGGGCTGGACGCGGATTTTAATCCGTTCGTCTCAGCCATCTCCATTCGTCCCGATCAGGCAGTCAGCCTGGGCGAACTTTTCTCCATCCTCCTCACGGCAGAGGCACGTCTTGAGGCGCAGAACGGCGGCAGCAGCTACTCCGCCAACCTCGCTGCCAAGGGCGGCCATCGTGGTTGCTTCTCCTCTAGTGGCAGCAGCGGGAGTGGTGACTCTCGTGGTCATGGCTATGGTGGCCGTGATTCTGATGGGGGCGACCGCTCCAACACCAACCAAGGCGGGGGAAAGCTCGAGTGTCAGTTGTGCAAGCGTGAAGGTCATGGTGCGTGGTCGTGTCACAAGCGCTTCGACAAGTCCTTCAACAACAATCCAAAGCGTCGCGGCGGTGGCAGCAACGGTGGCGGCGGTAGCGGCAACGGTGGCGGCGGCAGCGGCGGTGGCGGTCGTCGCTCGGCAAACGCTGCATCCTCATATGGTGTCGATACTAATTGGTATGTTGACACTGGTGCTACAGATCATGTGACCGGGGAGCTCGAGAAACTTGTTGTCCGAGAACACTACACCGGCAATGATCAAGTCCACACGGCAAGTGGTCAAGGTATGGAAATTGCTCATATTGGTCACGCACTTCTTCCCACCCCGCATAGTTCTCTTCGTCTCAATAACATTCTTCATGTTCCAAGTGCTTCACAAAGTCTTCTTTCTGCTCATAAACTTATGATAGACAATCAAGCCTTTCTTGAAATTCACCCTGAATTCTTTTCTGTTAAGGATCAGGAAACAGGGAACACACTTCTTCGCGCAAGGAGTAGGCGGGGTCTATTTCCCGTGTCTGGTCACCTCAGAGTCCACAAACACCAAGCTCTAGGCGCCATCAAACCATCCACGTCGCGGTGGCATGGGCGTCTAGGCCACCCCTCACTTCCGGTGGTCCAGAAAATTCTACGAGATCATAGTCTTCCAGTGTCGAATAAAAAATATCATCATGTTTGTGATGCGTGTCAAATGGCCAAGAGCCATCAATTACCTTATTCTCGATCGACTAGTAAGTCAGTAGCTCCCTTAGAGCTTATTTTTTCGGATGTATGGGGCCCAGGCTTCAGTTGGTAGACAAAAATTCTATGTCAGTTTTATTGATGATTTTAGCAAGTTCAGTTGGATCTATCTCCTTAAACATAAATCTGATGTGTTTGAAAAATTTCGTCATTTTCAACAACATGTTGAGCGTGTCTTCGATCGCAAAATTCTTGCGGTACAAACTGATTGGGGAGGTGAATACCAAAAGTTGAATCCTTTTTTTGAACGTATAGGCATCTCCCATCATGTTTCGTGCCCCCATGCCCATCAGCAGAATGGATCCGCTGAACGCAAACATCGTCATATTGTAGAAGTTGGCCCCTCTCTTCTTGCTTATGCATCCATGCCTCTTAAGTTTTGGGATGAGGCATTCCTTACAGCTGTCTACCTTATAAATCGTGTTCCTAGTCGTGTTATTCATAACCAAACACCCTTAGAACGTCTCTTTGGTACCAAACCAAACTACTCTTTTCTTAGAATTTTTGGGTGTGCGGTTTGGCCCAATTTGCGTCCATTCAACAAACACAAACTCGAGTTTCGATCAAAACAATGCGTCTTCATTGGCTATAGCGCTCTTCATAAAGGTTACAAATGTCGTGATGTCTCCACTGGTCATGTCTATGTCTCCAGGGATGTTGTTTTTGATGAGCATGTTTTTCCATTTGCTAGTCTTCATCCAAATGCCGGTGCACAACTTCGCGCGGAATTGGTTCTTCTTCCTCCTTCACTTCTGAATCCACCCAGTCTTGATCATGGGGAAGAAGTTGATGCTGATCATATGTCTATTTCCAATGCTTTTGATCCATCCTCTGCTACTAGTGTGCAGGAAACAGGAACAGATGATGAAAATAATGGCGCAAACGCCTCTGACAATGGAGGAGGCATTCATGATTTTATGCAGGGATCTACCCCAGGCTCGCCAGCCACAGAGGATCCTGCAGGCGTGCCTCCCACGCCTGGCTCTCCTGCCGCGATCGCCTCGGGATCGCTCCGTCTGGGCGCAGGCGGCTACTCTGCGGGGTCCGTGGGATCCAGCCAGTTGGCTGGCGGGGCGGTCTCGCGCTTTGAGCGGTCTCCTGGACGGGCCGCAGCGCACGCGCCTCCTGGGCCAGCTGTTGTCTCCCTGCGGGGCCCGTCTCTTCATGCAGGGGCTGGCGATGCTCCTGGCAGCGCGCAAGATCCCGTGTTGTCACCTCCTTCGCTGCATGCTACTGCTGATGTGTAGCCTTCTGATTCGCCGCATGCAGATGCTTCCTTGTCTCAGCCTGGTTCGTTGCATGCAGTTTTCGACGACGCAGCTGATGAGGCCATGTCTGAAGCCTCTCAACCTGCTCGAATTCAGCAACGACTGGCGCCTACTCCACCACTGCCTCCTCCCCAACGTGCACACACCAGATCTCAGAGTGGTATTCATAGGCCCAAAGAGTATAAGGATGGATGTATTCGTTGGTGTAATTTTTGTGCCACCGGTGAACCTGACAATTTGCAGGAAGCTCTTGGTGATCCTAGGTGGAAGGCGGCAATGGATGAAGAGTTTGCTGCTCTTATGCGCAATAAAACATGGCATTTGGTTCCTTCCATGGCTGGTAACAACATCATTGACTGCAAATGGGTGTACAAGATCAAAAGAAAATCGGATGGTACCATTGACAGGTATAAAGCACGTTTAGTTGCAAAGGGGTTCAAGCAAAGGTATGGAATTGATTATGAAGATACTTTCAATCCAGTAGTTAAGGCTGCTACTATTCGGTTGATTCTTTCCATAGCCGTCTCTCGCAATTGGTGCATGCGACAGTTAGATGTGAAGAACGCGTTTTTGCATGGTGTTCTGGAAGAAGATGTCTTTATGAGACAACCTCTTGGGTATATAGATTCAAGCTCACCGCGGTATATTTGTAAGCTTGATAAAGCCTTGTATGGTCTGAAACAGGCACCTCGGGCATGGTATTCTCGTTTGTCATCTAAGCTTCAATCCCTTGGCTTCTCTTCGTCGAAAGCAGATACATCTTTGTTCTTTTATCGTCGACATGGAATCACCATGTTTATTCTCATTTATGTTGATGATATCATTGTTACCAGTTCCTCTACCACAGCAGTTGATGCTCTCCTTTATGATTTGCGCATGGACTTTGCACTCAAGGATTTGGGAAGTCTGCATTATTTTTTGGGCACTGAGGTCAAATCTGTTCCAGATGGTATTATTTTGTCTCAAGAAAAATATTTGTTGGACTTATTGAAACGTGTTGACATGAAAGGTTGTAAGCCCGTCACTACACCTTTATCTATCTCTGAGAAGTTGTCATTGTCTACTGGTGAACCACTTGGAAGGGAAGATTCCACCAGGTATCACAGTCTTGTAGGTGCACTACAGTATTTGACCTTAACTCGGCCTGACATTTCTTTCTCGATCAATAAAGTTTGTCAACTCCTGCATGCTCCCACTAGTGTACATTGGACAACGGTCAAACGTATTCTTTGCTATTTGCAAGGAACATTGTCTCATGGATTGAAAATTGTGAAGTCAGATTCCATGTTAGTCAGTGCTTTTTCAGATGCAGATTGGGCAGGTTGTCTTAATGACAGACGGTCGATTGGTGGTTTTGCAGTTTTTCTTGGCAGTAATCTTGTCTCCTGGAGTGCCCGTAAACAAGCAACCGTGTCTCGCTCAAGCACATAAGCTGAATACAAGGCGCTTGCTAATGCTACTGCAGAGATCATTTGGGTTCAGAATTTATTGACAGAGTTGGGTGTCGAACATCCCAAATCAGCCTCTCTCTGGTGTGATAATCTTGGTGCCACTTATTTATCTGCTAATCCTATTTTTCATGCTAGGACTAAGCACATTGAGATTGACTACCACTTTGTTCGAGAAAGGGTAGCAAATAAATTATTGAATATTCGGTTTATACCTACTGGAGATCAAGTGGGATATGGGTTCACCAAACCTCTCACGGTTCGACAGCTCGAGGCATTTCAGCGCAATCTCAACTTAGATAGTTGTGATTGAGGGGGAGTGTTAAACATCATGTATAGAGACGTGTATACGAGTTGTATTCTGTTGTAATACTAGCTAGGTTGTTACAGATGGACTCCTCCTTATCTCTTGTATAGCTTTACGTAAGGATCAAGTCTTTGTAACAACCTATGCGTCCTGTACCTCTCCATCGATCTCTGATCGATCTATATAACATGGACACGTCCCTGCCGTACAGGCATACGCTTCCAGACTTTTCTCACAACCTTCTCATTTTATATGTAGATTTACCTATCAGAGTCGTGACTCGAACGTTGAGGTCTAGTGAAATTTGCTCATTCCTTAAGCCCATAACGCCATGTGTGGCTAGGCCATTCTCATGATCAAGATATATCTCACAAACTGTGGCTTTTGATCGTAAATAAATCTCAGATTAC
>NC_041383.1:16154185-16159360 GCF_002162155.2 Triticum dicoccoides
AAAAACATTTACATATACACCCTTAGATCTTAAAAATATAAGCAATCAACCCCTGCTCCTTTCCCCTGCCACCTAGTTCTCTAGCATGTCGCCGGTGTCCCGCAACCCCGGTTGGACGAGCAACGCATCGCGCCCCTCCTCTGTGCGCCTCTTCTCCCCTCCGGCTCCCTCATTCCCTTCTCTCTTATCTCTTGCGTCACCGCCGTGGCTCTGTTCCGGCGCCGCCGCATGCCCCTCAACCCTAGCTGGCGTCCCTGCCGATGGACGGACCAGATCCGGTCACCTGTTGCCTGCCATGGCTGCCCCGTGGCTATCTGCAGCCGCCACCGGAAGCCCACCGCCGGTCGGGCGGATGCGGAGACGAGGAAGAGATGGACATGAGTGAGCCGTCGAGCGACTGGAGCTTCTTCTTCAACAAGGCCAGCGTGTTGGCCGGTAGTCGCCACCTGCGTGCGCGTGTGTGGCCGCCGAGAGAACACGTGATGCGTGTGAACGCGCTAGGTCCAGGGGATCAAAGGAGAGGTACGCCATCCACCCCGCTTACTCCTTGTCGCGGATCCAGCAGCGCAGAGGAGAGGTGCACCACCACCCTGTCTCCCCCTCGTCGTGGATCCAGGAGCTCACCGCTGCCTAGACTGAGCTCTGATGGCCGCCACGCCCTGCTGCCGTTTTGCCTGAATCCGCGCTGTGGTGCGCGCTAGAGGAGGACCAGGTGGTGGCTCGAGGGTGGGCGGAGGCTCGTGGCCGACGATGACAGTGCGCTGCTAGCCCTCGGGACATGGCCGACTCTTGCATGGACATCTCCTGCGCTGTCGCGGGGCTCGTTGGCCGGTGTGCCCACCCGCTGCTGCGCGTTAGGAAAGAGCTGATGCCTAGGGGAGGGGATTGATTGCTTTCTTTTTTTATGATCTAGGGGGTTGTATGTCAATTTGTTCCCAAATCTACGTCTTACAACCTGGGCCTACTTGTCGGAAACTGATCAAACGGTCCAAATACTCCGATTAGTGTTTTTTGCAAAAGGATTACAAGAAGCGCGGTGATTTTTGCAAAAAAATTAGTGACCTCGTGGTTTTCTGCAAACGATGCCCCAAATATGATGGTTTTATGCAATTAACTCCCTGCTAACTAGGTGGAGAAAGGAGCCGGAAGAGCTGGAGAGGTTGATCGTCTATGAGTACGTGGAGAATGGCATGCTCTTTGACCACCTCCAGTTTGATCATGGCTCCTCCACGCTGTCGCCAGTGATGGTGTCTTGGAAGATGCGCATCGATGAGCTCCTTGGCGTGTCGCATGCCATCGAGCACACGCACTGTCATGCCCATCCGCCAATTATCCATCGAGACATAAAGTCGGCTAACATCGTTTTCGATTGTACTTGGGTGCCGCGTGTCGGAAACTTTGGTTTGTCGGTCACGTGGGACATGAGAGTGACGAGGAGGGGATGGAGTGCGTTGCTGCAGGAACATTTGGGTACCTTGACCCTCAGTACCATGCAACATTCCTTCTGAAACCGGCAAGCGTTGTGTACAGCTTGACGTGGTGATGCTCTAAGATTTTGACAGGAAAAAAGGCAGTTTTCTACGGGGAGAAGGGAACTACTCCCTTCGTCCCATAATATAAGAGCGTTTTTTACACTAGTGTATTGTCAAAAACGCTCTTATATTATAGGATAGAGGGAGTACTATTTGACAATCTTCGCACTCCCATCATCCAGGCTGGTAATCTTAGAGAGTTGTTGGACACAGGCGCTGCAAGCGCTGACGCATGTGGCGCAAACTGCACGACGTTGCGTGAAGTTGAGCAGCAAGGACCGGCCAACCATATCATACATTGTTGCCAAGCTGGGGATGGCATATGAGTTGATATGCAGAGACGAGTCAGGTTCCGTTGACGAGCTACCAGACTCACCACGTGGCAGCAACGTATCATCAGCAGGCTCCTAGTCTGATCTGGTACATTACAAACTAATTGAACTTTTTTCACAATGATGCATTCAAAATCATGTAACGACGAAGAAGGGCTCATTGCTCATTTTGTGGTCTCTTGCTTAATTTGGAACCTGAGGCGTTGGAGGATGGGCCTTGACACACCAATCGCCCAAGGGGAAGAACAGAACGCTCAGGCTCGGCGAAGGGGTTTATATAGGATGACCTTTAGTACCGGTTGGTTATACGAACCGGGACTAAAGATGCATCTTTAGTCCCGGTTCGTATAACCAACCGGTACTAAAGGTGCTGGTGGGGCCCCAGCCTGACACAAGCGTGCCACCACGTCTTTTGTACCGGTTCGTGGCACGAACCGGTACTAAAGGTTTGCCACGAACCGGTACTAATGATCGCCGCCCAGCTAGCCGTTGGAACCGGCAGTAATTAGCAGATTAGTGTCGGTTCAGTTACAAACCGGGACTAATGTGCTTCACATTAGGCCCTTTTTCTACTAGTGCATGTAGGTAGCAGGAGCATACGACCCTCATCGGCCAGCACTCCCCTTGTCTCCCTCTTGTCTCCTCCGCCAGATCCGAGTGGTCGCGGTCGACCCGTGTGCCTCGGCTGTGGCCGCTGACCTGGACCTGGACAAGGCCATGGCCATGGCAGGCGCGAGGACAGAGCTGTCGTTGGACTCTTCATCCTCACCGTTGGCTAGGCGTTGGCAGAATTCCTCCTCGATGCACGCCATGGCGACCTGCAGTGCTGCTTCGACGTGCGGGTCGTCCTTGCAGAGGCTGGTAACCACTGGTCCCGGCGAAAATGCGGAGGAGAGTGCTGCATCGGAGCAAAAATTGGCGCTTCCTCTTGCACCCATCAATAGTGGTGTGGTGGCAATTGCAGCCGATACAGAGCGTTCAGAGTCACCCATCGCCAGTGATCCGGGAGATGGTTCACCGTCCGAGCAAGAATTGGCGAAAGCCACCGAGGCGGAGACAAATGCAGAGGATTCTGACCGGGGCGATGAAATTACATAGGATGAGGAGCGACTGTCCAAAGAAGAGGATTCTGACCGGGGCAACGAAATTACAGAGGCCGACGAGCGACTGTCCAAAGCAGAGCATGACACCGGTCCAGGAGAAGCTTCATTGTGTGAGCCGAAAGAACTTCCTCTTGCTACCATCGCAACGGATCAGGCTGGGCAACAAGGAGAACTGCAGAAAGCAGAGCAGATGGTGCCCGTTCCACTTACCACCACCAGCGCTTTCAATGGGAGACACAACCAAGAAATCTCAGAGGCGGATGACCAACTGTCCAAACCACAGCATGACACAGACCTTGGTCCAACCGCTAAAACAGAGGATCTGAAACTGCTTCCAAAAGTTGTCGGCTCCGAGGACGCGACTCTTCAATGGAACTTTGTCAGAAAAATATATGGTATAGTCTCATTGCAATTCCTCGTCATCAGTGTCGTCTCCTGGCTGGCCAGTGCGATCAACATCATGCTGTTCAGGCCTTGCTACGAGCTTGGGCGCTAGATAACATGGCTCACCTGCGCGACTCTCCTCCTGTTACCCTTCCTGCTCTCCTTGGCGTTGACAAAATTCAGAAGAAGACGGATCGTCAACATCCTTTTGCTGTGTGCCTTTACGGTCTCAAACACACTGAGCAACCTTGTGAAGTCACAGGTGTTTTCAGGTATGGTAAAGTGATCCAATCATCTAGTACTTTTTGTACTTGAATTAAACCAAGCATTTATGTTATTGGGGTGAAGCCTCCATTTCAATCGACCGATAACCAAATTTAATAACGGCCACTAGATAGGGGGGACCAGCAGGGGCCATGACCCCCTAACAGGACGGAGACAAGGGGGCCCTGGCCCCCTTTTTGAATAATTTGATTTGAATTGCTTACCACATGTGTCACATGGTGGCCCTGCTTTCTGCAATTTTCCTTGTTGCTCAGCTTGATCCATTGTGATGGCTCAGACAATGAAGCTTCTCCCGGACCGGTGTCATGCTCTGGTTTCGACAGTCGCTGGCCGGCCTCTGTAATTTCGTCGCCCCGGTCAGAATCCTCTTCTTTGGACAGTCGCTCCTCGACCTGTGTAATTTCGTCGCCCCGGTCAGAATCCTCTACATTTGTCTCCGCCTCGGTGGCTTTCGCCAATTCTTGCTCAGACGGTGAACCATCTCCCAGATCACTGGCGATGGGCGACTCTGAATGCTCTGTATCGGCTGCAGTTGCCTCCGCACCACTGTTGATGGGTGCAAGAGGAAGCGCCAATTTTTTCTCTGATGCTGCACTCTCCTCCGCATTTTCACCGGGACTCTGAATGCTCTTTGAACTGATGGCCTAGCATTCCACACACCGCACACCAATCTGGGAGGCGTTCATACTTAACTCTGTATATCTGCCTCTTTCCATCCCTGACCATTGTCACCGTGTTCTTCAGCGGCTTTAGGACATTGAGCCGAACCCAAACACGATAGAAATTTCCCACAAAGTCATTTGATGGTGGTTCAGAGAACAAAACCTCACCCACCTTTGCAGCCAGCGGGGTAACCAGATGGGCATATAGATCCGGCACATCGTGGATTTGGATCCATATATCGATTGTTTCCAGCTTAATGGTTGAGGGTTTTGAGATCCCATCGTACGGCATGATCGGCACCTCATCCCCTCTGAAGTTCCAGGGACCCTCGTTCATTACCCTCTCCCAATCACCCAAGCATGAAAATTGGACAGTATATAGATTGTTTTCCAGGGGCTTGAACTTTACTTCTTGCGCCGCGTCCCATGCTGATCTCATATTCCTATAGAACCAAGTTTGGCTATAGGATTTATGAGTGTTAACCTTGGCCAAAGCAACTCATCTAGGTTTCTCTGGTGGCGCCTGCACCTCATCGAAGATCACATCGTCCAGATCTTCCTCCTTCAGTCCCAACTCCTTCATCAGCGATTCAACATCACCGATTCCCGCAGTACTCGAAGATCCTCCCGAAGCCATTATATCTCTCACCCGAAGCAGACACAGCAGATCGGATATTCTTGTGGTGGAACCCTAAACCCGTCGGCCCCCGTTCCTGCTAGGATCAGGCGCTTGCGCACCCTGGCTAGCGAGGGAGAACGACGGGAGGACGCGGCGGTAGGGAAGCAAATCGTCTCGACAGCGGCCAGATCGCCACCGGGAGGAGCGAAACCCTAACTTGAGGGAAAAATTTCCTGATTCCTCTGCCGTAGACCCCCC
>NC_041383.1:16339257-16352349 GCF_002162155.2 Triticum dicoccoides
CCGGTTTGTGCATGAAGTGTTGGTCTTGTTGCTCCGTTGGCCTCGAAATTTCTCGTGATCTAAGAGGGGGAAACCGCATGGCACGTGCCACGACCTCGTATTTTTCGGGCACGCGTGCAATATTCGAGTAATTTATTGCTCTGCTAGGGTTTCATCATCGGGAACAACAACAGAAGACCTCTCTATATATGTACTACAGAGCATAGCGACCACTGCTGCCTTGGTTCTAACGCAAGAACCACTCACTACTTGGGCAGAACAAAAACCCAACTAGAGATGCCTAGCAAGTCCTCCATCCCACACGGTTGGTGGTTCATCATCACTACCTACAAAACTCAAGCTTCCATGTTGAGACTCCAATCAACGCCCATGAAAACAGCACAAACCCGTCCAATTTGTGGACCAATGTCACATAGGCCAAAGTAGATCAACGTCCAAGTCCTTCATACTACTACTACTGCTGCTGCTGCTACTGACAAATTGAAACAATTAAACACTACAGCCGGCCGGTACTGCTGGTGGTCTCAAGTCGTGGCATCATTGAGACTTACTTCCAGAGACCTTTTACAGTACATCAACTCAATTTGGGCCGTTCATTTCTATGGTTTGAAGGGTCCAGATGAATCAATACTACGCCTGGTTTTGGGTAGTATATTTACTGATTAAGGGCATTTTGGGTACTTCAATGCTTATCGACAAAGGAAGCTGGCGGCCTTAGATTCGTTCCCCAAGCTGAAATGTGCCCCGACACATCGATGTAGAAAAGCTAACCTCGCTCGTAAACTCGCCGCGGGCCGGATACACAATCACCTCACGCACGTATGCAACAAGAACACACATACGCACGCGAGACGTTTGTTGATGGTCACAAGCACATATCGTCCCTGTGATTTTCTTTATTGCATCAACTCACAATGTGATTGCAAGCTGGCCGGTGGCGGCGAGCAGAGCTCCGCGAGGGCAGGATCGAAGATGGGCACTCGATGTTTTCCGTCACATTTCTGCCATGCCGTCGGGTGGCGCCGCGTCGCACGAGCAAGGCGGGTGGACGAAGATGACGTCGAGCCGCGACTCCCACCAGTCAAGCGCCAACGCCGACGTGTAAGCAGTGCACCAGCTCGCCGTTCTCACCCACCTGGCTACAGAGGCCCGTCCGTCCGGGAATACTAATCTCCTCCTGCTGAATCGAGAGTGAATGCAACGGCTGCATGTGTGTAGACCTGAACATCGAACTCGATGAACACGAGCTTGGCGGCAGGGCGGGAGGAGAGCCGAGGAGACGCAGTGGGGGCTAGCGACGACCGTGAAATAGGAGGAGGCGAGGTCGTGGGGCATCCTAATATGAAATCACCAAGCTGTCCTCAATCTAAATTCAGCGTTGAACCATATTAACCGTTGGATCTGGTTAATACTACCCCTTAAATTCGGTAGTATGATGTACTGTAAAAAATCTCTACTTTCAGAGATACAAAATTTCATATTGGGCGAACCACCACGGTTACTTTCTTAGTCCTCGGGATGTTGATCTACAAAGCAAAGCAACATCAGACTTGAGACTAGCTACCAACACTACATGATGTTTGACTACAATACGTAATAAACAAGTCAGAGTGAGGAACTTACAGTTCCACCACTGGTTAGCCAAGTTTCACTTGTAAATAGTTGAGCAAGAAGTAAATCCTCGACATTGATCACCATCTTGATTCACTGTATAATGATCAGAACAAATCAATTTACTTGTATTAGGTAGTGGTCGGCACATAAAAATAGAAAATCACAGAACTGATGGAGCACTGAAAAATGTGTCTATATTATATTCAGTATAGCAGAGTAGAAACTTGCAACACTGACTGAAAACTGTTATAGCTCAAAAATTGGAAGTAAGTAATCTTCTCATAGCTCAGAACTGAAAAAAAAATTCAAGTTTGAGCGACGCCGTGTGGGGACGGGCTTCAGATTTACCACCAAGCTAGCTCCAGGCTGCGATTTTGCTAGCCAATTTGTCAATTTGCTTCTACCAATGCTACACGAGCGTACGGTTTGGAGGCATATTGGGCAACCCGCAGCTACTTGTTACTCTATCCGTGATTGGTCCATCTTCTACAAAACAAAGGAACATCATAACTGAGACTAGCTACCAACAATGACTGAAATACGTAACAGATCGGTCAGAGCGAGGAACTCATAGTGACATCACTAATTACGCAAGTTCACATTGAGCAGCAAGTGAATCCCCCACATTAATCAACATCCCGATTCACTCACTGTTGATTGATCGGAACAAATTGCTTTACTTGTATTGGGTATTCGTGGGGACATAGAAAAAGAGATCATATATTGATTTAACACTGCAAATTGTATGTCTCTGTTCAACATAGGAGACTAGAAAGATGGAACGCTGAAAACTGTTATAGCTACAATATAGTGAATAAGTACTCTTCTCAAGCTCAAAACTGAAAAATAATGAATAGCTTGCAATAACGCATCTTAGTGGAACCAAGCAAAAGAAATCAAAGTTCAGTTTGAATTGTGTGTTTTGATGGATGTACGATCTGCATCAGAAACTACACAGGGACCATCGAACCATGGAATTTCATCCGAGGTTAAAATCCTTTAGGGGCAAAAACATGCACGCACACACTCATGGCTAGCCCTGACCTGCTGTAGTTTAAGTGTTTAACTAGCAGCAGAGCAAGAATCTGGCCTGTGTAGCAGCCAATCAATTATTCTGGTATCATCAGTTGATGTGTGCCTTTCATGTTCCCCAGTTAATTTAGTTGCCCAGAGCAGAATAGAAGCAAGTATATATACCCACTTTTCTACCTCAACATGTATATAATATAGGTCAGATCGTTGAATGCATAGTTGTTGTGTAGAAAACAAGTACTCCGTCCGTTCGGAAATAATTGTCGTGGTTTCAGTTCCAATTTCAACTAAAATCATGCCCCTTATTTCCAAACGAAGGTAATGCGTTGTTGCTTTAGGAATTTGAATCATTTAAATTACTAGAGCGCTACATATCAAAACAGAGGAGCACCATGCTTATCTAAAACAACAAGTATTTCACCCGAGCAAGTAGGAGATATCTAAAACAACAAGTATCATTAAATCACACAAGTACTCTGAAACAAGGTTGAGATGGATCCTTGTTCCATTTTGGAGTGGTTTCAGAACAGTCAGGAAATTAAAACTAATAGATGCCAACACATGTGCAGTAGTTTGCATAGAGAAAACTAAACATGGCCGGTCACCAAAAGAGGTGCTTACTAATAGTAACAGTAGTGGTGCTCATTTGCCACTATGCAGATCAATCATAGATGCATCAGGTAATTACGATGGGCGTGCACACGTGGTACAACGACACTGTGTATATATGCAGCTAGCTAGAGTAGGAGCAAAAAGACCAAAACTCTTTCTCCTAGAGAGAGAGAGAGAGAGAGAGGGCACCCTGGTGAGATACTGGATTAGCTCATGCACCATGGCGATTTCGTAGCCGCCTCTGTTGCACAACCAACAACGGAAGAGAATGAAATGAAGCCCTTCTCTTCTTTTGAATGAAAGGGGGTCGCCCCCCTGCCCCATTTTTATAGCATGAAGCAACCAGAACCAGTTCTTACGTGATGCAGCCTTGACCTGAGAGCTAGAATGGAAACTAAAACCACGACCGAGAGTAGAAGTTCTCTCGCCCAGCCCTAGAGCCTGGCATGAAGACCTTCTTGTCCTCTGCTGTACCGAATCCATGCTGCTGTTGCTGCTACACAAAACAAGGCAAGAGAAATAGCAGCAAAATTAATAGCCTTGACCTGAAATAGGAAAAAGAAAAGCTCATGGGAGGGGAGGGAAAGGGATCCATGGGGGGGAGAAAGGAGAAGCACCAGTCCATCACAATAGAGCTTTGAGTCGTGTGAATCATTCGTGCTGCTGTTATATCATATATAATAGCAACGATGAGAGATTGCATTTGTGGAATCCATCAACTAAAAGCGGAAATAGGCACTGAACTTGAATCTTGAGAAAAACGCTAGTGCAGTAACAATGCCAGGATATATTGTTTCTAAACAATAAACGCAAAAGCTCGTATTAATCAGCGAGGCCATGACCACCAACACGTACATAGGTAGCAATCTGTGCACATCATTTACGGAGAAGGAAGCAATTGAATTGAGGCCCATGGACAGCAGTTGCATGCTGGGCACAACAACAGAGCAATTGAATTGAGGCCCATGAACAGCAGTTGTATATACACTAGGCAGACACACACACCACGTACATCATTACAGGAGAGGGAGAGACTGGACATCCAAATGGAATGCTCCAGAATTAATCAAAAGTGGTTAGATGTGTATTCTAGCTGAACCAAAAGAATGCTAGATGTGCATTATAGTAGAACCAAAAAATGCTGCTGATTAGGTGATGTGTAAGTACAGTAATACTATAATGTCAGGCAGCAAGTAATCACCAAAAGAGAGGAGGGCATGCTAGGAGCAAATTGGTGGTGACCAAATCCAACTCCAACTCCAATGAAGAGGAGCTTGGCATGGCCGGTCATCCCCCAATGCTAGGGCCTTCTTCTCCACGCACATCTGCAAGACAAGAGCAAACCATTCATTAATTGTTTGTTGTTGTTAATTATTGATTTATTTAGCAGCAGCAGCATGCTAGGAGGAGCTTGGCAGCAAAGGAACCCAAAACAGAGCAAGCCTTTTTGCTCCGCAAATGTAAAAAATACTGTACAAGACAAGAGCAGAACATCCTTTGCTGCTATAATAAGGACGAGGTAGTACTGGACTTGAATCTCAACAAGACAATAATAATGTAGTTGAAACAATGCAAGCTAGAATATTTCTTGGCTGTGGTGAAAACGCCCAAGTTAACTAGGCACGCATATGTATATTCGGCCCTGCCCTCTCCCATCCCATCTAGTACTAGTACTAACAAAGATGGATTATGCACAAGAAGAAGAAAGAGAAAGACCTGCAGCGTATCGACGGTCCGCAAGAGGGAGGGTCTGCCAAATCGAATCCTCCATGGCGTAGGTCTCTTCACTGCCTGAATGCGTGAAGAAGAACCGCATCGACGGTCGGCAAGAGGGAGGGAGCCCTCCCTCCCCTGCGCCGCGCCCGAAGAAGGGGAGGTTGGGGCCACGGCGAGGAGGCGGATCCGCGGCGCTCTTCCATGCCGCGGCACGCCCGGCCGGAGCTAGGGTTTCGGGTGCCGAGAGAGCTAACGGTGCTGTGCATGGCAGCGGCTGCTGGTGGGGTGGAGGGCGCCGGCGTTGGTGCTTGGGGTTTGGGTTTGGGGAGAGGAGGTCGTCGGCGGTGGCGGGGTTGGTTAAGGGAACGGGGGGAGAGGAAGAGGACGAGACAAGTCAAGTGGGAGACGTGGGATCAGTTTGACCGCCAAACAATTAAAATCTCGGGAAGGACCGAGGTGTGTCGCTTGTGATTGGTCTACGTGATCCTCCCACGGATCGATCCTCTCCTCATCCGAACTGAGCCGTCTGTTCACATCTAATTCAAAGGGGAAGAGATTAGGATAGGACCGCAAAATAAATTATGGTCCGGTTTGGTGTGGCGGGGATGGATGGAATCTCAGTTTAATTTGAACCGAAGAATCTCATAGCACGAGGAGCATAGGAAAAGTTTCGGAAGCTCCACAGTTGGGCTGGTTGTTGGATTTTGACTTCAACTACGCGGCGGCGACGGCGGCACAAGTCCAACATACTTAGGAGGCTATAGATGCTAGGTTAATTAGGTGGGATTGGTAGGATTTTGTGCATCGTCCATGCATTCAAACATTACCTTTGTAATCCTAAACATGTATTCATTTTGATTTAGAGTTTTAATATATAAAAAAACAAGACTTAAAAAATGCAATCGAAACGTCCAACCAAAGCTGATCGGATCTTTAACAAAAGCGATCAAAATTCATGCAAAACGGGCATTTTTTGTTAAATTTTCATGTATTAAAAAAACAAAAATTAACAAAGTTAGTACTAAATCCAAGAGCGGAGGGCAAAGTCAAACATCGCTATCGTCCGAGCGGTCGGTGGCGACGTCATCCTCCTATTGAAGGCTCGCCAGACGTCATGGCATCCCTGCTCCGGCTGACGCTTGGCCTTGTACACCTGGTGCAGAGCCTTGGCCGCCATAGCCTATGGCGATGATCAGGAGTCGGCTACGGCCTGCATCGCTCGCCTTTGAGCCGTGGTTTCGGACAACCACGCTTCGATGATTTGGTCGCTTATTTGGCGGTGGGTGGGGGTGGTGGTGTGTGCGCTAGTCCTAGACTCATCAATGGCACAAGCCTTCACGAGCGTAGGGTCACTACTAGGAAAAGGCCTATTAATGACGCACCGGTTTTGCCTATTAATGACGCACTACCGGTGCGCCATTAGTAGCACGCCACTAGAATTTTTTATTAATGGCGCATCACTGGTGCGTCATTAGTATGGCGCACCAGGCAGTGCGTCATTAGTATGTAACACCATGCGCCATTAGTATGCCTCCTAGGGGCCATATGTAACCATGTGCTTTGTCATACTAATGGCGCACTCTGCCTTGATGCGCCACTAGTATCCTTTGGCATACTAATGGCGCACTCTATCATGATGCGCCATTAGTATGAATATTCGGGTTTTTTTTTTGCTTTTCTGATTTTTGCACAGGTTATAAAATATATTATTGGACAGAATATAGACAGCAGCACACAGCAACAGCAGATTCATCGAATACAATAGAAGATTAGTCTCCGAATACAATTCATCATATTAGTCTCCGAATTCAAAAGACCGAACAAAGATAAAACATTACAAGTCTCAAGACCGCGAGTATCGAGTTTGTCTTCACATTACAAGGTGATATCGATCATCTAAACTACCATCACATAAAAGAGAGCTGCGGTCATCACGGTGAGCATCATCGTGATCAAACTGGTCTTCATCCGGTTCCTCCAACGCTCCCTCCTCTCTCCCGCTAGATAGCAGGCGTATCTAGATTCGGCCTCCGCCCTAGTGGTGTACCCTTTGTAACTGTTACCGCTGAAACGGTGAACCTGTCTCCGACACTCCTCTCAGTCGTCGTAGACTCCGGGAACCTTACCCTTGTACACGACATACGACGACATCTCTATGCACAAGCCAAACAACAGACAATAGACAATACATAAGCAATATGTAAGTATGCAACAAAAGGATCGGAAGAGAAAAACAAGACATTAATAGCACGATTCATGATCCTACTAATAAATAGCATCGATTACATCTAAGTTGAATGACTGTCCAAACCAAAGAGACATACGAAATCATTAAAGTTTAATTACAACATGAGCCAATCAATGTTTCAGAACTACACATCACCACTTTCGACTCGACTCATCGGACAGGAGCGTGGATGAAGCCGTCGTCTGTCGTGATGGTCATGAAATCGCGGTCGTTGTCACCCTGCATTTGTAGCGTTCCATCTATCTCATTGTTGGACGGTTGATATCTGAGATAGAACTGCCCCGAGGTATGAAGGACATCTTGATGGATGATGTCCGCAAACTTCGACTGGATGCGAAAGAATTCTTGTCTGAGGTCCGCGTCCTGGGTTGCCGACAACCTCGCGGCCCAATCTTTGAGACTATCTGGTAGCAGAAGTTGATGATGGTCCCTTACGATCGCCCGCATGTGATGGAGGGCGTAGTAGGCATCCTTCTGACCGCCAGGCGGCTGCTTGATGCAGCAGAAATTCGTATTGTGTGAGAAGGTGTGCTTGCCGTACTTATGAACTGCCTTGGTGAAGGTGCCTCCAGATTTGGCGTAGCCGGGGAGAACATCATCAAAAACTTTCTTGACATTTGTGTAGTCTATCTTGGAGTTACGGTTCGGGCCGAAATACGTGGCCATGGAATATTTCGGGCTTAAGAGGATGAGTGTGCAATGTGTGTCACTGCACAGAACACGGAATGTTAGAAAAAAGAAGAACGATCAAAATCTAAGAAATCATATGTTACGGGGCGATTAAGGGATGACTTACTCGGGAAAGTAAGCCACAAGGAAGTTATCCTTATCTGGATTTGCCGGAATGATGCCTTCGAGGTGTGAACTCACAACTTGGCGGTCCCCAGCGCTGCTCAAGTGCTTGGCACGCATGTAGAAGGGGTCGACTATCACGATGTCCGGGGTCTTGTCTCTAATGATCCGCATCTCCATACTCAGCGAAAACAGCCGAACGAAGGTGTAGTGCAGCGGATGAAGGTTAAACATAGCAAAGATGTCATCAAACCGCAGGACGATCGTACCCCCGATGTCGCCATCCACAAAGCCCTTGCCCTCTGGCACCTTGGCCACGAAAACCGGGTATGCCACATCATTCTCTCTGAGACGCCGCTTCTCCAAAGAAAGAGCACTATCGTGCAGACTCCGCATAGCACCGGTTGCAACATTCAGCATATTTGGCGGTAGCATCGCCCTACCCGCCACATGCACCCTCCTCGAGATATCCTTAGGTGAAGGTGGCCCGCCCTGAGCACGGATCAAACTCGGTGCCGGCTGGCTCGCACCGGCGCCCTTGTTAGTCTTTCGCTTCCGTCCCTTCTTCTTGATCTCCTGTAATGGGACCGAGTTCTGCTCACAGACCGCCTTCTTGAGCGCGTTGGGGCTGATAATATTTCGCACCTCAGCTATCTGAGGCTCGGTGAAGGCGGGAGCTGGAGGCGTGTCCTGAGAACTGAACGCCAGACGACGCCTGTTGCAATTGGATTTCTCCGTCGTACCATCTAGACCGAGGTCGTCTTGGTTGGGTTCTTGAGAAAGAGGCCCGCAGAACTCGTCAGTGTACCCATGTTCGGCAAAGTACTTATCAACTTTGGTAAATGTACCGTCGTCGTTGTCGTCGCCGTCCGGATCCTGTGCCATAGGGTTGTCCGGATCCTGTGCCATAGGGATGTCCGGCAGGTCCGGTAGCGTTGCGGCGTTCTTGCCATGGCTTGGCGCCGGCACGACTGGCGGTCTTGTCTGTGGGGTGGTGTCCCCCGCCCCCAAACGAATCTGGCTCTTCGGCCAAAGCAGGGGCCAGTTTACGCAGGCGCTGAGGGTCATCTCATCTTTTTCGTCGGCCCCAGCGGGTCGAATCGGAGGTAACAGCTCGTCGCAGCCTGGTAGCACCCGAACCACTTCAACCCTATACACTGTGGGTGGCATCGGATTACCGTGGAACATGGGGTTGCCCGGTTGAACAATTCTGCCCTTGGCGACATCGACCAACTCGGCGCCCATGAAGTGCAGAAGACTGCAAGGAACATCGGCGGTGCCCTGCGAAAACATGTACAGGGCATCAGGGATGCCAAGTCAAAAGCAAAAAGATGAAGTCATCAGCCGAGAGGCTTAGTTACCGTGATGTCGTCGAGCTCGGCTAATGTCGAGGCACCGCCAACGGCGGGCGTGCAACTGATGGAGGGGGCGCTTGCTGGCAAGGTGCCGGTCGGCGTACACCCGGGTGCATTAGGCTCCAATGCCCGTGCCGGCGCCGGAGACACGAATACCGCCTCCGCCAGAGACACCAATGGCGCCGCCGCCGGAGACACCAATGGCGCCGCCGGAGACACCAATGGCGCCGCCTGCGCGCTGTGCGAGTTGCTGGCCGTGAAGCTGGGAACCGGGGGAGGCCCCAGTTGGCCGCCTGCAATCCACGTCGTCAGCCCATGAATCAACGTAGGCACCATGGTGTTGAGCTTCGTTCCCAGTTGTTGTTCCACTTGCTCTTGGACAAGCTCCGGAATCCGCGCCACTTGTGCCTTGAGTTCTTCAACCTCGCGCGTCTGGCTTTCCGAGCTGGTCTTTTTCTCCTTCCGCACACCAGCAGTATAGTATGACCCTCATTTTGTGGACAAGCCTTTGCCGGCCACACGACCAGCTGACGTCGGCTTAGTGAGCTTATCCTTGTTTTTCATTACGTTCAACGCCCTATTTAAAGGGGTGTCGAAAGGGGAGCTCTGAGACGACCCCGCGCTACTGCTTTCAGTGTCCTGCGAAAGGAACATGAACCATTTAGAAATATTGGGGATTAATTAGAGTGCAACCATATGGAGCTAATTACGCGGGGGTGTATTCCTTACCATAACAAGCTCAAGCGCCCTGGTCTTCGGATCCGTGGCAAGCTCCGTTGTTATCGGGTCCTCCTTGTACCGGGCCCTGACATAGTTCCTGGTCTGCTTGTTACAGCTGTATTTCTCGAAGCGGGGCGGTAGGCCTTGCTCGGCACGCTCCGCGTCCTCCTTGTCCCATATAGGCTCCTCCACTCTGTAATCGCCGGGACCAAATTTGTGTTCCCCTAAGTTCAACTCCCGCATTTCTTTCCCCCACTGACTTGATTCAGAGGTTGCACTGCTCTCGCACTTGATCTTGAACTCCTTGTAGTCATCTTCGCTCATCAAAGGATATTTCGCCTTGATCTTCTCATAACTATCACCTTTATCAATCATTCTCTTCACCGCGCTTCTCCAAGTAGACAGGGCCGTGCTCATCTTCGTGAGGGCGGCACTGTTCACTTTATTCCCTGAGAGGCGTGTGTTTTCAAATTCGGCGGGGAATTTGTATCGTTCGTGCAGCTTCGTGAAGAGGAGGTTGCGCAAATTCCCTCGGTCCTTATGCCTAAGGTTCTCGGTGTTGATCGAGACGGTGCTCCGGAGAATGCACCCGAGCTGAACCGAGTACCCCTTGACTATATGTTTGGGCTCCGTTGGATTCCCGTCGGAGTCCACTTGAGTGAATTCCTCCTTGAGGGTGCGGAGCGCATTCGGGCGCCGGTCCTTCCTTTGCTTCTTCGGTTGGCTGCCATCTGTGTGTGCGCCGCCATCATCAGTGGTGGCATCCTCGGCGGCACCATTAGTGGTGTCATCCCCGACACCACTAGGGGTTGTGTAATCAGGATCGGTGTCTTCCGCGGCGTCCTCATAGCGGTGAGGTTGTTCCTCCATCTCCTGGGACAGCTCCCAGAATTGCTTGCTGCCCGAACCACCGGCCTCATCGTTGTGGGCCATGTTTCGCTCTAAATAGGAAAAAAGTTTGGTCAAAAAGTTGGTTATTGTCAAGGAACAAGATCATGGTCTCATCATTTAGGGTTTGTCAATGCTGAGGCACCCTAAAAGCCTAAGCTTTCATCATTTAGGGTTTGTCGACGCCGAGGCACCCTAAAAGCCTAAGCCGAGGCACCCTAGGCAGTTTGGGAATACACAACTGGGGATATTGTCAAGGAACAATTGAGAGATGTTTGTGATATTACCTAGGTGTTTTGGGATGGAACCTGTTAGTGTGTTGTTGCTAAGGTCCAAGTCCTAGGCAGTTTGGGATGGAACCTGTTAGTGTGTTGTAGCAAAGCCACAACTCCTCTAAGTTCTCAAGATAACCTAGTTGTCGAGGGATGTGTCCAGAAAGTTGGTTGATGTCAAGATACATGCTGATTAATTTTTGTTTCGGTTGAGAATCGGGCACCTTCTAGGTTAAGAAAATTGGGCATGACCTTTGCTAATTTTCTTGACCTAGGAGTGCCCCATTCTCAACTGAAACGGAAATTAATCAACATTTCAGGAGAAAGGGGTAACGAAATGATGGGGCAAATGTGCCAGGCACCACAATGTGATCACAGAAACAAAGCAGCACCACAATGTGCCTCTGTATATATGTGTGTGTTGTCTAGATGCCAGCCATAGGTCAATGGCCATGCCACTACACTGCTCCATGTCACTTCCTAGTACAACATTTAACAATGCAATGCAGATAATCATTTTTTTCTCACAGTACTGTTCCCAAGTAATAATAAACTAAATAACTGAGTAATCCAAATGAGGAAACAGAAAACAACTGGCTGCAATAACATAGCAAGCCTTCACTTACACAAGAATTCATTTCAGGCATCATTTATTATGTGAAACAGATCATGCTAAAGATACATAATACATCATTTCAGGCATCATTTAATATCAGTACTACTAACTAGCAGTACTTAAACAAGTTAAGCTACTCACTAAAGTACTGGCTACTCACTTAAGCTAGAAGCTACAACTTAAACGCATTTGTAGCACTGAGAAATAATGCAACTAGCAGCAAGGAGTATAATGGCAATCATGTAGCAAACTTCTCTGTTGATGCATTGGAGTGGTTACAGGGGTGGATCTCCTGTGCAGTTAATTAGAAGGGTGCAATTAGTGGGTGATTATTTAGAACTTAACTACAATCTCTAGTGTAGTTATAAGAAGGGGCTTCTCTGATTTTGGTTGCATTAGTTGGAAGAATGTAGTATTGCAAAGGAACTTCTAACTAGAATCTTGCTGCAAGATTAGTTGCAGCAAGGAAAACACTAAATCTTGACAGCATCATACACAGACCATGCATGGAATGAGATGAATGATTCCATTTATTTCATTAATGGCAATGTACCACATATATATCACTTGAAATTGCTACCAACTGTTTATGTTCATAATAGCAAAGCCAAAAAAGGGAAAAATCATAGTTAACCCAGATTACAACCAAAATGCAGACAACACTGAATTTTGGTGCACACACTACTGAATTTTGGTGAACTCACCTCGACGGACGCGGTCGCAGACGAGGTCGTAGACGGTGGTGGAGCAGAGACGAGGTCGCAGACGCGGTCGTGGTGCTCCGGTGGACGCGGCTGCATCAATCGTTTGAATTGACATTTAATCAAACACCTCATAGGCAAGAACAGAAGGTGGAGACAGAGAAGAGAGGGGATCGATCAAAGAGGGAGAGGGCAAGGAGGGAGGAGCAGAGAGGGAGAGGACAGGGCGCGGTGGCTCACCGGTGACGTCGGAGGAGAGGCCCCGACGAGCACGTCTACTGGGGGCGAGCGAGCACGTCTACAGCGGCGAGTTCGGCTCTGCTTCCGCTTCGGCTCTGCTTCCCCGAGGAAGAAGAGGTGGAGGGGGTGGAGGGGTCGAGCGCCGTCGCGCCCTGCTTCCGTGGCTCGCTGGACCGGTGTTGAAGCAGATTCCGCCCGCCGCCTTGCCTGTCGCCTCGCACGGTGGAGCTCGAGCGGAGAGGAGCCGCAGGTTTCTAGGGTTTCGAGGGCTGGGAAGGCGAGGGAG
>NC_041383.1:16352982-16364734 GCF_002162155.2 Triticum dicoccoides
GGAGGGTTGCGGTGGGTCGTCGGCGGCGGTGGAGCTAGCGGGGGAGGATGCGGGTGGGATCGAGATCGAGATCAAAAAGTGTCCATGAAATTTAAAAATATTCATGATATCAAAAAGTGCCCATGAAATACAATCGAGAAATGAAGACTACGATTTAAATACAATCGATCTTAGCTAGCTATCTGTTCACAATTTTCTTGCCCTTCTTTTTCGCAAATGGAGTTCTTCTGTGGAACGGACGTCCTTTAGGTAGGGTTGTCCTACTTCTTCTTGTGGTGTGTGCTGCTACTTCATCGTCGTCGTCATGTTCGATCTTCGGGTCGCCGTACTTGTCGAAGTCTTGCTCATTGACTACTCCATCCATTCCGATGATCTTCCTTTTGCCTCTCCTCACGACAACACGACTGGGCTTTGACGGGTCGGTAATGAAGAAACATTGGTCCACTTGGGAAGCCAGGAGGCGGCGGGCCCTACCGCCACCGCCGGAGGCGGCAACCCAGCCAGAACGGCTTCCGCACAGTACATCATGCCGCGACGGAACGGGGCAGGCGTTGTGGGCCACGCCGCCACAAGACCAGGCGGCCTCCCCTGGCGCGGTCGCTAGCGGGCCGACAGCCTCTGCTGCGCCCGGGCCCCGCCAGTGGGCCACGCCGCCACAGCCGGAGGCGGCATCCTACTGGCGCGCTGGCTGGCCGACAGCCTCTGCTGCGCGTGGGCCGAGGCGCGGGCCAGGCCGCCACTATTTCTGGCGGCATCTTTTTTTCTGCATGCGCGGGAAACCGACACTGATTCCGTGACTGACGGCGCTGATTCCGATACAAACTTCGCTCATTCCGATGATTCGAAAATTGATGCTGATAGCCTGCTTTTGCTTGTTTTGCTTGAGTCATGCGTGGCGACAGGTTCCCTGTTGCAGACTTAGCTGATTCCCACGCGCGTGCTGGCTACTGCTTGAGAGGACGCGACGACACTGCAGAAATACACTCACTCGTTGCGGGAATCCGAGGTTCCCTGTTGTACCGACACTACAGGGATCCTAAAATTTCCCGCCTAATTTCCTCTGTTCTCGCTTATTTTCTCGCCATCATTTATCGTCTGAGCCTATAAAAGGAGACACCGAGGCTCTCGTCCAGCCATCCTCGAAATTGTCAACCGAACGCAGCCTCAGCGGGCGCTCCACCTGGCGTCGACTGGACGGTAATTGGCCCACTCGGACAGGCTGGCCTTGCCAAGCACCACTGCGCCAGCACGCCGGGGACGGGCCGCGACTCTGGCGTCCCGCCTCACCACGGAGCCGAGGAGAGCGAGGGAGCCGGCCGTCGGGTCACGATGTTGTCCTTGAGCAGGACGGGGACGCCGTGCAGCAAGCCGGTGGCATGGCCGGGGAGCGATGCTCTGCATCGGCACGCTTGGCCAGCCGGAGCGCATCCTGGTTGACCTCGATGATGGCGTGCAACAGCGGGTTGAGGCGGCCGATCTGGTCCAGGTAGAACCGGACGAGCGCCGTCGAGGCAGATATCCATATAGTCCGCTAAGAGTGGTACTGCAAAAGTACTCGCTTATGGAATTTTAGTTTCATAACTAACATACTATGTGTCAACAACATATACAGAACAAGGTCAACAAATACATACAAAAGAAATTCTCCACCTTTAGAACAACATTGTCGATTTATTCGGAGTAGCACTTGCATACAATCCTTGTTGGCCCAAGAAGTAACATTTCAGATTTATTCTTTTACACCAAGAGAGAACAGTGCAAGTGGAGACTTTTTGGCCCATACTGCACCACATTATCGCTACTCAAGAAAGTCACACGTCCTAGTTAAGGCTTGAACATGGGTGGCCTTCTCACTTTAGTAGCCTGCTCGAAAGCATAGGCCATCTCGATCAACCTCGGCTCGTATCCCTGCAGCCCACCAAAGCATATGCCAAAAGGGACACCCTTCTCGTTGTACCCAGCCGGCACAATGATGCCGGGTTGGCCGCCAATGGCGAGATGGTTGGAAGCATAGTGCTCGGGTGCAACGATCGCGTCCAGTTGATGCTCCTTCATCAGCTTCTCCAGCCCATTTGCGGAGAGCTCCTTCAGCCAGCGGATCCGAGCTCTTTCCAGACGGCCAATGCCGTTTGTATTTTGGGCTAAGATAAGGTTTTGTTGCCCGAAATCTTTTAGCCTCTCCTGTACAAAATGTAAATGAATATCTAAGAAAGTATATACAGAATAAATGACATTAGCAGCCATCTCCTTTTTAGAGTTTTATTGCCTGATGTCCTCCGCAACATGATTCCACACTGTTTGAATCTATGACAAGAAGACTTAAGAGTTGAAAGCTAGAATGTTTTTTTGTATGCTTGCCTCTATAGGATGCGCTTTGTTGAAAGCTATGATGTCCGCAAGAGAATGGACCGGAGGGTAGGACAAGTCCGCCAAGTACTCGTTTATGCTCAACTTGAACTCCGTCAGCATGGCAGTCCACTCATTGGAAACGATATCTTGACTGTCGATGGTGATGTCAAGGTTCTCGATCACCATGGCTCCTTGTTTCCTACAACGGATTAATAATGAATCCAATGTTTCATGTAAGTATAATAATTTACACTAGTCAGGGAGATTTGAAGTGTGATAACCTCATTGTGGCGAGGTGCTGTCTGTACACCCTCATCTGCTTCTCTCCAAATCCTTGAAACAAAAACAATTCATTGGGGACGCCGATCCTCTTCCCTCTCAGCCCATCCTTCTTCAGGAACTGCAGATATCCGCCGTGAGGGATGTACTTGGATGCTGCTCGAGTGGCCACGGCATCGAGCTTGTCGTAGCCAACGATGGCGTCCAGTACGTGGACTGCATCCGACACTGTCCGACACATCGGCCTGCAACATTGCAAACAGCATGCTGAACATTTCAAATTTCCAACGTTTTTTTCAAAATCTCAAAATACCCGATCAAATTAAAATTAAATGCAAACTAAATTTAAGTTGAGTAAACTTAATTGAAATTTTATACTGAGTGAGTGAGGTCCAAGATTTTTATATGCTGCATAAATTTGAAAGCTAGGTGATGTGGACAAAGCGAAGAAAGAGGAGAAGTACCCGACGGTGTCTTGTCTAGGGGTGATGGGGACGACGCCGGCGCGGCTGGTGAGCCCGACGGTGGGCTTGATGCCGACCACGGAGTTGAACGACGACGGGCAGAGTATGGAGCCGTCGGTCTCGGTGCCGAGCGTCACAGCCGCCATGTTCGCCGCCGCGGCCACGCCCGACCCGGAGCTCGACCCGCACGGGTCGGACGACAACACATACGGGTTGCGCGTCTGGCCGCCACGCGCGCTCCACCCGTTGTGGACGTTGCGGAAGTTGGCCCACTCGGAGAGGCTGGCCTTGCCGAGCACCACGGCGCCAGCGCGCCGCAGCCTGGCCGCCACGCCGGCGTCGCGCTTCACCACAGAGCCGAGGAGCGCCAGCGAGCCGGCCGTGGTGTTCAGAACGTCGCGGGTGGCGATGTTGTCCTTGAGCAGGACGGGGACCCCATGCAACGCGCCGGTGGCCATGCCGCGACGGCGCTCGGCGTCAGTGCGTGCTGCCTGCTGGAGCGCATCCGGGTTGACCTCGATGACGGCGTGCAGCAGCGGGTTGAGGCGGCGGATCTGGTCCAGGTAGAACCGGACGAGGGTGGCCGAGGTGAGGCTGCCGTTGCGGAAGCCAAGCTGGATGGCATCCACGGTGGCCTCATGGAACTCGAAGCTGTGCGTGACGCCGGCGGCCGTTAGCAGAGCTAGGACGACGGCAACAGCCTGCACTCGCAGCCAAGCCATGCTTGCTTAGCTGAGCCCTGGACTAGACGGTGTCGGTGTGGTTGGTGGCCTGGCTATGGCTAGTGCTCGTTGCTTTTAAATTAGTAAAGTATGACCAGCTCCACGAGTACTATGTTGGATCCACTCAGCTTTTGTCTGCTTGGCACTTTCCATATGCTGCCTGCATCATCGTTTGAAAAGATGCTTCATGAGCGGCGGGAATCCTATGTAAATTGGGGCCGCCAGCTGCGCGTGCTCCACGAGTCTGTTGGATCCACTCTGTTTTTTTTTGTCTTTTTAGCACCTTTCATTCATATGCTGCATCATTGTTTCAAAAGATCCTCCATAAGAGCATCTCCAGCTGCGCCCCCAACAGTCCCCCCTTCCCCCCGGCGACTTTTTCGGCGCCGGCGCC
Source organism: Triticum dicoccoides (assembly GCF_002162155.2). NCBI lineage: Eukaryota > Viridiplantae > Streptophyta > Magnoliopsida > Poales > Poaceae > Triticum > Triticum dicoccoides. The sequence goes on from NC_041383.1 coordinate 16,357,191, forward strand.
ACAAAAACGACCCAGTCGCGCCCCAGGACGACGAAAAGCGCTGGTTCGGCCCTTTTTTCCGGCCGGCGGCCGCAGGCCGAACCCGGCGCGCTAGGGGCGCTTGGGGGCTCCGGCGCAAGGAAAAAGCGCGGCTGGCCCACGCCGTCGGGTGAAAAGTCAAGATTTTCTTCCCCGACCGCCTCCCACCCCCCGCGCTGTCGGCCGCAACTAGGTATATCCCGGCGCTGCCCCGCCGCCCTTCACCGGTAGATAGCCATTCCCTGCCGGAAAAATAGCTTAGGTTCGCCGCGACAACCCCTCCGACACCAGTTGGGCGTTTCCGGCCGCGGAGGGGCAGTTTAGCGGCGGGTGCACGCCCACCCCGCGCAAGGTGTTTGGCGATTTGCCTGCCTCGGCGATGGACTCGGATGACGAGGAAGTGCTCGCCGCGCTGCTGGAGGAGGAAGCCGAGGCCGACGTCCAGGAAGAAGAGCATCTCATAGTGAAATATGAGTTTTTATTTGTTGAACTATATAATTTGTATTGAACATTTGTTGTTGTACTATTTTGTTGAAGTATTTGAAATTTTTGTGATGAAATATGTGATAAAAAAATATTTATGTTCATAATTGAACGTCGAGCCACGGCGAAACATGCCGAATATGGGCCTATTCTCGCCAATATGGGCCTTTTTCGCCAAAATCGGGCTTCAAAAGTGGGCGAAAATCGGCGACTGGGAGCGACGACTGGACGCAAAACCGCCCCCAACGCCGAAAGAATCGCTGGCTCGCCCCCAGGGCGCGATTTTTATGCGCCCCGGGGTGCCGAACGGCTGGAGATGCTCTAACATAAGCGTTGGAATCCTATGAAAATTGACGCTGGTAGTATCACTTGGTTTGGGCTCTTGGCCTGCTCTTCCTCTTAGCCTGCACATATCTCGCTTATATTATACTCCCTCCGTTTTTAAATATAAGTCTTAGATTTCACTATGGACTACATACAGAGTAAAATAAGTGAATCTACACTCTAAAATATGTCTATATACATTCATATGTAGTTTGTAGTAGAATCTCTAAAAAGACTTGTATTTAGAAACGGAGGGAGTAAAAGAGAAGAAGTCAGCTCAAATGGTGGTTGGTGATCCGTCGAGGAGAAGAAACAGCCGCCAGATGGCACCACCGGCTCGGGTGGCCAAAATACATGTTGATGCAGGGCTCTTGCGATCGGCCAGTGGAGTTACTGCAGCGGCCGCGTGCAGGGATGACCAGGGCGCCTTCCTTGAGAGCTCTGCTCTGGTTGTACAAGGCATCCTACATCTGGCTACACTTGAAGCGATCGCGTGCAGGGAAGGATTCTCCTTGGCAGAAGACCTAAACATTCAGCGGATGGTGATTGCTTCTTACTCCAAGCAAGTGGTGGGTGATATAAACACAGCTAACCGAGGAAGATATAGTACGGTGATCAAGGAAATTCGGCAGAGTGCTTCTCATTTTACATGTAGTTTTACGGAGGCAAAAAATGATTTTTTTTGCGGAGGCACGAATTTGCTTTTCGTGGAGGTACAGATTTTCTCCTGCGAAGCACATTTGTACTTCTTTGGAAAGGGAAAAAATCGTGAGTATTTTTGTGCATATTTTTCTGCTTCCACGAGAAGCATAGATTTGTATCTCACGGATACACAAATCTGTGCTTCTCGAAAGGGAAAATATTGGAGAGAAAAATTGTGCCTATGGCTCCGGTTTTTCATAAAAAGAGAGTTCATTGAAACCAATTAACATGGGATATAATTTCAAATATCTCAAAACTAAAAATCCAACGGTTAAAACAATTCGTAATTTGAAGACACGGTTCAAGAGATAAAATGTTTTTAAAAAAGAATCTGCAAAAAATGGGAAAACTCCCATGTTGCAGTGCGCCACTTGTAAGCGCCAGAGAAGCTGAGAGTGACCTTTGCAAGGGGTACCCCTTAACTAGTGATTCGGGAGTACCTACCGTCTGACACTTTTTTATGCATATTACAGTACTGGGTCGGACCTTTTTCGTGTCCTCCTTCGCTGACAAGTCATCGCTCATTATGTTTGCTTCACTAGTTTGATTATTTTTTCAGGTTTTCTCTGTTTCTTCGCTCTTTTTTTTCTTTGTTTTTCTCTGGGGTTTTTTATCGGTCTTCCTAGTTTCTTTGGTTTTCTTTGTTTCTTTTTTCATTTTTACTTTTAAATTATTTTCTACAGTTTATTTTCATTTATGTTCTTAGTTTTTTCTCATTGCATTGGTTTTTCTCTTGTTTCTTGTTTTCTTTTTTTTGTCAGTTTTCTTTTGTTTATTTTCCTGCATATCTATTTTTCTTTGTTATACTTTGGTTTCCTTACGGATTTCTTTACGTTTCTATGTCTATTTTTATCATTTTCCCTTTTTGCAAAACATACCCTATTTTTATTTCTACATTTTATAAAATTCATATTTTTATGTCCATACATGTTATACATTTTTTATACATCAGAAACATGTTTTATATACATGTTTAAACTTTTTTAAATACGTGATTAACAGTGTTTCATGTATATGTTTTGATGTATAATTTTTGCCACACACACGGTACATTTCTTGTATACATCAGGGACATTTTTTTTACACGTTTATCATTTTTTAAGTGTGCGATCAAAATTTATAAATACTTTATGTAAAGTTATTTATAAAGTAGATATATTTAGAACATTTAGGAATATAGGAAAAATAAAAAACCAAGCAAAATGAAAAAAACACAGAAAAGGCGATGAAGGCCTCTCTACCTCGCTGGGCCGGCCCATTTTGGCAGCTGTTGACGCGAGGCTGCGCTCTACCTCACATGAAGCGAGAGGAAGTCACGACCGTGCACCCAACCGTAATGTTTATGAACTACTAGTTTGAGAAAATGATTATATCATGGACGTGCATAAATATTGTGACACAAAAATAAATAAGTTCCAACACCACCTTTCCGCATTGTCAGTTCTATGGCAAGAACGTAGGCGGCTTCCTGACCATGGTGACCTGCTCGAAGGCATATGCCATCTCGATCAGCCTTGGCTCGTAACCTCTTAACCCGCCAAAGCAGAGACCAAACGGCACCCCCTGCTTGCCATACCCGGCCGGCACGGTGATGGCCGGCATGCCGTCGATGGCTAGCACCGAAGATGCTGCATTATTAGGTGTCATGATGGCATCTAGCTCATGCTCCCTCATCAACTTCTTCAATCCATTGGCGGACAACTTGTTTAACTGTCTAATCGCCGCTCGCTCCAAGGCACCGATGCCAGTCGTGTTCTCAGCCACCAGGAATACAGTTTGACCATTTTCCTTCATGTTTTCCTACAAGGCATGGAATTATCAAAAGTTAAGTTGCACTTGTTTTTCAAAAGGCTAAACAGGTAACTACAAAGGAAATATGCATCATAACGAGAAACAAATACATTAAAAATAATAATTAACTCTAAATTAAGCTGACCTCAACAGGATGTGCATTGTTGAAAGCTATGATCTCTGCAAGCGACCGAACTGGGGAATGTAATACGTTTGACAGATAGGAGTTGAGGCTTAACTTGAACTCTGCTGGTAATGCAATCTGTTGGCCATTGTTTTGGGAATCCAATAGGACACTTAAATTCTCTATGTCAAGCTTCTCAATAACGATTGCACCTTGTTTCCTTCAAACCAAACAAAAATATACAAGTTGATGTGATATGACACCATAGATGGCATATGTTTTGATTTCCTCCTAACAAACAAACCAATATTTAGGGGCATTATGCCCCTCGCAATGAAGAGGCCAAAGTATTTCACTTCTATGACAAAAAATAAAGATAAATGAAATCAGCTAAGTTGTACTCTATCGATAATGGGTCACAAGACTCATTTATCAAGTCATAGGTTCCAAATATTTAAGTTTGACCAAATTTGTAAAACATAGTAGCATCTATGATTTAACGCAAATACAATATGAAAATATAATTCATGATAGATCTACTCACATTGATATGATACTGTAAATACTGATATTTTTCCCAATAAATTAGTCAAACTTAAAAGGCGTGACTTAAGACAAATCAAATGAGCTTTGTAAACCCAGACAGTGAAAGTACCTCATTGTGTTGAGATGTTGCGTGTAGACCATCTGCTGCACATTACCATTTGGGAAGTTGAAGAAGCCATTAGGAACGCCGATTCTCTTCCCTCTAAGCCCATCTTTCTTCAAGAACTGTGTGTATCCACCAGGAGGGATGTATTTGGAAGCCGCCATTGTGGCTGGAGCGTCAACTGGGTCATAGCCAACAATGGCATCCAGCACGTGGACCGCATCAGCCACCGTGCCGCAGATCGGCCTGTTTGTTGATAAAATGTTAATTCCATTTTTTTAACATGGTGTAAATCACTTTGACAAATCGATGCAAGCGATGGCCATGTGTGTGAGCCTGTGAGCTGTGTATCATAAAAATGAAGCAAAAGCAATGTTGGCAATATGAAGGGAAACTACACAGGAGCTCCCGGGTCCTCCACACCCCTATACGGATATTAAATGTAAAAACTATCAATAAAATTCAAAAATCAGAAACTACTTGGAGATATCAAACCTGGGTTCTCAATATACCCGCATGTGAAATGTCCTGAGAAAATACCAAGAAACGTATCCGTTGTGAAGGAAATATTGTCCGAATAAAAATCCATCCAAACAGTTTTTTTCGATACATAGATTTTTTCTGTCTTTTTTGCCATGAATACGTTTCATGATATTCTTTCACGAAATTTCACACAGGAGTAGAACGAAAACCCATGTTCTATATCCTAAAATCTCAAAAAAAAAATAACGAAAAATCTCGGTATTTTTTCTAAATTTAATGTTCGTACCCAATATGAAGCCTGTAAAATAAAAGATCACAAGGCTTTGATACGATCCACAAGGTTTGAATACAGGCCACGTGAACCCCTCAAAAAAAAGAATGCAGGCGCTGATCCGTATGTGGTCATTACTCACTCCGACGGAGACCAGGGAGCGTTTTGGTTACTGGATCTGTCCGGTGGGAGATGGTAGCGCGGGATATTTTCAACCGGTTTGGATGGCGGTCATGTAATAGGATAGGCGATTAGTTTACCTATCTTTATTATGCCAGCCGGTTGAGGCTTGGCGTGGTGTGATGGGAATAACCCCAGCCCGGCTGGTCAACCCCACCGTGGGCTTGATCCCCACCACTGAGTTCAGCGACGCCGGGCAGAGTATCGAGCCGTCCGTCTCCGTTCCCAGCGTCACCGCCGTCATGCTCGCCGCCGCGGCGATCGCTGATCCCGTGCTCAACCCACACGGCGTCGCCGACAGCACGTAGGGGTTCTACACGAAAGCGAGAGACGATCATACTGTTCTTCGTTACAAAGGACCCATTAACTCAAAATAGAAGGATTTAAGGCGTGTTTAGTTACCCCGCCCTTGCCGCCGCGGGCGCTCCAGCCGCCGCCGGAGAAGCTGCGAAAGTTGGCCCACTCGTCCATATTCGCCTTGCCGAGCACCACGGCCCCGGCGTGGCGCAGCTGGCGCACCACGCCAGCGTCCCGCCGCACCACGGAGCCGAGCAGCGCGAACGACCCGGCTGTCGTGTTGAGCACGTCGCGCGTGGCGATGTTGTCCTTGAGCAGGACGGGCACGCCGTGCAGCGCGCCCCTGGCCCGACGGTGGCGGCCGGAGCAGCACTCAACGTCAGCGCCGGCCGCCTGTCGGAGGGCGTCCGGGTTGACCTCGATGACGGCGTGCAGCAGCGGGTTGAGGCTGCTGATCCGGTCCAGGTAGAATCGGACGAGCTCTACCGAGGTGAGGCTCCCGTTGTTGAAGCCTAGCTGGATGCTGGCCACGGTCGCCTCTGTTGGCGCCGCTTCCTCGCAGTGCCGCTTCTTCTTCTACCTTGAGCTGGCTCTCACAGCTCTCTTGTGGTTTCTCTCTATCTTCTTCTCTTGTACCTTCTCTCAAGAACACACACACACACGCATGGACCAAGGAGGAGTACGAAAGCTTTGCGATAGGCTCTTCTCCTTGGCGAACACACAGGCTACATATTTTTTGCTGGACCTCGTCGGCCTCTTTGCCATTACTGAATGAGATGACTATTTATACAAAGTTTGGCACTCAGCCAAGACCCACGCACTCACGTCCGGCCATCACGATCGGCCACTAACAGCACGTCCTGCATGCACTAACTTGTCCTATCTACATGCACATACTAATTGCCTTATCCTACTCCTAGCTAGAATCACTCCAGCAGCCACAAGACTCGTCCATATCTAAAACCAATTCCACGTCTCAACGTGGCCTACTACTACCATGCAGCTAATCACCTACGTATGCATCGGCTACTTGATCAACACAGCAGCCGAGAACTTGCCAGATCACCTGACTTACTTGGTCATACTTTAGTCCATCACACTTCAGCCTTCGTCGCGCCTTGCCACTTCACACAGCACCACGGCTTCACGCCGCCTCGGCATCTCGTCATACTCGCCGCTTCACACGGCATCCTGGCATCTCGCCTTCTTCGTGCGCTCAACCAAAGTTTCGACGACTAGCTACTCCTAGACCATGTAAGTTACATGCATAACAAAAACAAACTAAATGTTGATACAATAATATCAAGATTAGCTCTAACAGCCTCCTCGATCCAGAAGCTATGAGCACCCGCGAGCGCGGGCACGAGGGCGGCGATGACGACTGCCGGCCGAGGCATCCTGGAGGGCAAAGAAATGTGAAGTCAATGTGCCGGCTGAAGTGTGCTCAGCTCCAGCTGCTCACTGAACCTTGGATTTCTCCTTTCCCTTTGAGCTCTCACTTTGTACCGTACGATGGACTCCAATTGGCAAATCATACAAGCAAGCAAGCACACAGGCTGCAACGACCCGCCGTGCAGATGGTGGATAATGCAAATTAAAGGCACGTGGTCAACACAATTTTCGTATGACCAACGGAATCAGCAAGACCCACCACCAATTCTTTTAGAAGAAATTGTGGATTATGATAACATATACTACATTTGTAACTTAATATAAGACGTTTTTTTGGCACTAACATAGAGAGTATCTTCTTTCTAATCCGCGATTATAAAATAGTATGTTCAGTGCAATCTTCCACATTCCCTTTTAGTGATGAACTAGATGAGTGCCCGTGTGCTCAATGTGGATATATATCTTTTTTTTTGATTTCATCAATTGTGTCTAACATTTTTTCTTTTAGGAAAGGCATGAGCCCGACTTTATAAATAAAGTCACCAGGCGACAATTGTGTCTAACATATGATTTAGCATCCTCATACACACCAACGACATTTTCATCGTTATAATTCACTCTTCTACTTCTTTCTTCACCCACTATCTTTGCATCTCCGCCATAGAAATCAAAGCTTGCCATCCCCTCCCACTGGAGCATCTGGATCACAATCTGCCTTCGACCCCATTTCGATCTACCCACACTTTAAATTTCAAACATGTAATCATGCAATTATGTTATTCAACATCATGTGTTTCCTAGCATGGCATGTCTTCAATTTTTCATTGCAA
>NC_041383.1:16364911-16374686 GCF_002162155.2 Triticum dicoccoides
ACGAAACAAACAACCAAATGTATTTTTTGTATTTTTGTATGTTCTATAACACACAAACACAGGACAAAAAGTAACACATTTTCATGAGCAACATACAGATCTAGCATGAAGCAATTACAATCAGTAGTTACACACCTCTCTGTTCTCTATAGCAACTAGCGGCTATAGTTGATAATCAAAATTTAGAAATCATATAGTGAGTAAATATCTCAATTTCTCTTAAGTTCTCTCTATTGCTGTTTCATAATCCTTTCCCGGAGACAACACTCAACAATAACATCATATGCACATGGTTAGCAAATAGACATCATATACACATAGCAGCAACATCCTATCCATATACCTCACTTTCTCGCTCTTGCTCCCTACTACTCAGTCTTATTCCTCTCCTAAGACAACAATCAGCAGCCGGAGTTGCATATCTGCATAGCAACAACAAACTAAATCTATTATATTCCTCGCTTGCACCTTCCCACCACCACACACACCTCACCTCCTCTTCCCCTCTGTCGTCGTCCCCGATATACATGACATTTATGTCTCCCATCATCTCCATGAGGAGACACTGGACATGCAACTTAAGACCTTGAGAGTCACTAGACCACAACCCATCATGAGCTGACATGGAGCTCGCCTGAAGGTCTACACCAACAACCCCGATGACATTCATTTCTCCTTCGAATTGTTCTGTTTTTGTTGCAGCTTTAATGTTACCAGCATATCATCATCATCATTCTCATATCTAAATCTTTCCTCCACCCATTGCAAGATGATGAGTCTATATGCGTAGGTAGCAGAAGCAGTCTTGGTCACTTAGGCTAATGTTGTGACGTGGTACTCACAACAGTGATCATAGACAAAGTAGCCCGACCAAATAAGTCATCGTAGCCGAACTAGACGATCCATGAATAGATTGCAACCGTATAAGTTGATTGACAAAATGGTAGATGGCAAAGCAAACTATGAAATGAACCATCACACCAAGACGCTTCGAAAACAGCTTAGCACTGCTCACAAGTTGCATGTCTTCATGGGACATGGTTTCTGATACACACTCTTCTAGATGGTTGTGCACACAACCGCCGGGATGAGATAGCCTTCTAACAATGGAACGAAATGTACCCGCTAAATAACACAGCAAAGTGATTTTGGCAATGTGTGAGAGAGGTTGCGCAGGAGACCGGGAGATCAAACCCGGCATCTGGAGATGAACTGATTAGCTTCTCTGCATGAATACTTCTTTAACTACAGATCAACAAAATGAAGTAGTAGTTGATGGTTACTTATTTAATTTTCATGATCCTAAATGGCAAAGAGTCCAATTCTCAACGAACCAATACTTGGCATAGGTCGGCTCGTCATGGTCACAAAACACATGTGTGCGAGCTGAGGGAAGGAGAAAAAAACAAGAACAGATGACAAAAAACACATGTCATGCTATATTCGTGGTATCTTACACGGAGATCCGTGCAAAAGAATTTGGTTTTTTCTTTTTTTTTCTTTCTTACATGTTATATATCATTTGACTTAGACTTGGTTAAGTCTTAGCCAATTGAGACCTAGCCACACCCAAACTAGATAGGTTCCTTGCCGGAGACGGCTGAAACCGACAGAAAACGGCAGAAGGACAAGCTTTCCGCGGATCTAGGCTCGGCTGCAACAACGGTAGAAAACAACTTTTTTATTATGCACAATCGTGCAGATTCGCGAGATGTTGAGATCTTTAGATGGATTTGGTGCATCGCGTGACACGTGCGGAAAGAGGCTTCTTCATCACCTTGAAGAAGGAATCCAGCTCCGTGAGGTCAACGGTGTCGGTGCCAGTCGGTGTCGCCCACTCGAACTCGCGCACGAGTGCAGCCAAGAAGCACTTCATGTTCACCATCGCCATGCCCACGCCGGGGCAGAACCTATGCCCCGCGCCAAATGGCATCATCCTGATCTGCTTGGGACCCGGCACCGGGCCAATGCCCTCCCCGTCGCCGCCGGCCAGGAACCGCTCCGGAAGAAACTCGTCGGGATCCTTCCATATCTTGTTGTCCCTGCCAATGTCTCCGGCAGAGAAATTGACGTAGAAGTCGCCGGCCGGCGGCGGCACAGCCATTCCTCCGACCAGCACCCCGACGGCATCAGCATGGACATGGCGTGGGATTACCGGCAACGGGGGGGTGCATGCGGAGGGTCTCCAGCACGACGGCATGCAGGTAAGGCATGCCTGCACCTGCACGGGAGACCACGCCGTCGTCGACCTCGCCGCGTAGCTTCTCCTGCACCTCCGGCTTGTCGACAAGGTGGGCGAGGGCCCATTCAAGGCTCGCCACCACCGTCCCCGTGCCGGCGCCAAGGAACTCTGAGATCAGCCGCACCATCTCCTCGTCCCTAAGAGCGCGCCGGCCGCCGTCCTCATTGGGGACGCGGAGATCGATGAGTGACTCGACGTACGGACGACGGCCGTTGTCGTCACGTGGTCGAGGAGACCGGACCGCCCGCCTCCATGCCTCGATGGGAGGGAGGAATAGCTCCTTGAGCCGGACGTCGATGGCGAAGAGCCTGCGCAGCCACCTCCACTCCTCGAGCTTCTCCATCACGGAGCCGGTGGCCGAGAAGGGCTTGACCAGCCCAATGGCGAGCTGGAAGCGTTGTATGACTTGGCGCATAGCGCGCACGTGGTCCTCGTCGACAACGTCACCGAAGCACAGGCGCGCGACGACCGAGAACATGGCGCCATAGAGGTGCTGGTGCAGCTCCGTCACCTCCTCCTGGCTTCCCCGGGGGCGGACGACAGCGCGGCGATGAGGCCCTGGACGGCCTCCCGCTGCAGCGGCGCGAGGCAGGCCAGGCGCGACGGGTGGAGGGTCTCGGCGGTGAGGTTGCACCGGAGGGCGCGCCAGTGCGGTCCGTGTGCCAAGGTGTTGAGGTTCTCGTTCCGCTGGCCGCGTCGCCGGGCGGCCAGGGCCACGTGCAGGCGTGCGGGCGGGCGATTCGAGAAGGCGTCTGCGTTCTCGACGAGCGCGCTGTGGGCGACAGCTGGGTCGCTGATCTTGTGCATGACGAGTGAGGGTGGAGGGGGAGGAGCACGGCCGCGCCGGAGGACGGCGAGGAGGCCGCACAAGAGAAGCGCGAGAAGCAGGAGGAGCTGATCCATTGATCTGCTGGAGCTAGCTGCTGCATGCCTGCAAATGATGGCGTGTTTCGATACTTATAGGAGTGAGCAGAGAGGGAGGGGGGGGCTCGCCGCGTCATTGACTTTTGATCGTTCCAACCATGAATCATGAATGGTCATATGCTGGGTGACTATCTCTGGGTGTGAGTGCGATATACAGGCATGCACGGCCACTCACACCCAACACTTGCCATTATTGTATCATCCACTCACACCTAACGAGTATGATAGGATGCTCCTCACACCACTCTGTGTTAGTGTTCTTTTGCTTACTTTTTGGAGTGCTCTCGCTAAGAGGGTGTTTGTTTTTAGGGACTTATTGGCTTAGGGACTTAAAAAAGTCCCTATAAGTCTCATCTAAACCAAACAGGAGGGACTTATAAAGACTTAAAGTGTTCATTTGGGACTTATAAAATAAGACTCTCAAGGAGGGACTTATAGGGACTTATAGTTGTAATATGGAACAAAACAGGTAGGGACTTTTTAGGGACTTGAGACTTATAAGTTAGGTCTAAAAAAAGTCCTAGGACTTATGAACCAAACATGGCCTAAATACACTAGCCATCAGTATTTTACAAATAAATACTTCCCCTGTTCCTAAATACTCCCTCCGTCCTAAAATTATTGTCTTACATTTGTCTAGAGACATCGCTGGGAGATGTTGAACTGGGTTTTCCCAGCAACAAATATTCCAGTATAGAGGGAGTACATATGTCAATCTATAAGTTCAAAGTTGGACGAAAACAAAAGAAATACGCATGCACAACTCACTTTTCGAACATACTCCCTCCTTTCCGATTTATAAGGCTCAATTCAAAAATCTCACCAACCAAGATAGATGGTGAATGGTGGAATATTTTTTGTAGTTTGCAAAAACACCCAATTAATGTTCTTGTTTTCCTCAAAAAATTATGTTTACCAATGCGTTAATTGCAATGCATGCATGCATAAAGTATATGCATTGGTCGATTTTGTCTTAATACTTGCATGCAATGATTTAATGCACCTTAAAATCTGAACATGTGATGGGAAACAACCAAATTGAGCCTTATAAAATGGAAAAACTTAAATTTTGAGATAAGTCATATAAACCGGAAAGGAGGGAGTATAGAGCACTGGAGGATGAAGCTATGAACTGCATGGATGCGTCAATTTTTGTTCTTGATTAAAACTCTCATAAAGCAGCAATTACTGCATGCATGCATCAGTTACTACATATGATGGGTACAGCAGCCCAGAATGTGTAGATCGGATGGATATTGTTGAGTGATCTAGTATATCCAAAGGCTACATTAATTTGGGTGATGTGACATAAGAAGGAGCTACAAATTCTTTGTAGTGGGGGTTAGCTATTTAGATATAGTAGATTTCAGTTTGTTTTGATAATGATTGTTGACACTTTAAAAATAATGCACTAGTTAGGGAATCTTTAAGGCGGACCCGTAAACCTCCCGCAGCCGTCTGGACTGGGCTGTCCGGATCGTGGAAGTCATCTAACGCCGACATGTATAAGTCCGCGGAGCAGTCCGGACGCGATTACCCCGCAAACCGGAGACAAAAGTGGGGGAGGTTTGCGGGAGTCCGGGCGGCTCCCAAGCCTGCTTGTGATCGCCTTGGCCCACCAAAAACCCGTCAACCGCCCCTCCTGCGCTTTTCTTCCGATGCACGCGCCGCTTACCGCGCCGCATTCATGCCGGAGGCCGACATTGATGTCGCAATGTGACCGAAGGGAGGGAGGGAGGGCGGCACTAATCGACGCGACTTCTCGGCGGCCGCCTCTTCAGTGCGGCGCACTAAAGTATTTTACCATCCCTTCGCCTGGTCCTCGTCGCCGCTATTTAAGCCGTGCACCGGAGTTGCACAGAGATGCACCCCCCTCCCCTGAGTTAATTGCACAGAAGTACCACAACTGGGGCATCACATGCAGATTGATACCACGATTGCTAATTTTTGCGTGTTAGTACCAACATTGCTCCAGGCTGTTGCAGATAAGGCTAAAACTCTATTTTATATGTATTGACGCTAGATCCGACAGCTCAGGCCCACCCGTCAGGTGCCACGCTGGCCAATCGCGCGTGCTCGCGCGCTGACTAGGACGACCCGCTCTCCAAACCTGACCCGGTCGCACCAGTTCGTCCCCCACCGCACCATTCCCCTCCCCTCCCCTCGACTCGACTCGAACCCTACTCCGGCAGGCGGCGGCGAGGGTGTCGACGGCGATGGTGACATGTCGTTCTGGCCTCCTAGCGGCCCGGCTGGCGTCGACGGCGATGGCGCGACGACTCCAGCTCCGCGTACTCGACCGAAGACGAGGAGGAGTCGATGTTACTCACCATGGAGCAGCGGTTGCGGTTGGCGCAGCTGTGGGTGGCGAACCCTAGCAACAGCCATGAGTTGACGCATGGACTTGGCGGCGTGCTGTAAGTACCCTTCTCCTCCTCCTCCTCCTCTGATTATTTATCCAATTGGGGATTTTTAGGGTTTGTTCATCTTCTGCTTTATCCAGTTGGGGATTAGGGTTTGTCCAATTAAAGTGAGTAGTATAGGAAAATTATAGTAACCTAGTAACGTAGTGTAGTGCACTCTCAAATTAGTTCAATTACGGTAACAATTAGGGATTAGGGTTTGACTAAGTGAAGTATTGTGGCCTTGTCTTTTTCCTTGATTTTGCTATTGTGCTGAAATAGTAAAGTACATTGATTCATGTTCTGTCATTTGTAATAGTAATAGTAAATTTTAGACTTACATGTTACTTGAAATTTTCCTTTACTGTACTATTGCTCTCCAAATTTAGAGTTATGCTAATGAATACATGAAATTTAATTTGTTCTGTAGTTTGGATGAAGATATTTGGCAAGTAAGGATCCATTTTGATGCAAGAGAACCATTGGAGATGAAGCTGTGTAGTTTAGACATTACTTATCTGAATTTGGTTGCAGTGATGGAAACCCAAGGATTTAATGCATATGATTGTTTGTATCACATTGAAAAACCATCTTTAATAGAGAAAGGGCTGGATTTGGTAGACAGTCATGCAGAATTACAGATGATAAAGAGGAAGATCCAGGACAAATTGGTGCTTAATTTAATAGTTAGGGCTTGTCCACCCCCTGATACTGATTTTGAGAGGCAACATTGTGAAAGGCCAGAGTTGTCCACTATTGTGTACCAAGAGCCTGTTGTTTTTTATCTGAGTGAGCCTCCTGTCTTAGCTGTTGATCAGCAAGGAGTTGTTTCTGATAGTCAATGTAGCAGCTCTAGCACACATCATCCTCCTGGTGTTTGCACACAAGAAAGCAAGAATGCAAATGCCAAGTTGAAAGTTGTTTTGGAAGAAGAAGAAGAGGAATATCAAGGATTTGAGGTATATGAGGACAGTGATGCTAATGCCTCTGATGAGGATGGTCAAATTGGAAGTGACACCCTTATTATATGGGTGATGATGAAGATGTAGAGGTGGAAGAGGGAAAGAGACAGGGAGAGCTAGAAGTACAAGAGGAAGAATCAGATGATGAGCAATCAGAGGAGGAAGATATGCTGCATTATGAGGGTGACACTGAAGTCGAGGACCCATTTGAGGTAGAGGAAGATAGAACTTTTGAAGAAGAAGAACAAACTATAGTTGAACCTGTAAAGAAGAAGCAGAAGCTGCCAGTTAGAAGAGGACCAACAACTATGTCACATTCTAGTAAGCTACCAGAGGTTGAACCTGATTTCAGACCATCATTAGATGAAGAAGAGAAGGGATTGTTGAGGGAGAGTGATGATGATGGTTTTGAGCCACTCTCATTTGTTCTACCAAAGAAAAGAAAGAGTGGGGCAAAGAAAAGGCCTGCTAGGAAGTGGTACAATGAGAAAATGGAGCAACCACATGAACAATTGTGCCTAAAGTTGTGTTTTAGGGATCAACATCAATTCAGAGATGCTTTGTTGAATTTGCACATCACTCAGGCCAGGAATTTTAAGTATCACAGGAATTCAGATCAGAGGATAACTGTTGAGTGTATAGATAAACAATGCCAGTTCTTTATGGTGGCAGCAGTTATAAAAGGGGAGAAAACCTTTGTAATTAAGAAGATGAGACTAGAGCACACTTGCCCTAGTACTACTGAGACCACCAGGGTTAGTGCTAAGTGTCTAGCACAAAAATATGAGCATCTCTTTAGATCTGATATCACTACTGGTATTCAGACTATAATTGATTCATGCATGAAAAAATACGGTGTAGATGTGCCCAAGTGCATGGCATATAGGGCAAAGAACATAGCTATTGAAGTTGTGTTAGGAGATCACAAGAAGCAATATCCTAGGCTTAAAGACTATGCTCATACTGTCATGGACACAAACCCAGGGAGTAGAGTAATAGTCACTACTGTTACTCCAGTACCAACTGCAAAAATACCCCACCAAGGCCTAAGATTTCATGCCATGTTCTTTTGCATGAATGGAGCAAGGGAGGGGTTTCTCAAGGGGTGCATGCCATTCATTGGTTAGTTTCTGAACCTTGTGCACCACTTACATATTGTAGAGTACTCCATATTGTATCTCACTTAAATGTATTTAATGTTGGAAAATGTTGATTATACAGGTGTTGATGGATGCTTCATTAAGCTCACTACAGGTGCTCAACTCCTTGCTGCCACTGGTAGAGATGAAAACAACAACATAGATCCACTGACATTTGGCATAGTTGGACAAGAGGACACACCTAGTTGGTGTTGGTTTCTACACCAACTCAAAATTTGTCTGGGGGGGGGAGTGGGCCAGTTTGGACCTTATACTATAATGTCAGATAGACAAAAGGTATGTGTTTGCATATTTCATTATGTTTTCACAAGTGTTTACATTAGCTTAGAGTTTCATTGGTGCAAATTTCTTTAGCTTGTAGCTTAGACTTGTTAAATTGTGTGTATCAGGGGTTACTGAATGCAGTGAATGATGTGTTTCCA
This sequence comes from Triticum dicoccoides, assembly GCF_002162155.2. Taxonomy (NCBI): domain Eukaryota; kingdom Viridiplantae; phylum Streptophyta; class Magnoliopsida; order Poales; family Poaceae; genus Triticum; species Triticum dicoccoides. The sequence goes on from NC_041383.1 coordinate 16,373,024, forward strand.
AATTGCAACCAAAGATTCTGCCTTAGACATTTATATGCAAATTTCCAAAATGCTGGGTTTAGGGGTGAAGATCTTAAAAAGTGCATGGATTATGCTAGCTATGCCTACAATGAACACAAATTTAATATTACAATGAATGATCTTAGAGCTGAAAGTGAGGAAGCTTGGGAGTGGCTTACTGCAATACACAAAAAAACATGGGCAAGGCATGCATTTGACACAAACTGCAAGACTGACTTGGTAGTGAACAACTTGTCTGAGGTGTTCAACAAGTACATTCTAGATGTTAGGAGAAAACCTATAAGGACAATGTGTGATGGGATAAAAGATAAGCAGATGGTGAGGTGGCACAAGAACAGAGAGAGTGGAAAGGCAGCAAGATGGGAGATAACACCTCATTAAAGTGAGAAGCTAGAGGTTGAGAAGGAGTGGGCCAGATACTGCAAGCCAATACAAGCTGGGGTGAACTTATGACAAGTTACAAGTGGGCATCAAACACATGCTGTCAACCTGGAACTTGAGACTTGTGGATGCAGGAAGTGGGACCTTAGTGGCATACCATGCAACCATGCCATCTCTGCAATAAACAAGGCTAAAAGGAAACCAGAGGATTATGTTAGCAAATTCTTCAAGAAAGATTTTTATGTTGCAGCTTATGAACCAATGATATTTCCTGTGCCTAGTGAGCATGATTGGACAAGGATCCCCGGTCCAGACATAGAACAACCTGCATTCAAAATCAAGAGAGGAAGAAAGAAAGAAAAGAGGATCAAGGGCAAATTTGAAGTACCAAAGCCAAAAGACACATCAAGAATGGGGACCATAACATGTGGCAATTATGGTCTCCAAGGGCATAGGTACACAAACTGTCTTAAACAGTTGAAGCCTGAGCTTGCTTTGAGGAAGAATAAACATGTGGTAATAATTTTGCACCTTGAAATATACTAATGTTTCCTTTCTTGTACAATTCTTTCTAGTATTATTAATTGTTTTCCTTTTCTTTGCAAGGCTACTCCAAGCAACTCACAGCCAGAGCTGCTGGTCCTTCTCCTACAACAACAACAAGACATGCAAGAGCTGCTGCTTCTGCTCCTACACCACCATCAAGACAAGGAAGAGCTGCTGCAACTACTACTACACCACCACCATCTGGAAGAGGAGGAGCTGACAGAGGAGCTGGAAGAGGAGGAGCTGGCAAAGGAGGAGATGGCAGAGGAGCTGGAAGAGGTGCTCCAAGGCCATTCACTGCCCCCAAGCAATATGCTGCCTCCACTTATGTTGATATTCCTACAGATGTTACACACACTGGCTGGATGTCCTACTTCACTGCTAGAAGAGGAACAGGTGTCATGTAATGTTGAACTAATGTTGTGTTATTTTGTTTCATGCTTGAATGCTGTAATGCTACAAAATGATGCTCAAGTTGATGGAGTACTCTAGTTGATGCATATGTGGATGCATATGTTGATGATTACGTAATGCTAAAAAAGGAAAAAAAATGTGAAGAATCCTCACCAGAGGCCGGAGCGGAGCCGGACAGCGGGGGGCGGAGCAGTGATGGGCGGCAAGGCGCCGGGGCGGCGGGCGGCCGGAGCTGTGCGGGGCGGAGCGGCAACGGGCGGCGAGGCGCCGGGGCGACGGGAGGCGAGGTGCCGGGGGGGCG
>NC_041383.1:16375085-16384277 GCF_002162155.2 Triticum dicoccoides
TCGGGGGCGGTGGGGGTCGGCATCGGGGGCGGTGGGCACGGGGACGGCGAGCACGGGGGTGGCGCGGGTGAGGTGAGGAAGAAAGAAAGAGAGAGTGGAGAGAGAGGGGTGGGCGCGGGGAAACGGCCGTTGTTTGGTTAGGTTTAATTTCTTTGTCGTTTGCTAGTAGACGGCAAAGAGCGTAGCTAGTGGGGTGGGGCCAAGGGGAAACGGTCGTTAGGTTGGGTACTACATGGTGCTACCAGCATATCCTCGTCATCATTCTCATATCTAAATCTTTCCTCCACCGTTTGCAAGATGATGAGTCTATACGCGTAGGTATGATGTCTACTACACAACCTTCTTCTTGTAGATGTTGTTGGGCCTGCAAGTGCACAGGTTTGTAGGACGGTAGCAAATTTCCCTCAAGTGGATGACCTAAGGTTTATCAATCCGTGAGAGGCGTAGGATGAAGATGGTCTCTCTCAAACAACCCTGCAACCAAATAACAAAGAGTCTCTTGTGTCCCCAACACACCCAATACAATGGTAAATTGTATAGGTGCACTAGTTCGGCGAAGAGATGATGATACAAGTGCAATATAGATAGTAGATATAGGTTTTTGTAATCTGAAATAATAAAAACAGCAAGGTAACTAATGATAAAAGTGAGCGTAAACGATATTGCAATGATAGAAAACAAGGCCTAGGGTTCATACTTTCACTAGTGCAAGTTCTCTCAACAATAATAACATAGATAGATCATATAACGAGCCCTCAACATGCAACAAAGAGTCACTCCAAAGCCACTAATAGCGGAGAACAAACGTAGAGATTATGGTAGGGTACGAAATCACCTCAAAGTTATTCTTTCGGATCGATCTATTAAAGAGTGCGTACTAGAATAACACCTTAAGACACAAATCAACCAAAACCCTAATGTCACCTAGATACTTCATTGTCACCTCAAGTATCCGTGGGTATTATTATACGATATGCATCACAAAATCTCAGATTCATCCAACCAACACAAAGTACTTCAAAGAGTGCCCCAAAGTTTCTACCGGAGAGTCAAGAAAACGTGTGCCAACCCCTATGCATAGGTTCATGGGCGGAACCTGTAAGTTGGTCACCAAAACATACATCAAGTGGCACGTGATATCCCATTGTCACCACAGATAAACACGGCAAGACATGCATCAAGTGTTCTCATCATAAAGACTCAATCCAATAAGATAACTTCAAGAGGGAAACTGAATTCATCACAAGAGAGTAGAGGGGGAGAAACATCATAAGATCCAACTATAATAGCAAAGCTCGCGATACATCAAGATCGTGTGAAGTCGAGAACATGAGAGACAGAGAGAGAGATCAAACACATAGCTACTGGTACATACCCTCAGCCCCGAGGGTGAACTACTCCCTTCTTGTCATGGAGAGCGCCGGGATGATGAAGATGGCCACCGGTGATGGGTTCCCCCTCCGGCAGGGTGCCGGAACGGGCTCCCGAGAGGTTTTTGGTGGCTACAGAGGCTTGTGACGGCGGAACTCCCGATCTATCTTGATATTCAATGTTTTTAGGGTACGTAGGCTTATGTAGGCGAAAGAAGTCGGTCGGGGGGTGCTCGAGGGGCCCACGAGACAGGGGGCGCGCCCAGTAAGGGGGGTCCCTATCTCCTGGCCTCCTCGAGGATCTTCTGAGGTGAACTCCAAGTCTCCAGGATCATATTCTTCCAAAAAATCACGCTGCCGAAGGTTTCATTCCGTTTGGACTCCGTTTGATATTCCTTTTCTTGAAATACCGAAACAGGCAATAAAACAGCAAATATAGGCTGGGCCTCCGGTTAATAGGTTAGTCCCAAAAGTAATATAAAAGAGTATAATAAAGCTCGTAATCATTCAAAACAAATAATAAAATAGCATGAATGATTCATAAATTATAGATACGTTAGAGACGTGTCAAGGTAGTAGAAGCAGTCTTGGTCACTTAGGCTAATGTTGTGACATGGTTCTCACAACAGTGATCATAGACAAAGTAGCCCGACCAAATAAGTCATCGTAGCAGAACTAGCCGATCCATGAATAGATTGCAACCGTATAAGTTGATTCACAAAATGGTAGATGGCAAAGCAAACTATGAAATGAGCAATCACACCAAGATGCTTCCAAAACAGCTTAGCACTGCTCACAAGTTGCATGTCTTCATGGGACATGGTTTCTGATACACACTCTTCTAGATGGTTGTGCACACAACCGTCGGGATGAGATAGCCTTCTAACAACGTAACAAAATGTACCGGCTAAATAACACAGCAAAGTGATTTTGGCAATGTGTGAGAGACCGGGAGATTAAACCTGGCATCTGGAGATGAACTGGTTGGCCTTCTCTGCATGAATGCTTCTTTAACTACAGATCAACAAAATGAAGTAGTAGTTGATGGTTACTTATTTAATTTTCATGATCCTAAATGGCAAAGAGTCCAATTCTCAACGAACCAATACTTGGCATAGGTCGGCTCGTCATGGTCACAAAACACATGTGCGCGGACAGACATGGCAAGGTGAGGGAAGGAGTGAACGGGCGTTGTTGCTCGCTTTGTCATCTGTTCTTGTTTTTTTTTTGACCTGATGTACTCTTATAGGTTTATCAACGCAGTTGGATGTTCACTAAAAAACAATAATGCTAAACATACAAAGGTTTACATGCTTTTACACACTGACTAGGATCTTTTTAAACTAACTAACCTCTCCCCCCCTGATTTTCATGGGGGTGGGCCCCATCTCCCCCTTAATCTTCAATCAAAACCCACCTTTATATAAAAGCATGTATCCTTTTGTATGTGTAGCATTAACCAACCGTAGGTTTACAATTAGCAGAAAATGAACTACACCAGCATTAACCAACCGTAGGTTTACAATTCAGCCCATAACTACTTCCGTGCGCAAACAACCCTTAAGTGTAGCATTCTCCGTAGGTTTGCACGGGTGAACCAACAATTTGTGGGACCAAAACCCCATATGTCAACCACGTCGCGTCACACCATGAACGTTCTCACCAGGACGGGGGTAGAGGCCGCGGAAACTAGATTAGGATTGCTAAATCTCAGTCGACTGAGAGTCATGTTATATTTGTGGTATCTTACACGGAGATCCGTGCAAAAGAATTTGGTTTTTTCTTTTTTCTTTCTTACATGTTATATATCATTGGACGTAGTCAACTGAGACCTAGCCGCACCCAAACTAGATAGCATTGTGTACAAATCCGGGGTTCCCTTGCCGGAGACGGCTGAAACCGACAGAAAGCAGCGGAAGGAGAAGCTTTCCGCGGCTCTAGGCTTGGCTGCAACAACGGTAGAAACACAACTTTTTTTATTATGCACAATCGTGCTCGCGTGATGTTGAGATCTTTAGATGGATTTGGTGCGTCGTGTGACACGCGCGGAAAGCGGCTTCTTCATCACCTTGAAGAAGGAATCCAGCTCCGTGAGGTCAACGGTGTCGGTGCTAGTCGGTGTCGCCCACTCGAACTCGCGCACGAGTGCAGCCAAGAAGCACTTCATGTTCACCATCGCCATGCCCACGCCCGGGCAGAACCTATGCCCCGCACCGAATGGCATCATCCTTATCTGCTTGGGCCCGGGCAATGGGCCTACGCCATCCCTGTCGCCGCCGGTCAGGAACCGCTCCGGAAGGAACTCATCGGGATCCTTCCATATATTGCTATCCCTGCCAATGTCCCCCGCGGAGAAATTCACGTAAAAGTCGCCGGCCGGCGGCGGCACGGCCATTCCTCCGACCAGTACCCCGACGTCATCAGCATGGACATGGCGCGGGATGACCGGCAACGGTGGGTGCATGCGGAGGCTCTCCAGCACGACAGCATGCAAGTAAGGCATGCCTGCACCTGCACGGGAGACCTCGCCGTCATCAACCTCACCGCGGAGCTTCTCCTGCATCTCCGGCTTGTCGACAAGGTGGGCGAGGGCCCATTCGAGGGTTGCTACCGCCGTCCCCGTGCCGGCACCGAGGAACTCCGAGATTAGTTGCATCATCTCGTCGTCCCTAAGAGCGCGACGGCCGCCATCCTCGCCAGGGACGCGGAGGTCGACGAGTGAGTCAACGTACGGACGACGGCCGTCGTTGTCGCGTGGTCCAGGAGACTGAACACCGCGCCGCCGTGCCTCGATGGGAGGGAGGAACAGCTCCTTGAGCCGGACAACGATGGCGAAGAGCCTGCGCAGCCGCCTCCACTCCACGAGCTTCTCCATCACGGAGCCCATGGACGTGAAGGGCTTGACCAGCCCAATGGCGATCTGGAAGCGCTGTATGACGTGGCGCATTGCGTGCACGTGGGCCTCATCGACGGCGTCGCCGAAGCACACGCGCGCGACGACCGAGAACACGGCGCCATAGAGGTATTGGTGCACCTCCGTCACCTCTTCCCGGCTTCCCCGGGGGGCGGACGACAGGGCGGCGACGAGGCCCTGGACGGCCTCCCGCTGCAGCGGCGCGAGGCCACCGAGGCGCGACGGGTGGAGGGTCTCGGCGGTGAGGTTGCACCGGAGGGCGCGCCAGTGCGGGCCATGCGCCACGGAGTTGAGGTTGTCGTTCCACTGGCCGCCGCGCCGGGCGGCCAGGGCCACGTGCAGGCGCGCGGGCGGGCGGTTCGAGAAGGCGTCGGCGTTGTCGACGAGCGCGCGGTGGGCGACGGCTGGGTCGATGATCTTGTGCATGGCGAGTGAGGGTGGAGGAGGAGGTGCGCGGCCACGCCGGAGGACGGCGAGGAGGCCGAACAAAAGAAGCGCGAGGAGCACGAGGAGCTCATGCTGATACATTCTTAATCTGCTGCATGCCTGCAAATGATTGTGTGTTTCGATATTTATAGGAGTGAGAGACAGAGGGACCTCCCACCATGAATGGTCATGCTGTGTGACTCGGTGCGAGTGTGATATAACACCGGCATGGCCACTCACACCTCACGAGTATGATAAGATGCTCGTCACACCACACTTTGTTAGTGTTCTTTTTGCTCACCTTTTGGAGTGATCTCATTAAAAGCATCTCGTTTCGTTTCGAGGATGAATGTTGGCACTTTAAAAATAATGCACTAGTTATATTCTTAAATATAGCACTAATCAAGCGATTCATTTTGAGAATGAGCACTAATCTCGGTTTGTGCCCGTGCCAAAGCCAAAGCTCTGGCCCTTCCAACCCTAGCCGCCGCCGCCCTTCCCCGCTCGTCGCCGACGGGATCCGGCCTCCCTCGCCGGCGCGCGGCCCGGATCCGGCCGTTCCTCCCCCCGCCCCTCCTCCCCTCCCCCTCCTTCCGCCCCCGCGCCGCCTCCCCGGGAGGCGGCTCCTGCGCCGCTGCTCTCGGCGTCGATCCGCCCTTCCCCTTCCCTGCCGTCGCCAGTGGGCGCCCCTGGCTCCGGCCCGGGGGGTGCCGGCGGCGGCAGGACCTCTTCTCCCCGCGCGCGCGTCTCCCTGGTCCGGGACGGGGGGGGCGGCGGCGGTGTCCTTCGGCTTGGCGGCGACCCGGCGACCCGGCGCGGTCGCCGGCAGTAGGCGCGGTGGTGGTGCTGCCCTTGGCAGCAGGGCGGCATGGTGGCGTGCGGTGGCCGGTGGCGCGTCCCCGGCCCAGATCTGGGCCTTCCCGGCCTCATCTGGGTCCTAGCGGGCCGGTCCCTGGCGTGGCTTCGTCGTCTTCTGTGTGGTGAGGCGGAGGAGCGGCTCGGACGGGGGGCGGCGATGCCGATGGCGTGCCAGCTGCAGCGCGATGGCGGGAGCTGTCCGGGAATGGAGTTCCCGGCCAGGCCTGTGGGCACATGGCCCTGGTAGGCTCCTGCTTGTGTGTCCGGTCGGCTACCGTCGTTGACGGCGGAGGTTGTGCCCTCCCGCGTGCCGACGGTGCTGCGGCCCCTAGTCCCGGCTCCTATTCCTCGTCGTGCAGGCCTGTCCTCGTGGTGCCGTGGTGAGACGGCGTGGAGGCTTCTTGACCATGGTGGCGCAAGATGGTGGTCGGTTTGGTGGCAGGCTCCGGAGCACCCGAGGTCAAGGTTGGGATCGGGGGAAACCCCTGTCGGCCTGTCCGACATCGACGCGGCGACGCCAGTGGGTGCCGCCGGACCTTCCTGGAGGGCGTCGGGGGCGACCCTTCCTCTCGCCTCGTCGTGTACCGGGGGAAACCCTTGGCAGCAGCGTCGTCCTCGTCGCGGTCCTTCTTGGAGGTGCTGATTGGTACCGGTGCTTCGGAGCCTTGGAGCTTGGTGGGAGATCTTCAGTGGGCGCAGTGGTCATGAAGCTTCTCCGTTTCCGTCGAACCGCCGTTGTCGGCATTCTTTTCTCTTGTTGTTTCTCTTTCGTTTCTTTTGGGTGTGTCTGTGCTGCTTCCGCCCCAGCACCTATCCTTGGTTGTATCGGTTGGTTGCTTTGGAATACAAAGCGGGGGGAAACCCTTTTTCGTCAAAGCCAAAGCTCTGGGGCGCCACCAAGCTTCTTACCTTACTCTCCCTTTGAGTCATCAAAAACGGATGAGCCTCAAATCAGTTTATGTTGATCTTGAAGGCCACACCTTCACAAACTTCCCAAAGCACACCACAAGCAAAGAAGCTTCCGGGCCTTGATACCTAGCTATCATCTAGGAGCCCAAATCTCCAAGAATAGCAAGTGTTGGCAATGAATGTCAAAGGTGCATATTACCATTTATATGGTTTGTGAGAGGGTTGTACGGAAGCGGGGCTCATACATCTGATTCGATATAAAGTTAGAACATCTTATATTTATGAACGCAGGTATAGATGCTTAACTTTCTATTGCTAAGCTTCCTTCTCTTTTAATTATTTAGCAACTGAAACTGCCTCGCGTAGATCCGTAAGCTTGGCATCGTTTCTTTACAAAATGCTTGAGCAACGGGCTGATTTTATGTATTACGTGCAGCGAGCCTTCTGCTAATTCATCCCTCACGTTGAATTTCGGGGAGGCACCTGCGTATGCTCGTCTCCCCGTCTCCGTACAGAAGTGCCCGTAACAGTAGCATTGCTCGTTTCTTTATGAGATCTTCAAAATGGTCTCTTCTCTTTAGTTGCTTTGACACGTGAGTCTTTTGTCTATGTGACATACATTCTTAGCACATGTACATTATAAAGCATCTGGAAGGGCCTTAGGTATTCAACGCAACATTTCATCAAATCACTTTTAAGTATCCCAATTTTGTATATTCCATGGCTAAATCCCTTTTAGCCCTTCCCTCGAAATTGTTTACTTCTCAAAACTTTAAAGAATTGCCTCTCAAACCTTCTCTCTCCTCTCATGGCATCCTCTTTCTTTTGGCGGGCATGCAACCACTGTCACCAACCTTCATGTCGGCGACACCCCCGGCCCTCCCGCCATCCGTGGCGACCTCACACGTCCCTGCCAAACTCCTCCGGGCCCTCTCCTCGCCCGATGGCTGTCCCATGACCAAAATCGTCATCGCTCCATTGACACTCCAAGATGCATCCTTTTGTCGGCTACTCCGATGCCTCGCTTTCGCACGCACGCATCTGCCAAATAAGCAGGAGACCACTAAATGTACATGGCCAAAAAGGCTGAAATAAATCAGAAAAAATGAGTACCCTTGCCAAGTCTAGAACATGAACTCTAGCTAGTGGCCTGGTTCGACCACTTGCATTTTAACAACCATTGTGTATGCCCAAAGAAGGAATCAGGGCGTTTGCCGATTCCGTTGGTCAAACGAAACTTATTTTGGCCCGTTCCGTTTGGACTACCCATTGGCAATTGGCAAGACATGTACTGTGCCTTGCAGCATTTTTTTTCACTTGAAGCATGTGCGCTTCCTTGCTTGTATAATGTGCCAATTGGAGTCCATGGCGGGTGCCTTCCTAGCAAAACAGTCGGGTTTTTTTTTATCATGGGAAAGTTATTAATCTATATGTTGATCTCATCGGTAAGCTTGTGTTCAGTCAGCAGAGCACTAGACTTCACACTTGGACAGGCCGGCGTTAGCTCCAGGATGGCTCGGCCGCTCCTGGCAGTGGCCGCCGCGCTCATGCTCCTGCTGTTTGCCGCCGCCGGCGCCCATGGCTTCGAGATCGAGGAGGCGACCGTGGCCAGCATCCAGCTCGGCTTCAACAACGGCAGCCTCACCTCCGTGGACCTCGTCCGGTTCTACCTGGACCGCATCCGCGGCCTCAACCCGCTCCTCCGCGCCGTCATCGAGGTCAACCCGGGCACGGTCCAGCAGGCCGCGCGCGCCGACGCAGAGCGCCGCTCCTCCTCGTCCGGCAAATGCGGGGCCCTGCACGGCGTGCCCGTCCTGCTCAAGGACAACATCGCCACCCGCGACACGCTCAACACCACGGCCGGCTCCTTTGCGCTCCTCGGCTCTGTGGCCAGGCGGGACGCCGGCGTGGTGCGTCGGCTGCGGCGGGCCGGCGCCGTGGTGCTCGGCAAGGCCAACATGGACGAGTGGGCCAACTTCCGCAGCCTCGCCGGCACCGACGGCTGGAGCGCGCGCGGCGGCCAGGCCCGGGTAAGTAATTGTACAATCACCTCTGTTAATCTTCTCATTTTGCTTGCTCTAGTGGCGAGGCGAACGAACTAATCCTCGCATTGTGGTCTGCATTCTGTGGTGTAGAACCCGTACGTGCTGTCGGCGAGCCCGTGTGGGTCGAGCACGGGGTCGACCATTGCGGCGGCGGCGAGCATGGCGGCGGTGACGCTGGGGACGGAGACGGACGGCTCAATACTGTGCCCGGCGTCGCTGAACTCGGTGGTGGGGATCAAGCCCACGGTGGGGTTGACCAGCCGGGCTGGGGTCGTCCCCATCACACCACGCCAAGACACCATCGGGTAAGTGATTACTCCCTCGGTTAAGACACCATCGGGTAAGTGATTACCGTATTATGCATTACTTTGTTGAGTTATTGCAGATGAAATGTTTTATTTTTTCCGTTTGTGCAATTTTGGAAGATAGAATCCATGTCAATTTGTTTTTTACATATCAACTTAAATATCAGGCTAAATACTTGGCCACTTCTACCAAGATATAAGTTCATATCGACCGACAATGTGGTTTTTCTTAAACTATGTGTTGTATCACTATAATTAACAACCCATAGCAAAATATCGACAAATTTATTAGTTGCTATTTGGAAGATTAGTTGCCGATACACCCTATATTTGCCTCTTCGTTTTTCTATCTTCCGTGTTCCCAA
>NC_041383.1:16384638-16389361 GCF_002162155.2 Triticum dicoccoides
GAAAAAAATACGAGAGGTCTTAGTTATACCCACAAAATGATCTTTTTACATGTCACAAGTGCTCATATTCTCAGCATCACTACTGCAGGCACGGATGATATACCATGAATTACATCCAAAATTTTGTTCAAAAGAATTTAATACTCATGCAATGGTTTTTAAATAACTACGATGCAGTGAATTGCATAAAGTCTGACTGTGAACACCGATTGATGTAGAGATTAGGGTGCAACCTCCTCTTCCTAAGAAGTACGAAATGTTGCACAAAGACCACTTAGATATTCAACTGACCAATTGTACTTGCTACTCCTTACTAGAATTATAAACACTCCTAGTGGTCCAAGTAAGAGAAAACAACATGCCAAAATGAAAATTCTTATTGTGTAGATGAACTAGCATGTATGATATTTTTTCTACCGCAGGCCGATTTGCCGCACCGTGACGGATGCGGTGCACGTGTTGGACGCCATTGTTGGCTATGATGAGCTCGATGGGGCAGCCATGAGCGCAGCTTCCAAGTACATCCCTCATGAGGACAGATGGACTAAACGGGAAGAGGATCGGCGTTCCTAATGGCTTCTTCAGCTATCCAAATGGCAGCGTGCAGCACACAGTTTACCAGCAACATCTCAACACAATGAGGTACTATTTACATTTCTTTTCTTTTATAACAGCAGATAAATCATTCGGCATCTGCAATGTTTGTGAGATGCGCATTGTCCAAATAATTGCAAGGTTTATTAAAAAAATTACATCAACCCATGAGCTATATATGATACCATTTAGAAAAAAAAGGAAAGTATACCACCAGCCTATACGTTGACTCTACATCATATCATAACATTTTCATTTTGTTTCTTTTTTAAGGAAACAAGGAGCAAACGTGATTGAGAACCTCCACATAGAGAATTTAAATGTCATCCTTGATACCCTTAACAATGGCCAAGAGATTGCATTAGCAGCTGAGTTCAAGTTGAGCCTCAACTCCTATCTATCAGACTTATCATATTCTCCAGTTCATTCCCTTGCAGAAATCATAGCCTTCAACAATGCACATCCCGTTGAGGTCAGCTTAGTTCATAATTAACTACAATTTTGTTACTGTGACACACGTTATCTTTGTAGTTACATTTTCAGCTAAACTTAAATTGTGAGGTATACATTTGTGGCAGGAAAAGATGGATGAAATAGGGCAGATCATCTTCCTGGTAGCCGAGAACACGACCGGCATCGACGTCACCGAGAGAGCGGCGATCAATAAGCTGAACAAGTTGTCGGCCGATGGGCTTGAGAAGCTGATGAGGGAGCATGAGTTGGACGCGATCGTGACTCCCAACAGCGCCGCGTCACCCGTGCTTGCCATAGGCGGCATGCCAGGCATCACCGTGCCCGCCGGGTATGGCAAGATGGGGGTGCCGTTTGGTCTCAGCTTCGGCGGGTTGAAGGGGTACGAGCCGAGGCTCATCGAGATGGCCTATGCGTTTGAGCAGGTTACCATGGTCAGGAAGACCCCCGCGTTCTTGCCATAGAACAGACAAGAGAAAGGTGGTGTTGGGATTTATTTTGTTTTGCTTCAGAATATTTATGTATGTCCATGTATGGTGTGATCATCTTCCGCAAATTAGTTGACAAACATTTAGATGCTTTTGGGTCCATGGCCTCCACCTCTTCCTTCACCTTCACCATGGAACATTGCCAAAGAATTTTTCTAAACATATACTCCCTCCGTCTTGTAATGTAAGACGTTTTTGCAAGTTAGCGTCGTGGGACTGAGGAGGTATCAAAAATTGGAAGAAAAAAGACTATGACTTTTCTTTTTCCTACATGAATTCCCACTCATTATGCACTATTTGAGTGGCTGGAACAGACATACTCATGAAGCATTTGACAAAAGCCAAAAGCGACTGCCACAAAATGGTGCATTAGAATAAATTATGACGAGCACTCGCCAAGCCACTAACCACGCTGACAGCACCGTCAAGCTCAGCTCAGCTAAGCATGGCTTGGCTGCGGTTGCAAACTGCTGCCGCCGTCCTCGCTCTGACGGCCATCGCCGGCGCCGCATGCAGCTTCGAGTTCCACGAGGCCACCATTGACGTCATCCAGCTCGGCTTCCGCAACGGCAGCCTCACCTCGGCCGCCCTCGTCCGGTTCTACCTGGACCAGATCAGCTGCCTCAACCCGCTGTTGCACGCCGTCATGGAGGTCAACCCGGACGCGCTCTAGCAGGCGGCTTGCACCGACGCCGAGTGCGGCCGCGGCCAGCCCACCGGCGCCCTGCACGGCGTCCCCGTCCTGCTCAAGGACAACATCGCCACCCGCGACGCGCTCAACACCACGGCCGGCTCCTTGGCGCTCCTCGGCTCCGTGGTGAGGCGGGACGCCGGCGTGGCGGCCCGGCTGCGGCGCGCGGGCGCCGTGGTGCTCGGCAAGTGAGTAAATTGCTGAAAGCCACCACATTTGTGGCACGGATACTGCAAAGCCACCACTATTGCCGAAAATTTCAAAAAACCACCACTTCCTCGGCAAGTGAGTAACAAAAAGCACTAAACGTGCTTGAGCCGCGACTAACTGAGAATCTGACTTGTCGGGCCCACCTGTCGGAGCCACGTGGCAAAGGGGAAACGGAATGGCGGAAACGACCGTTAGGACACCACGCCGGCCCTGGTGCTCTCATTCCCCTCCCTCTCTTCTCTGTTGCACGCGCAACCATGGCAAGTACTCCCTCCGGCGATGTCGAGGGTGGTGACGACGGCGGCTCCAGATCCGGACGGAGTCGCGGGCGGGACCTGCTTGGGGTCGACTATGAGTCGTCCTCCTCAGAGGGCAGCCCGCTATCGCCGTGGCGCGGGCAGAGGGCGGGTGTGGCGGCTGCGGGGGCCACTGGTGGAAAAAAGGCCTTTGGTCGCGGTTCGCAACTGCCATTAGTCGCGGTTGCGCAACCGCGACCAAATAAGCGCGACTAAAGCCCCCCACCTTTAGTCGCGGCTGCTTAAGAACCGCGACTAACGGCCCGTCCACGTGGGCGCCAGGCGGCCGTCGGGGCGGAGGACCTTTAGTCGCGGTTCTTCTGGCCAACCGCGACTAAAGGCCGCCACAGGTTTAGGGTTTTAGCCCCCCCCCCTAAACCTGTTTTCTGTTTAATTTGTATTGTTTTATTTCTTTTGTGCTTTATTTTAATTTTGAAGGAGTTTCATATATTCTACGGTACTACATACATGCATATGAATGTACAATTTCAAATAAATTTGAAATTAGAACCAAAAAGAATTCAAGAGGAATATACAATATATATTCAATATCATCGGATGACCATATATAATTTTGAACAAGTTTCCATACATGATTTAATGCATATAAAGTTCTACGTCCTCGTAATAGTGTTCTCCTTTAGGATGGAGGACTTCCCTGCTGAACCATCCAGCTAGTTCCTCTTGAAGTGGTCGGAAGCGAGCTTCTGGACTAAGCATCCACCGGAGGTTATTCCTCTGAGCATTGGTATCACTCGGAACCCGCTCAGAGGTGTATCTCCGGATCATCTCACAGACATAGTATCCACATAGATTGGTCTCCGGTGGCTGAATATCCCCAGCATTCTTAGCCTTTAACATTTTGAATTCTAGCTCTTTTTTGAATTCACCGACCTTTGTATCTACGAACCGTCTCCAAACCCTACGAGGCAAAGAAAATTAAATGAACAAGAGAGTTATTAATTAGTTACTTGATATTAGGAAATGAACGAAATAGGCCGATAGATATAAAGCGCAAATGAATGAAAATAATTACTTCTGCAGCATTCTTCTCATGCCGCCCCAAAGCTTTGGATCCATATTCACAGAGTCGTGGACGAGACATTCTGAGGTGTTAACTTTAATTACTAGCAGAATCCAGTGGAACCTGCGGACACGATACATGCACAGTACGTCATGCATAACTCATCGATTAGCCGGCCACATACCATGCATGGAGTAAACAAAAGAGAATGTGCTCAAGACAGAAACACTCACTCAAAATGGTAAGGAAATAGAATATCACTTTTGAGTTCCTGCTTTGTAAGAAAGTGCCACAGGTCTGCCTCCACGTCGGCGGGGTGACGCTCCAACACATGTCCATTAACGATGTGTGGGTCAATGAACCCAACATCATGGATGTTCCTTACTTTGCATTCATTAATCTTCATTCTGCATGTATAATAGCGGACACAACAATATAGTTAGGACATATATATAGTGCAGGCAATATGAACGAGATGGGGTAGAAAGAGGGCTAAAATAAGAAAGAGTCGCGCGCGTTAGTACACACATATTTATTCAAATCAGTTAGTTTGTATCACCAGAGGCTCAATGTATATATATACCTCGGCGCCGGAGGTGGTTGCTACTTCCATTTGAAGATCGTCGTTTATCGACGTTTGTTCGGCATCATCTTGCTGACGGCGCCCTTCATCTTCACCGTCAAGGTTCAGATAAGAAGAGATATCATCTTCTTCTTCTCCGGTCGGCACATATAGAATATCGCCGTTTATGATGCCGAACATATGTGCTTCACCGTCCGGATCATAGTTGTCCATAATCGGGTCAGCTCTATCGTCCGCCATTATGTCAGTCCTGAAAACATGTAGTAAAAACAAATTAATTAAGTGAAGAAGGGGGGCGGTGGCGGTGGCGGTGGCGAAAGGGCGGTGGCAAAAGGAGGGGGCGAGGAAGGGGTGGGAGAGGGTGTC
>NC_041383.1:16389371-16390056 GCF_002162155.2 Triticum dicoccoides
CCGGAGGTGGTTGCTACTTCCATTTGAAGATCGTCGTTTATCGACGTTTGTTCGGCATCATCTTGCTGACGGCGCCCTTCATCTTCACCGTCAAGGTTCAGATAAGAAGAGATATCATCTTCTTCTTCTCCGGTCGGCACATATAGAATATCGCCGTTTATGATGCCGAACATATGTGCTTCACCGTCCGGATCATAGTTGTCCATAATCGGGTCAGCTCTATCGTCCGCCATTATGTCAGTCCTGAAAACATGTAGTAAAAACAAATTAATTAAGTGAAGAAGGGGGGCGGTGGCGGTGGTGGTGGCGAAAGGGCGGTGGCAAAAGGAGGGGGCGAGGAAGGGGTGGGAGAGGGTGTCGCGGTAGAGCGCGAGACGGGGCGGCAGACGACGGCGTCACGGAGAGGGGAGGCGAGGACAACACATTTATAACCCTCGCCGTCCCCTCTCGATCCCTAAAAAAACACTGCGCGCATCGCCGCCCCCCTCGCCGCCCCTCTCCGTATATACGTTTTTTTTGTTAATTATCAAATTTTACGGGTTTTTTTGTTAATTATCAAGTTTTAAGTTATTTACCGTTTTTGTTAAACTAAGTTATTTACCGTTTTTGTTAAACTAGTTAAAAAATTCTCTCTCTCTCTCTCTCTCTGCTCTCTCTCTCTCTCTCTGCTCTCTCTCTCTCTCTC
>NC_041383.1:16390066-16407999 GCF_002162155.2 Triticum dicoccoides
TCTCTCTGCTCTCTGCTCTCTCTCTCTCTGCTCTCTCTCTGCTCTCTCTCTCTCTCTCTCGATCAACGCCGGCGTTGAGGGCGGCGAGGCCGGCCGCCGGCGTTGAGGGCGCAGCGAGGCGGCGCGGTGGGCGAGGGAGGCCGGCGGGCGGCGTACTAGGGCGAAAGGGGGCGGCGGGCGCCGTACGTGGGCGAGAGGGGGCGGCGGGCGACGGCGGGCGACCCGCGACTAAAGGACTTTTTTGGCGGGTTTTTCGTTCCCGCGCGCAACCACCTTTAGTCGCGGTTGGGCAGGCCAACCGCGACTAAAGGTATTTTCCAAATACTTTTTCTTTTTCAAAATCTTAAAAATACAAATAATATATCAAAAAATTCAGAAAAATAAAACTAATTCAATTCAAAATTCTAAAAATACAAATAATATATCAAAAAATTAAGAAAAATAAAACTAATTCAATTCAATATGTTAAAAATACAAATAATATATCAAAAAATTAAGAAAAATAGAACTAATTCAATTCAATATGTTAAAAATACAAATAATATATCAAAAAATTCAGAAAAAAAAACTAATTCAATTCAAAATGTTAAAAATACAAATAATATATCAAAAAATTCAGAAAAATAAAACTAATTCAATTCAAAATTCTAAAAATACAAATAATATATCAAAAAATTCAGAAAAATAAAACTAATTCAATTCAAAATTCTTACAATAAATTATTACACATCATTTCTTACATGATCCATTCAACAAAGTTTGGTACAATAAATTATTACACATCATTTCTTCCCTTGTGTCCGTGCTTGCTTACGATTGTGCCGTATCCATGGAGCATCCTCATCATTTAACTTAATGCTTGGGTCGGTGTTCACTTTGAAGGGCGGAATTTCAGCAAACATATTATAATCTTCTGACATGTCTGTCTTGTCCTCCACTCCCACGATGTTTCTTTTCCCTGAAAGAACAATGTGGCGCTTTGGATCATCGCATGATGTACTGATCGTTTTCTTATCTTTCCGTTTCCTCGGTTTGCTACTCATGTCCTTCACATAGAAAACCTGAGCGACATCTTTCGCTAGGACGAATGGTTCGTCAAGGTAACCAAGATTGTTGAAATCCACCATTGTCATTCCGTATTGCTGGTCCACCTTTACCCCACCTCCTGTTAGCTTGAACCATTTGCACCGGAACAAAGGGACCTTAAAGGAGGGTCCATAGTCAAGTTCCCATATCTCCTCTATGTAACCATAATATGTGACCTTAAAGGAGGGTCCATAGTCAAGTTCCCATATCTCCTCTATGTAATCAAAGAACACACATCAAACACCTTATGTGCATAAGAGGAACCAAAAGCAAACCTACACCCACTTGTGAAGAGAATGGCTCCAAATGGCTAAGTGTTGGCTGCTGGATGGGTATATATAGGGGAGGGGCTTTAGTTGCGGTTGGCCTGGCAAACCGTGACTAAAGGTGCCCGAAGGCCTTTAGTCGCGGTTGTCCTAGCCAACCGCGACTAAAGACCCTCACGTGCGCCAGCTGGCCACCGAGCGCCCTGGGCCCAGGCCTTTGGTCGCGGTTCACCTCCAGAACCGCGACTAAAGGTCCCATTAGTCGCGGTTCCTACAGCTTCGCGACTTATGGGGCTGGACGGAAGCCTGTTTTTCCACCAGTGGGCGGCGGCGGCTGCAGGGGCGGTGGCGCCGCCTGCTGCTCCATTTGGATCCAGATCCATTCAAGCTGAAGGCGCGGGAGACCAACCCGATGAGGATGAGCCACCATCTTCTTGCCGTGCAGGCAAGGCTACCGCTGCGGCGCGGAAGCCGTCGGCTGCAGCAGTCGTCCCTACTAACGCCGGCGATGACACGTACGGCTTCTATCTCCTCCTTCTGCTTTCGTTTTATGATTTGATTTTCGTTCTTCAGGTTTAGGTCGATCTAGGGTTTGAGTACAGATTAGAACCTACAATTATTTTGTTCTCCAAATTTTGTGCATATTTACATTGTTAGGATTGCAGTGTGCTTGTGTTGTATAAATTTAGGTAATTACACTATTAGGCTTACATTCCAGTAGTACAATGTGTTGTTCAAATTTATGTTATAGTAACTTGTACATTTTAATTGGTATTGTAGGTCGAGCTATGAGCAGTGGGACGTGCATATTGATTTTGAAGGGATTAAATACCGCAGGACAAAGTTCTTTAAGAAAGACATAAGATATTACAATCTTATGTATGTGATGCTTGACAATGGGTATAGTTTTTCAGACTGCCTCTATTACATGAGCTGTGGTGGAATAGGATTGGATGGTTTCAAACTGCTTGACAGTCAGATGAAGGTGGATGAAATGCTTAGGCAAAACCAGGACATCAGGAGGATCACATTGTCAGTTACTAAGGGCAAGAGGCAGCAGGCAATTGTTGTGTCTCCAGCAAAGAAGGGAAAGAGAAAGGCAGCAGAACTAGTTCAGATATCTGATGAAGAATATAGCAGTGATCCTGATATAGTGTTTGCAGTCAGTGAAGATGGTGTGGCCCATAAGGAATCTGGTGATTATGTTGGTTCAAGTTCAGGCCGAGGCACAAATGAGTTTTTGTTCTTTAGCACACAGCAGAGTGTAAATTACCAGCCCATCCAAACTATGCCACCTCCCCAGACAGAAGCTTATGATGAATACCATAACTCTCAGATAGAAGACAGTGCCAATTATGCAGACATGGATCTTGGTTCAGAAAGTGAGGAGGAAAATAGCTCTAATGAAGATAGTGCTGACCTGCAGTCAACTGTAGCAGATATGAAGAAGGCAGCACTGCACTTTGAGGGTGACACAGAACCAGAGGACATTTATGATGTTCCTGAGGATCAGGAAGAGGAAGAGCACAGTGAACAAGCTCCAAATGTAGCTGAAGAAGAACATTTCACTGAAGATGGAGTACTGCAGCAGCCTGTGCTTAGGATTGGAAAGAGAGTGGGGCCAACAACAAGAACACACTCATCAGCCAATGATCCAATTGAGCCTGATTAGTTTCCCTCAGGTGATGAGGATGAAAATCTTGGTTTTTTGGACTCAGAGGATGATGATGGCAATGAGCCTATGTCTTTTATTATTCCCTCGGGAAGGAAAACAAGAGCAGAGAAGGCAAAGCCAAGAAAATGGTATGATGAAAGCAGACTGAATCCAGAGCAGCAGTTTTGTTTGAAGCTATGTTTCAAAGATGTGTACCAATTTAGGAGTGCTCTACTTAACTTTCACATCAAGCAGCTGAGGTCTTTCAGATATCACAGGAACTGCAAAGACAGGGTCATTGCTTGGTGTGACCACAAGGACAAAGGATGTCCTTTTTATATTGTTGCTTCTCAGATCAAGAATGAGCAAACATTCTGTGTAAAGAAGTTTAGAGCAGAACATACTTGCCCAACTAGTGACAAACATAGTAAAGTGAGCTCAAAGTGGCTAGGAAGCACTATCTTAGAGACAATTAGATCAGACCCAAACACAACTATGCCAGCATTGGTAGACAAGGCAAAGAGGAAATTTGGAATTGAAGTTCCAAAGATGATGGCATGGAGAGCTAAAAAGGTAGCAAAGGAAATTGTCCTAGGAGATCATAAGAAGCAGTACCATAGGTTGACTGATTACATTGAAATAGTTAAAATATGCAATCCAGGATCTAGATGCTTTGTCACAACTGTCACTCCAAAAAGCACAAATGAAAACCCACATCCAGGTCCCAGATTCCATGGTCTTTTCTTTTGTCTCAATGCACCTAGGGAGGGTTTTCTAAATGGATGTAGACCTTTCATTGGTTTGGATGGATGTTTCATAAAGCTTACAACTGGAGCACAAATCCTAGCAGCTACTGGTAGGGATGCCAACAACATCATGTATCCCATTGCTTTTGGAATTGTAGGAGTGGAGGACACACCCAGTTGGAGCTGGTTTCTCACCCAACTTAAGTATGACCTGGGAGGCACAAAAGAGGGAAAGTTTGGCAAATACACCATCATGTCAGATAGGCAGAAGGTCAGTGATCTATTTTCTCTTTTGTGCCTTAAGTATGCTCTAATTGTTTATTAGTTAGTGATTGTTTGAACTTAAGGTTGAAACCTAGTTACCTTCTTTTGAAACCAGGGCATGCTAAATGCTATCAATGTTGTATTTCCAAACTACCCACAAAGATTTTGTTTAAGGCACATTTATGCAAATTTTCAAAGAGCTGAATTTAGAGGTGAAGATCTGAAAAAATGCATGGACAGTGCTAGCTATTCCTACACAAAGCATGGTTTTGATGTAGCCATGGCCAATTTGAAGAATGAGTGTGAGGATGCACGGAGGTGGTTATCTGGTATTCCAGTACACACATGGGCTAGGCATGAAATGGACACCAATTGCAAAACAGACCTGGTGGTCAATAACATAAGTGAGGTCTTCAATAAATATATCTTGGATGTTAGAAACAAACCAATAGTGACAATGATTAATGGAATCAAAGACAAGTTGCTAGTCAGGTTTGATGGAAAAAGAGAAAGTGCAGCAACTTCTAGATGGGAAATAGCTCCAACATATGCAGAGCAGCTGGAGATTAGCAAGAAATATCAAAGAGATTGCAAAGCAATTAGGGCAGGGCCTAACCTGTGGCAAGTAAGCAGTGGGCCAAAGACCTATGCTGTGAACCTTGAGGAGCACACTTGTGGATGCAGGAAGTGGGACATGTCAGGGTTGCCATGCAACCATGGTTGCAGTGCAATTTACAAGGCCAAGATGCAACCTGAGGATTTTGTAAGTCCTTTCTTGAGGAAAGCAATGTATTTGGAGGCATACAAACCAATAGTGTATCCAGTTCCTGGAGAAGATGCTTGGGTCAAGTCAGGAAAACCTGATGTTGAGCCTCCTGTATTCCACAAAGAGGACCAGAGTGGGAGAAAAGAAGAAAAGAGGAAGAAGGGAAGGTTTGAAGTTCCTAAACCAAAAGATACCTCTAGGATGGCTACAATCAGATGTGGCAACTGTAGGTTAATGGGCCACAGGTTTACTAACTGTGGACAACCTTTGAGGCCTGATCTCCAGCTGAGGAAAAATAGAAGCATGGTACATATTTCTTAGATTTTAATTGTTGATTGTTGATTGTTGATTGTTTTAAAAACTGCAGGAAAAGAGAAGGCAAAAGGCACAATCCTACACTCCACCTGATGCTACTGCTGCTCCTATGGCACCAAGAGCTGCTCCTAGGGCACCAAGAGCTGCTAGTAGGGCACCAAGGGCTGCTTTCTCAGCACCAAGGCCAACATCTAGGCCTCCATGTGGAGAAGGGACTTCTTCTGCTGCTGGTACTTCTACATCTACATCAACTGTTGTTGCTGCTGCTAAAAAACAGAGGTCAGTGAGAGGTGGAAGAGTTGGTGGAGCATCTAATGCTGCAACAGGTTCCGGAAAGAAACCTCAGAAATATGCAAGACTCAAGAGCTACTTCACAGCAAGTGGAAATGTGTGATCTTTGATATGTGCAAGTGTTTGCAACTTTTGGGGCTAGAACCCTTGTATCTGTCCTGACAACCTTGGATGTGTGATGATTCGAGTCCTTTGAACCTGTGTTTGAATTGAGGTCATGTGAACCTGTTTAATTTGAGTCCTCTGAACCTATGTGGTAATTTTAGTCCTGTGAAGCTATGTTATGTGTGATCAAGCCTTCATGCTGTTGTGGAGTTATGTTGATCTAGCAGAATTATTTTTGGTTTTTGGTGAAGCCTAAATGCTGTTATTGTAGTAGAATTATTGTGGGTTTTGAGTGCAGCCTAAATGCTGTTATTATACTAGAATTATTGTGGGTTTTGGGTCAATCCTAAATGTTGTTATTGAAGAAGAATTATTGTGGGTTTTTGGTCAAGCCAAAATGTTTTGGGTGATCAAAGCCTCGACGACAACCTAAACTACCTTACCATAGAATAGGGGTCATCGAGCCTCGACGACAACCTAAACTACCTTACCATAGAATAAGGGTCATCGAGCCTCGACGACAACCTAAACTACCTTACCATAGAATAGGGGTCATCGAGCCTCGACGACAACCTAAACTACCTTACCATAGAATAGGGGCCATCAAGCCTCGACGACAACCTAAACTACCTTAACATAGAAGAATAGGGGTCATCGAGCCTCGACGACAACCTAAACTACCTTAACATAGAATAGGGGTCATCGAGCCTCGACGACAACCTAAACTACCTACTCCATAGACAGAAACAACCAAAACCACCTACTCCCTAAACAGAAACAACCAAAACCACCTACCACCTACTCCCTGGAGTACATCTACATCAACAGGTTCAACAAAAATGTGGCAGAAATAGCATTATCCAGCAACACAAATTAATCCAGCATCACAAATTAATCCAGCAACACAAATTAATAGCATTATCCAGCAACACAAATTAGTACAAATGTCTTGCACTTTTAGTGACACACATAGCATATAGAGTACTCTAGCAGATACAACTACAATAACATTGAATTATTCATCAACTATCTCTTTGATCTTCCTGATCTTCCCCTTGGTGGCCTCCTTCTCTTTGAACAGATCACCTGTAGTGTACTCCAGGTGCCTTTTCTCTTGCTTCCACTTCTCCTTCTCCTCCAACAACATGGACCTCTCCTGCTTGATCTTGTCCATCTCCTGCACAAGCTTCACCTTCTCTTCCTTCTCTTGATCTCTCTCTTTCTCTGCTTTGAGCCTCAACACTTGATGAATGTTAGTGTCTAACTTGTCAGCCAAGTTCTTTTTCTCAATCTGTTCCTGCAAGTCACTAATAACCAACCTTGCATTGCCTAACTGGGTAACTGCATCCTCCTTGTCAGCCACCATTTTGGCAAAGTCAACTTTAAAAAACCTGAGGTCATTTTCCATCTTCCTCTTCTCTTCCATTACCTTCACTACTTCTTCAGCATTAAGTACATTCTGCCTCAACCTATTGCTCGTCTCCTCATACATAGTCCAGATGGTATTTAAAGCTTGCTTCAATTGGACTGACCACTCAGGATCAATCCAGTCCACAAAGTTGCACTTTGGTACATCCTATGAATGTGTGAAGAAAGGAAATATAATTAAACCAATTTCTAAAAACATTACTGATAAAAATTAAAAAAGCCAATCCATTAATTAGTCATGTTTTCTACTACTGCATTTTAGAAGTACTGCTTTTAGAAGAAAAATAACAGGAACAATGTTCAATCCATTAAAAGCAGTACCTAAACTGCCTACTACTGGAAATAAAATATAGAGCTAAAATGATTTCAAAAAACAATGGCCACAACATATAAGAAATTGGAAACTGCCTAATTTCAGACTTATTGCATCAGTCAACTCAGCAGTTCAGTGGATTCACATATTACAGACCAATTCTATCAGTAATGAATTCACATTTTCACAAAATCACTTCAACACTTTAAGAACTAATTGAACTGGTAAGAAAATCACCTTCTTTGCACACCCCAGGAACCTCCTGCCGCTATCAGTCCATTCAAAGGCAACAAACTTCTCACACGGGGCACGATGCTCACAACGTGCAGGGTGATTCAAAGCAATGCCGCTCGAGTCAGTGGACTCCATTTTGGCAGGTACCTAACCAGAGGGAAAATGAATTCACATGCTATCGGGAAGAAATTCCCCTTTCTCCCTAACCCTAACCCTAGATGCGATGCTCATGAGCAGAAACTTACCCGGCTCACATCGTCAGAGGAAGAGTCGGAACAGTCGGAAGGCTCGGACCAAGAAACCATGTCTCCCCTCCCGTCAGTGGTGCGAAGCTGCTCGCAACGGCAGCAGCGGCGGCGGCGGCGGCGGCGCGAGAAAGGAACGAGCAGAGCAGAGTAGAGAGCGGTTGGGGAGGAATGCCCTAACGCGCGCGCGACCAGGGCTTAACTAGCGGTGTCCTAACGGCCGTTTCCGCCATTCTGTTTCCCCTTTGCCACGTGGCTCCAACAGGTGGGCCCGACAAGTCAGATTCTCAGTTAGTCGCGGCTCACAGCATGTTTAGTGCTTTTTGTTACTCACTTGCCGAGGAAGTGGTGGTTTTTTGAAATTTTCGGCAATAGTGGTGGCTTTGCAGTATCCGTGCCACAAATGTGGTGGCTTTCAGCAATTTACTCTCGGCAAGTCTAACCCCTCCGAGTGGTCCGAGTTCCACCAAGTCGACAACGGGTGGAGCGCGCGCGGCGGCCAGACGCGGAACCCGTACGTGTTGTCGTCCGACCCATGCGGGTCGAGCGCCGGGTCGGGCGTCGCTGCGGCGGCGAACATGGCGGCCGTGACGCTGAGCACCGACACCGACGGCTCCATCCTCTGCCCGTCGTCGTTCAACTCCGTGGTCGGGATTAGGCCGACCCTCGGGCTCACCAGCCGCGCCGGCGTCGTGCCCATCACCCCGTTGCAGGACACGGTCGGGTGGGTAGTAATTCTTTTTTTTTGTTGTTTCTCTTCGTCCAATATTGTTGAAATATATTGTCTGTCTCTCTCTATTAGTTTAGACTTTTGGATGTTCGCTAGAGCATGAATTCAATATGGCAGGAAGTCTATAGTTTAAGACTCTGTCAATGCGGTGTTAAAAGAAGATTTTGTGGCCTACTTAAATCCCATGTTCAAGGACTAAATAAGTCTAGAGGTGAAGGGGTGTTGAAATATATTGCCCATATTTCTTATTAGTTTGTATTTTTGGATGAGTTGACTGGAGCATAAATCCAAAAAACATGAAACTCATGGCGAGTCAAAATGAAATGCAGGCCGATTTGCCGGACGGTGTCGGACGCGGTGCACGTGCTGGACGCCATCGTCGGCTACGACGAGCTCGATGCCGCGGCCACCGGAGTGGCGTCCAAGTTCATCCCTCCCGGCGGGTACGTTCAGTTCCTGAAGAAGGACGGGCTGAGAGGAAAGAGGGTCGGCGTCCTCCGTGGATTCTTCCAATCATATGCAGGCACGAGGCGACTGAGGGTGTACGAGCAGCACCTCGCCACCATGAGGTGAGTGACCAACAATTTAAATAAATTCAGCCAACTGTCGATGGCTTTCTATTATTTTGGAATGCAAATTTAGAACCTTTATGACCGATTTGATAGAAAAGAGGGAATGGTGTGCATTTTTCATTAGGGATTCTGTGAAATAAGACGTTGAGTCTTCCTCCGATTCCTTATGTGGGATATCCAATGTATTGGAACTCAGGTTAAAGATGGTCTTTATCCTCATCTTATTCTTTATATGGAATTCGGGGGGCAAGGTACCTTCGGGTCCTTCTTCTCGGTTCAACCAAATAAACTATCAAAAATGATGTGAATTTCAAAATTTTAGTGTATTTTGTTGAACTAAAGAAGGAACCTAAAGGTTTCGATTTTGCATCAATATACTCTTATTCTGTTTTATATTAATTTTGTCAAAGAAAACATGGGGCCGTGGTGGTCGATAACCTGCGTGTCGCGGCCAATCCGACGGCTCTGTTGGATGATATCAGCTCCAACGAGGGGATCGCAGTGGTGGCAGAGTTCAAGCTCAGCATAAACGCCTACTTGGCAGACTTGGTCTACTCCCCGGTCCATTCGCTTGCGGACATCATAGCTTTCAACAACGCACATCCTATACAGGTAATAATAAATAGCGTAAAAGAACTGAAAATTCTTGATTTATCTTATTATATGTTCGAAACAATAAGAAGCAATATATCCAAGAACATCTCGTGTAACTTAGTTTACCCACAAACTTTAGAGGTCGTGTTGCTTGTGCATCCGTAGTTACATCCATCGATGCAGAGGCCCGGATTCAATAAGTGAGCTGAAACCTAATTGATGACATGTTTGCTGCAGGAGTGGATGAAAGATTTGGGCAGGATGACCTTATCGCAGCCCAAAACACAAGTGGCATTGGCCCCGTGGAAAGAGTGGCGATACGACGGCTAAAGGAACTGTCAGCTAATGGGCTGGAGAAGTTGATGAAGGAGCACCAATTAGACGCGATTGTGACGCCCAACAGCGATGCTTCTAGCCTTCTCACCACAGGTGGTCACCCTGGCATCGTTGTGCCGGCAGGGTTTAACGAGCAAGGGGTTCCCTTTGACATATGCTTCGGCGGGCTGCAGGGGTACGAGCCAAGGCTGATCGAGATGGCGTATGAATTCGAGCAAGCTACCAAAGTGAGGAAGCCACCCATGTTTAAGCCCTAGCTGGAACGCACAACCAAGAGTTAAGTATAACCCTAGTATGTGTGCATCAGTCATTCAGAAACTTGGTGTGTGTTCATGATGCTTTGTATTCCCTTCATGCTCAATACTATGAATTAATAGAAAACACCCTTTATGTCTCTTAGTTGTGCGTATAAAACTTGCTCCCGTTGTCGGGTCTTGGCCTGCTTTATATATTCGTGGTATGGTGGTAGCCTCATCTTCTCCGAGTAGGCTTATTTCTAGGAACCCAAAGCGTCTACCAACTAGGTTCGTGGTCTTCGTGTGGGCACCAAGGTCTACATATACCTAGGTCCATACACCCCTTATACTACATACATAGTATAGGCATACATAGTACGATTACTCATTGTCACACAACATTTATTCAAAACATTGCAACTCATGTGAAATATTGTCGCATGAAGTTCATCTAAGATGTTTCAGAGGGATCTCTGGCCAACAAGCATGAGGGGTGTAGGCACGCGCAATGTAGAAAAGTAGGTCTTACCCGATCTGTGGGCTTTTTTTTTCGAAAAGGGGGGGTTCCACGGCCTCTGCATCAGAATGATGCATACGGCCAATTTATTAAACAAAAAAATAGCGTCAACAAGGTTCCAAGGTCTCCAAAACAATAGAAAAGTAAAGCAAGCTCACACAGAGCCATGAAGGGCTAGAAACATCGACTAGCCAAGATAAGAGGCCATAACCGGCTGGCTATGAATAGATAAGTAAACAAGATGCCTATCCTATTACATGACCGCCATCCAAACCGGTTGAAGATATCCCGAGCTACCATCTCCCATCGGAAAGATCCAGTAACCAAATGCTCCCTGGCCTCCG
The DNA here is from genome assembly GCF_002162155.2 of Triticum dicoccoides. NCBI lineage: Eukaryota > Viridiplantae > Streptophyta > Magnoliopsida > Poales > Poaceae > Triticum > Triticum dicoccoides. The sequence goes on from NC_041383.1 coordinate 16,401,109, forward strand.
TCGGAGTGAGTAGCGACCACGAACGGATCCGTGCCGTAGTTCGGAATATAACCTGCAAAAAGTGAATACATGATATTCTGTTAAAAACCAAATCATTTCTGCAAGTCCAGATAGTCCACGGCAACGCGCAAACCCCAACCCGAATGTGTTTCACTAAGTCAGGCTGAATCCCATTCAGCCATGTCCCAAATAACGCGTTAACAGAATTCGGTGGTTTGATATTAAAAGCAATGTGAACCGTCTGCCAAAGGACTTTGGCCAGCGGGCAATCAAAAAAGAGGTGTTTTATAGTCTCATCCCAATCACAGAAACTACACCTGGTAGGTCCTGTCCAATTACGCTTTATTAAATTGTCCTTGGTTAAAATAACTTGTTTGTGGACAAACCACATAAACACTTTTACTTTCAAAGGAACTTTGACATCCCAAACATGCTTGGAAGTAGGAATGGAGTTCGAATTGATAATATCAATATACATTGATTTAACCGTGAAAACTCCAGACCTAGTCAGCTTCCAGCGTAATTCATCAGGTTGTTGGGAAAACTGGACCTCCATCAGTCTCCTAACTAGACGGAGCCATTCTTCCCAACGATTGCCCGCCAGCGTCCGTCGGAACTGAATATTAAGTGGGATAGATTGAAAAACCGAAGCTACGAACACCTCACGTCGTTGAACAATACGGTACAACGACGGATATTGGATGGCCAAGGGTGTCTCGCCGAGCCAAGTATCCTCCCAGAAACGTATGCAAGTGCCGTTGCCAAGCACAAACTTTGTCCTATTAAACATAGATTGTTTGACTTTCATTAGTCCTTTCCAGAAAGGTGAATCAGTCGGCCTGACTGTAACCTGGGACAAAGTTTTTGTCTGAAGATACTTGCGGCGAAGGATTTGAGCCCACGTGGCATCATTCTCCGAATAGAGCTTCCACAGCCACTTGCTAAGAAGGCATCTATTCTTAACTTCAAGGTTCTCTATACCAAGACCCCCTTGGTCTTTCGGTCTACATATGATATCCCATTTAGCAAGCCGGTATTTTCTTTTGGTCTCATCACTCTGCCAAAAGAACCGCGATCGATAGAAGTCCAGTCTCTTCCGAACACCAACTGGGACCTCAAAGAACGATAGGAGAAACATAGGCATACTCGTGAGCACCGAGTTAATCAGGATTAATCGACCTCCGTATAACATGAGCTTACCCTTCCAGCAACTCAGTTTCTTCTCAAATCGGTCCTCGATGCACTTCCATTCCTTGTTTGTCAGCCTACGATGGTGGATTGAAATACCTAAGTAAGAGAAAGGTAACTCTTCCAACTCGCACACAAACAATTGCCTATAAGCCTCCTGTTCGTCTTTGGCTCTACCAAAACTGAACAGCTCGCTCTTATTAAAGTTAATCTTTAGCCCGGTCAATTGTTCAAAAAGGCATAACACTAGCTTCATATTTCTCGCCTTGGCCAAGTCATGCTCCATAAAGATGATCGTGTCATCAGCTTACTGAAGTATGGAAACACCTTCATCAACAAGATGAGGTACCAATCCACCTACTTGACCACTTTCCTTAGCCCTTCTTATCAAAATTGCTAACATATTCACCACAATGTTAAACAGGATAGGGGACATCGGATCTCCTTGTCTTAGGCCTTTATGTGTCTGGAAATAGTGACCTACGTCGTCATTTACTTTAATTCCCACACTACCTTTTTACGTAAATGATTCAACCTGTCTGCACCAGGCTTCATCAAAACCTTTCATACGCAATGACTGTTGGAGAAATGGCCATTTGACCTTATCGTACGCTTTCTCGAAATCCACCTTAAAAATTACTCCATCTAATTTTTTGGAATGGATTTCATGGAGCGTTTCATGCAGGACTACCACCCCTTCAAGGATATTCCTGTCCGACATGAAAGCAGTTTGGGACTGTTGCACCACAGAATGCGCAATCTGTGTAAGCCTATTAGTCCCGACCTTGGTAAAGATTTTGAAACTAACATTGAGGAGGCATATCAGTCTGAATTGCTCAATCCTCACAGCATCCGTTTTCTTAGGAAGCAATGTAATAGTTCCAAAATTCAAGTGAAATAATTGAAGCTGTCCTGAGAACAAATCATGGAACATAGGTAGCAAATCCCCCTTAATAATGTGCCAGCACTTTTTATAGAACTCGGCCGGAAACCCATCCGTTCCGGGCGCCTTATTGTTTTTCATCTGTGCAATAGCATCAATCACCTCCTTCTCAGAGAACGGTGCCACCAGAATGTCATTTTCGGTAGCCGAAAGTTGAGGCACATCCTCAGTCCTAGACTCATCGAGGGACACACAATTATCCTCCGGCGGTCCAAATAACTGCTCCTAATAGTCAGTAATATATGTTTTTAGGTTATCCTGACCTAAAATCGTGCCCTCATCCTGTTCAAGTTGAAAAATGCGCTTCTTTCGGTGCTTTCCATTAGCAATTAAATGAAAGAATTGAGTATTCGCGTCCCCTTGGACTACTTTGCGGACTTTAGCTCGCAAAGCCCACTTCAATTCTTCTTCACGTAGCAACTCTTTCAACCTCTTCTCCGCCTCATATTTAACCTGAAGCTCAGCTGGCAGCAAAATCGTAGATTCGGCCTTTATGTCTAGGGCCTGTATAAGAGAAAGGAGTCTATCCTTTTCAATCTTATACACACCACTTAGGTGTTTAGCCCAGCCCCGTAAGAAGCTTCTCAAGTGCCTAATTTTATTCTGCCAACGCTCAACCGCAGTCCTGCCTCCTGCACCTCTATCCCATTCCCTGGCAATCAAGTCCAAAAACCCCTCTCATTCGAACCAAGACATCTCGAAACAAAAGGTATTTTTGTTACCCACGTGGTTAGGCTCCCCTGAATCCACGAATAAGGGTGTGTGATCGGAAATTCCCCTCGAAGGAGCTTGCACCGTAACCAGAGGGCACTTTTGTTCCCACTCCACGCTTGCGAGAACTCGATCAAGTTTTTCATAAGTTGGGTTTGGCAGAGCATTAGCCCAGGTAAACTTTCTACCAAAAAGCTCTATCTCCCTCAGATCCAAGCTTTCAATAATGGTATTAAACATAAACGACCATCTGCCGTCAAGGTTACCATTATTCTTCTCCTCTCTCCTCCTAATGATATTGAAATCCCCTCCAACCAAAAGTGGAAGTTGTTCCGATCCACAGATCCGAACAAGGTCCGCCAGAAACTCTGGTTTAAGCTCAGGCTGTGCGGCACCATACACCGCCACTAAAGCCCAGTTGAAACCATCTATTTTAGACCTGACTCGAAACTTCACCTCGAAGTCGCCCATCACTACACTTCGGACTTCAAGCGAATCGCATCTCACGCCAAGTAAGATACCACCCGATCTTCCTCGCGGAGGGAGGCAATGCCAATCGAAATCAATACCACCCACAAGAGAAGACAGAAACTGGGGCGCAAAGTTTTCTCTACCAGTCTCCGATAGAGCAATGAAATCCAGACGCTGCTCTAAAGCTGCCTCAGCAAGAAACCTTCTTTTAGCCAAGTCATTTAGACCTCTGCTATTCCAAAAGATTCCTTTCATAATTCGTCATGGAATTTTTTAGTAGTACGAATTCTAGCACTCCTACGAACTGCAGAATCGGGATAAATCTTCCGTTTCCACTTGCGTTTTGGTTTACTAGGCTCTGACGTCCGGTCCTCATAACCGGGTTCAACTGTAGTACCAGCCTCATTCTCTATGGGCACATCATCGTCCTCAGACTCATGAATATGGGGTGCTAGACTAAGCGTTCGATCTTACCCTAAGCCCTAAGATCAAGTGTCTGAACCCTATGATCAGCAGGAATCTAAGTATATTCAAACTCTGTATGTGATGGTCAATATATCTTCTACTAATCCACATAACACAGTGTTCTTTAGAAATTTTTGGTCTTAGGGCATGTACAAAGTACAATGCAAGATGCTTAGAGAGGGTCTTATCAAAATAAACCAGTTTTTTTTCTTAAGCGCCGATGAGTATATATAGCACAGGGACTTACTTACACACCTCTGCTATAAAAACAAGCAACGACGCTTAATCAAAATTTTGGTTTATTTTCACTAGCACATTGCACTGTACAAGTACATCAGAGCCAAGTCATGAGAGCACTAGACATGTTCTTCGCCTTTTAGGCTCAAGACCCGTACAGGGAAGATCTATAAGCATAAGAGGAGATATGATATACGGCTCCTGTATATCGATTGCAATGATGACACTGTGCAATGTATTGCACAGGTCATTCACATCCTGAGTAAAAATGAACTGCACTAATTTGATATGCACTCGCTCATACAACTTATTACTTACATAAACATAATGTACACCATACGAACACCAATCGCACCACCTCTGTCATGTTGTACACTCTGATCACTACCTCGAGCCATTAGTAGAAAAATGCCATTTGTCCCGGTTCATAAGGCTCATTTGTCCTGGTTCTTGAACCGGGACTAAAGGGTCGGTACTAAAAAGCCCAATACCTTTACTCCCGATTCGCCTACGAACCGGGGCCGATGGGGCTCCACGTGGCCGTTGCGGCTTGCCCAAGCAGGAGGGCCTTTTTCCCGGTTGGTAGCACCAACCGGGACCAAAAGACATCCACGCATCAGTAGTTCAGGGTCTGGGGTTTTTGTTTTTTTAAAGGAGGGGGGGGGGGTTGGGGGTTTTGTAGGGTTAATTTAGGGGTTTCATATATTGTGTCAGTTAGCTAATAGAGAGAAGTGTCCTTTCTTATCTCCGTGCTTGGTCGACGCTACATACTGTACGTATAGAGAGGACTCGACACGCTAGCTAGCTAGTAAGCAAATGAAGGAAACCATTAAGTACAGAAGATCATCATGAACATATACAGAGAGAAGTGATCGACCTCTCCTTCTCCGAGAAATTGGTCGAACAACAAGTTTTCGTATATCTATCCGACGCTACTGACTACATATATACAATAAAAGATCTCTTACAACCCCCTAACATCTGAACTCAAGTTCCACATGGTATTCTCCGTCTTTAACGATAGCGTGGTCAAGAAAGAATCCTGCCAATTCCTGTTGAATTGCTCGTATGCGATCTTGTGGTAAAGAGTTCATCCCGCATCTGAAATATCTAATTTGAAGAATGGGGTCAATACATATATATGAATGAAACTCAACACAAATGATGGTAATAAAATAAAATTATGAATATTATTGCTTACGCACTTCATATTGCTTTTTAGAGTAGCCCCGCTTACAGGTCGTGTGGCGGATGAACTCGCAAATGTAAATGTAGTATCCACAGTAATTATTCCCAGGTTCCTGCCACAACCACTTTACAAGAAATACAGGTCAATCAAACTGATAAGCAAGCATGTTAAATGATATTGATGAAACTAGATAGAATCAATGGGAGATGCGTGGAACTGAATAGTATTACTTACTTTCGGGTGTTTAAATCGCAGCTCCACCGGCAGTCCCGGAGCTCGGTGAACTTTTTTCAAACCCTGCCAGACAAAGAAAAAACAATTACTTGATATCAGGAAATGAATAAAGTTGTCGATATGGTGCGATAATAGTCGATTGAACTTACTTTTCGAGCATTTTAGTCATGGCTGCATACTCCTCGAGATCTTTTCGTCTCGGGTCTATGACGGTAACTAGTCCCTGCTCAAGCTTAATCTGTAGCAGAATAGAGTGGAAGCTGCGCACACATGCATAACTCATCAATTACATTACTATAACCTCGAGTAATAAGGAAAACTGAATGTGCACAAGACAGGAACACTCACTTGAAGTTGTAAGGAAAGAGTATTATATCTTTGTTTTGATTTCGAAGTAACGATCGTAGCAAGTTGGCCTCGGTTTGTTTGGCATCATCTTGAACATTCCATTCATCTATGAGATTTGTGTTAATGAACCAAATATCACCGATTTGTCTTTTCTTACATTCGGCTATTTTTAATCTGCATAATATAGTGAGGATAATTATATATACATGCAATGAAAGAGCTGAGCTATATATAGAGACTTAATTACAACCACGAACCGGGACCAATGGATGTGGGCCAGGAGCGAGACCCATTGGTCCAGGTTCGTGTCTGGAACTGGGACAAAAGGGTCCAGACGAACCGGGACCAATGCCCCACGAGGCCCCGGCCGGCCCCCTGGGCGCACAAAACGGGACGTATGCCCCCATGGGTCCCGGTTTGTGACTGAACCGGGACTAATGAGCTGGCCAGGCCTGGACGGAAGCCCTGTTTTCTACTAGTGAACTAAAAAACTATAAACTAAAAAAATAGTTCACCCAAAACAACAAAACCTATTCTAACGGTCAATATACACATATTGCAGACTAACAAATTTCATTTCGGACACATCTACACTATGTCGGAATAAGTTTTGGGTCTAGAGCGCCATGACACCCATTAGACCGACGAATACAGGTGACAAAATACAGAAGCGCCATGCCGTTGAGATTCTGCAATTTTTGCGACTAGGTACACTACATTGTCCAGAATCTGTCCGGGTCAGGGCTAAACAAGGAATGATCTTGGATCTCCAGATTTGTTATGTGCCAGTTGACCAATCCGGCTAGAAGCGACTTGACGACAAACAGGACAACTGGCAGTATCCACCATCCATCACTAGTAGAAAAGGGGGCATCAGTCCTGGTTCGTAAGGGCCTTTAGTCCCGGTTCTTGAACCGGGACTAAAGGGTCGTGACTAATGCCTCCTCCCTTTAGTCCCGGTTCTAACACGAACCGGGACAGATGTTCCTCCATGTGGCCGGTGCGCCGAGCCCAGGTAGGAGGGCCTTTGGTCCCGGTTGGTGGCACCAACCGGGACCAAAACGCATCCACGCATCAGCATTTCAGTGGTCGTGGTTTTTGTTTT
>NC_041383.1:16408252-16425974 GCF_002162155.2 Triticum dicoccoides
TGAAAGGGGGGGGGGGTTGGGGGTTTTGGAGGGTTAATTTAGGTGTTTAATATATTGTGTTAGCTAGCTAATTAATAGAGAGAAGTGTCCTCTCTTATGTCCGTGCTTGGTCGACGCTATGTACTGTACATAGAGAGGCCCTCGACACGCTAGCTAGTAAGAAAATGAAGGGAACCATTAAGTACAGAAGTTCATCATGCATACTGAGAGAAGTGATCGATCGACCTCTCCTTCTCCGAGAGATTGGTCGAACAACAAGTTTTCATATTATCTATCCGACGCTACTGGCTACATACATATACAATATATAAAATCTCTTGCAATTAATCCCCTAGCAATTGAAATTAATTTTCATGATATTCTCCGACTTTATTGATGACGTGGTCAAGAAAGAAGCCCGCTAATTCCTCTTGAATTGCTTTCATGCGATATTGTTCTAGGAGTTCATCCCGCATCTGCCACGTCTAATTTGAAGAAGGGGGTTAATACATATATGAATGAAACTCAACAGAAATGATGGTGTAATAAAATGAAATTGTAAATATTATTTCTTACGCACTTCATATTGTCTTTTAGAGTAGCCCCGCTTATGTTTCAAAGTCACGTTGTAGATGAAATCGCACACGTAGTATCCATAGAAATCATTCCCTTGTTCCTGCCACAAGCATTTTACGAGAAATAGAGGTCAATCAAACTGATAATGAAGCATTATAAATGGCATTGATGAACGTACAGCTATAGAATCAACGGGAGATGCGCGCAACTAGCTAGCTAGTAGTACTTACTTTCGGGTATGTATATCGCAGCTCCTTCGGCAGTTCCGGAACTTCTGCGGTGAACTGTTTCCAAACCCTGCAAGACAAAGAAAATAAATATTATTAGATGAGATATCAGGAAATGAACAAAAAATTGCCGATATGGTGCGATAAATGATCGATTGAACTTACTTGTTGAGTATTTTAGTCATGTCCGCATAGCTTTGGGGATCTTTTCTTCTCGAGTCTAAGACGTTTACTACTCCCCGCTCAAGCTTAATCTCTAGAAGAACATAGTGGAATCTGCGCACGCATGCATAACTCATCAATTACATTACTATAGTCTCGCTCGAGTAATAAGGGAAACCGAATATGCACACGACAGTAACACTCACTGGGAGTTGTAAGGAAAGAGTATTAAATCTTTGTTTTGATTTTTGATCAACGATTGTAACAAGTTCTCCTCGGCCTCTGCGGGGTGCTTTTTAACCAGAAATTCATCTATGATATTTGTGTTAATGAACCCAATATCATACATTTCTTGTTTTTTGCACTCGACGATCTTCAATCTGCATAATATAGTGAGGATAATTAATTATAAATACATGCAATGAAAGAGCTGAGCTATATATAGAGACTTAATGACAGAAATAGTACTTACAGACAGTAGCAAAAGACCATTAGTTTATCGAGGGCCTTTTGATTGAAGAACGCGAAGAACTCATCAAATGGAACAGTCAACAGATCAGTTGCAACGAGGTCGTGCTCCTCTTTAATATTCAGATACAAAGCATTTTTCCCCCCAGACTCTCTGCAGGTTTTCATGTACCAATTATGGAATCTTCGCATCATAGTTGTCAGAGATTTTTCATCTTTGACGAGAGGCTTCCCGTACTCGTATTTGTGTTCGTCCATCTCCAAGAAATCAGGAAGTTGATCATCAGGCAGGTAATCTCCAAGATTGCCATAACCGGCCACCGTCCCCGGAGCATTAGACACATTGAGCGGGGGGCACGATTGTTGTGCTTGTTCGCCGAGTTGGGCAATTTTTTTCCCAGCTGCTCGTTCTTTTAACCTTTTATCACTAACAGTACTTCCCGACCGCTGGGCTTCGAGATATGTCTGTTCAGTAATGCGCTGATAGTTGGTTCTCGGCGGAGACTTTGGTGGTTTCCTCAGGGCATCGATAGTGCGCTTTGCTTTCACCGGATCTACCTTCTCCTCCGGAGGTGGATGTCTCTTTGCTTTCACCCCTTCAAAGAAGTCCTTCACGTGGGCCCGCACGATCGTCTCGTTTTCCTCCTCTGTCCTCTCGTACGGTAACTTCTCTAGAGGCTTGAGAGGTGGACCGTATCTGTATTGCCTCCCGCCTCTGCTTGCTGCTGTACTGCTAGACACCGGAGCAGACGGAGCGGCTGTGGCACCTGTCTTCTTGTGTGCTTGCTTACGAGGCAGAGGAGAAGGACTACGATGCGCCGGAGCAGCCAGGGTGGCGGCGGGTCTGTTCCGCCCTTGCTGGCGAGGCGGAGAAGGAGGAAGGTGCTGGCTGCTCGGGCACGCCGGTGCAGGCGGAGAAGGAGGCGGAGTGTCATCACGTGCCGGAGAAGGAGGAGGCTGCTGGTTGCTCGGGCACGCCGACGCTGGCGGAGAAGGAGGCGGAGTGCCACCACGCGCCGGAGAAGGAGGAGGCTGCTAGCTGCTCAGGCGCGCCGGCGCAGGCGGAGAAGGAGGCGGAGTGCCGCCACGCGCCGGAGAAGGAGGCCCAGTGCCCTGATCGACACTCACCGGAGGAGGAGGCAGTGGAGGAGGCGGAGTGCCCTGACTCGCCGAAGGAGGAGGAGGAGGCGAAGGCGTCCAGTTCGGAAGGTTGATGAGCTCCTTCTGCCATAGGCATGGAGTCTTCAGAGCAGAATCCAGCCTAGTCTCCCCTTCACCGGTAAGGTAGTCAAGCTGGAGGTCCTCAAATCCCTCCGTTATTTCATCTACCATCACCCTGGCATATCCTTCTGGAATCGGCCGGCAGTGAAAAGTTGCGCCTTTTTCAGTAGGATAAACAGAGCCAACAGCCGCCTTGACCTTCAAATTCATCCATCGCATCATTAGGTGGCAATTTTGAGCCCCCGTGATAGCATCCACGGGATAGCTGGCAGGAGCCGTCAAGACATGCTCCGGCTGAAGCAGCTTGGTGGAAGCCACGCTGCTTCTCCGCTGAGATGGCGGGGTAGCTTCGGGGGAAGCTTCGGCAGTTTATTCGTTGCGATCTGCTTCTCGTTCCTCTAGCCCCATTACCCTTTCGTGCAGCGCCTGCAGTTGGCTCTGCTCCAGTTTCTTCCTCCTCTCGTGGGTTTTGTAACCCCCTACGTCCGGGAAACCAACCTTCCACGGAATGGAGCCTGGCGTGCCTCGTGTCCGTCCAGGGTGCTCAGGATTCCCGAGGGCCATTGTGAGCTCGTCCTTCTCCCTGTCTGGAACGAACGTCCATTGCTGCGCTGCATGGATATAATGCCAAAGCCTTGTGACTGGTGTTTTCAGTTGCTCGTCCGTCCAACAGCACTTCCCTGTTACAGGGTCCAAGGTTCCGCCAGCCCCGAAGAACCAAGTCCAGCAACGGTCTGGCCATCTCATTGTCTCCGGTTCGATCCCTTTATCAAGTAGATCATTCTCAGCCTTGGACCACTTAGGCCGGGCTTGCAGGTAGCCACCTGACCCCGTGCGATGGTGAAACTTCTTCTTCGCAGCATTTTGCTTGTTTGTCGCCGATATCTTCTTACTCTTTTCCGATGTCGTGTAGGCCACAAATGCGGGCCAGTGATCTCTGATCTTCTCATATTTGCCGATGAATTCTGGTTTCTCTTCTTTGGCGACAAACTTTTTCAGCTTTTTCCTCCACCTCCTGAATAGGTATGTCATCTTCTTAAGAGCACAAGACTTGATTAATTGCTCTTTAATTGGCTTCTCCGGATCCTCCTCTGGCGGTAGGGTGAAATTTGCCTTCAGCTCAGTCCAAAGATTATCTTTCTGCATATCATTGACATAAGACACCTGAGGGTCTTCCTCCTTAGGCTTATACCATTGGTGGATGATGATCGGGATCTTGTCCCTAACAAGAACCCCGCACTGAGCAACAAATGCGTTCTTTGTCCGGATGGGTTCAATCGGTTCGCCGTCACGCGCGATTGCTGTGATCTCAAACTTTTCATCCGAGCTTAACTTTTTCTTCGGTCCTCGTCTCCTTACCGAAGTTGTGCTCGATCCGGAGGGCCAGAAAAAGGAAGAAAGACGAGAGTTAATTAATATGTGTACATATACCAAAGCAATGACTACATCAATTAACTAGTCAGCACGGGCTTAACTAATATATATATACCTGGCCGGACTCGGTTCGGTCACCGAAGCAGTCAGCACGGTCTCCTTCTTGTACCTCCATTGGGTCATCACCGGAGCCATCATGAACATAGCCCTCTTCTTGTATCAGCATTAATGGGCCGGAGCCATCATGAACATAGCCCTCTTCTTCACCCAATCCTTCCTGAACGACGTCGTTGAAAAATGACGCAACGACATCAGTTCCTTCTGCGATTATCTCCCCCAACATCGCTTCTGTTGCTTCGTCTCGGTAGTGCTCCATAGTTTCTGCAAATATTTACAACATGTCAATTATTATTCAAACATGGTACAGATGGATATATATTAGTGACAAACGTAGAACTAGCTAGCTAATCACAATAAGGAATCATGTTAGTGGCCTCGACGCTGCTTCTCTAGGGTTTGAGGTGGCCTAGACAACGCTTCAAGGGTTTGGAGTGGCCTTGACACAACGCTTCAAGGGGTTGGGGTGGCCTCGACGACAACGCTCTTTTAACTTGGTAAATTTGGGTGGCCTCAAGAGAGTTTGTCGGGTAGGGGCGCAGCGGGAGGGGGTAGGAGACCAACATCGTTTTTTCTCTAGGGTTTGGGTGTCCTCGAGAGTTTTGGTCGAGCGAGAGGGCCGAGGGGGGGGGGTATATCGACGACGATAGAGGAGAAGATCGAAGAAAAAAAAGAAAAAAAAAGACGAGAAGAAGAAAGGATCTATTCCTTTCTTCTTCTCCTCTTCTTTTTATTCTTTTTTCCTCTTCTTATTTTACTTTTTCCTCTGCACTAACCTAAAATGCACTAACCTAAAACCTAATACTAACAACCTAAATAAAAAATTAATACATATATTAAAAACATATATAAACAAAAAAAGGCCACATCCATTCATCATATAACTACCACATACATATATACATTATATATATATATATGAAAGAATGCATATATACACATATATACACATATACACATACAAACACATATATACACATATACATAAAAAATGCATATATACACATATACACAAAAAAAATGCAGGGCAGGGGCGGTGGCACGGCGGCCGCGCAGGGCAGGGGCGGCGGCGCGGCGGCCACGCAGGTGCGCGGTACGGGAGGGGCGTGGGACTGCTCACAGGGGGCGGCGGCGACGGTGAAGGCGAGCAGCCTGACGGCGTTGGTGGCGGCTGCGACGGCGAAGGCGAGCAGCCTGACGGCGTCGGTGGCGGCGGTGACGGCAAGGTGGAGCCGGGGCGTCGGGCGGCAACGGCGATGAGGAGGAGCAGGGAGAAGTGGGGGATTTGGTCAAAAACTGCTAAGTGTTGTATATATATCAAGAGCATTGGTCCCGGTTTGTGGCACCAACCGGGACTAATACACCCTTTAGTCCCGGTTCGTGCCACCAACCGGGACCAAAGGCCTCTTCTTAGCAGCCCAAAGGGCGGGAAGCGGCGGCCTTTGGTCCCGATTGGTGGCTCGAACCAGGACTAAAGGGTGGGCATTGGTACCGGTTGGTGCCACGAACCGGGACCAATGCCCCCCTTTAGTCCCGGCTGGTGCCGCCAACCGGGACCAATGGTCGTGTGCTGGCACGGTGCGGCACGAAAGTTTAGTCCCACCTCGCTAGCTGAGAGGGGCGCGCAGTGGTTTATAAGCCCCACTGCCGCACCCCTCTCGAGTTCCTCTCCACTTCAGGCTTACGGGCCTACTTACTACTGCTTTGCCTGATGGGCCTACTGGGCCTCCTGCGGGCCTGAATCCTGGCCCATGGTGGGTTTCTAGTCGTATAAAGGCCGTGGGGGGCCAGTAGGAGGCACTTTTTTTCTTTACTTATTGTTGCTTTTTTTATTTTTTTTCTCAGTTTTTTTGTTTTGTTTTCTGCATTATTTATTTTCTTTTATTTTTTTGCTTTATTTTTTAATTCCTTTTGCTTTTAGTTTTAGAAAAATTATAAACTTTCTGTTAGTGCCATTAGTTCTCAAATTTGAAAACACATTTTTTGTTTTTTTTGTTTTGTTTCTTGCTTTATTTATTTTATTTTGTTTCTACTTACAACAAAATACTTATTTTTGCTAATTTTTTGCCAGTTTTTTTGTTTTGCTTTTTGCATTATTTATTTTCTTTTATTTTCTGCTTTATTTTCTAACTCTTTTTTGCTTTTAGTTTTAGAAAAATTATAAACTTTCTGTTAGTGCCATTAGTTTTCAAATTTGAAAACACTTTTTTTGTTTTCTTTTTTTGTTTTCTTTTTACTTACAATAAAATACTTATTGTTGATATTTTTATTTTTTTCCAGTTTTTTTGTTTTGTCTTCTGCATTATTTATTTTCTGTTGTTTTTTTGCTTTATTTTTTAAATCTTTTTGCTTTTAGGTCAGCAAAATTATAAACTTTCTGTTAGTGCCATTAGTTTTAGAAAAATTATAAACTTTCTGTTAGTGCCATTAGTTTTCAAATTTGAATAGAGAAAAAAGGTCCAAACGAACCGGGACCAATGGCCCACGTGGCTGCCCTCTTGAGAGTGTTCTTGGTGAGAACATAGTTGACAAGGAGCGAACCGGGATTGATGGAATTACGGGGGTCGAACCTTAAGACATTAAAGCATTTCAAATGAACTCTGAAAACGTTGAAAGTTGGCATGGTATCATAATTTCACGCACATAGCATGTGCATGTACAAAACGGACAATGGTATCATACTCGTCTGTTACAAAGTTGGCATGGTATCATCATAATAGTTGCGGGAGAAAGTCTTCACTTTTTCTTCGCTTGTGTCATTTGCTTATTGCGCCGTAACCATGGATAATCTTCATCGTTTATCAGGATGCTGGGGTCAGCCTTGACTTTGAAGGGAGGAATTTCATGAAACTTTTCATAATCTTCAGACATGTCTGTCTTGCTCTCCACTCCCGCGATGTCCCTTTTTCCTGAAAGAACTATGTGGCGCTTTGGCTCATCGTATGATGTACTCGCTTCCTTATCTTTTCTTTTTCTCGGTCTGGTAGACATGTCCTTCACATAGATAACCTGTGACACATCATTGGCTAGGACGAATGGTTCGTCAGTGTACCAAAGATTTTTCAGATCCACTGTTGTCATTCCGTACTGTGGGTCTACCTGTACCCCGCCTCCTGACAGATTGACCCATTTGCACTTAAACAAAGGAACCTTAAAATCATGTCCATAGTCAAGTTCCCATATGTCCACTATGTAACCATAATACGTGTCCTTTCCCCTCTCGGTTGTTGCATCAAAGCGGACACCGCTGTTTTGGTTGGTGCTCTTTTTATCTTGGTTAATCGTGTAAAATGTATTCCCATTTATCTCGTATCCTTTCCAAATCGTAACAGTCGAAGATGGTCCCCTGGAAAACAAGTACAACTCATCATAAACAGTGTTGTCACCTCTGAGACGTGTTTCCAACCAACTGCTGAAAGTCCTAATGTGTTCACATGTAATCCAGTCGTCGCATTGCTCCGGGTGTTTGGAGCGCAGACTGTTCTTGTGTTCATCGACATACGGGGTCACCAAGGTAGAGTTCTGTAGAACTGTGTAGCGTGCTTGAGACCAAGAATATCCGTCCCTGCATATTATTGAGTCCCTTCCAAGTGTGCCTTTTCCAGTCAGTCTCCCCTCATACCGCGATTTAGGGAGACCTATCTTCTTAAGGACAGGAATGAAGTAAGCACAAAACCCGATGACATCCTCTGTTTGATGGCCCATGGAGATGCTTCCTTCTGGCCTAGCGCGGTTACGGACATATTTCTTTAGGACTCCCATGAACCTCTCAAAGGGGTACATATTGTGTAGAAATACGGGGCTCGGAATGACAATCTCGTCGACTAGATGAACTAGGACGTGTGTCATGATATTGAAGAAGGATGGTGGGAACACCCGCTCGAAACTGACAAGACATTGCACCACATCACTCCTTAGCCTTGGTATGATTTCTGGATCGATCACCTTCTGAGAGATTGCATTGAGGAATGCACATAGCTTCACAATGGCTAATCGGACGTTTTCCGGTAGAAGCCCCCTCAATGCAACCGGAAGAAGTTGCGTCTTAGTCGCGTGGCAGTCATGAGACTTTAGGTTCTGGATCTTTTTCTCTGCCATATTTATTATTCCCTTTATATTCGACGAGAAGCCAGTCGGGATCTTCATACTAAGCAGGCATTCAAAGAAGATTTCCTTCTCTTCTTTGGTAAGAGCATAGCTGGCAGGACCTTCATACTGCTTTGGAGACATGCCATCTTTTTCGTGCAAACGTTGCAGGTCCTCCCGTGCCTCAGCTGTATCTTTTGTCTTTCCATACACGCCCAAGAAGCCTAGCAGGTTCACGCAAAGGTTCTTCGTCACGTGCATCACGTCAATTGAAGAGCGGATCTCTAGGTCTTTCCAGTAGGGTAGGTCCCAAAATATAGATTTCTTCTTCCACATGGGTGCGTGTCCCCCAGCGTCATTCGAAACAGCTAGTGCGCCGGGACCCTTTCCAAAAATTACGTGTAAATCATTGACCATAGCAAGTACGTGATCACCGGTACGCATGGCGGGCTTCTTCCGGTGATCTGCCTCGCCTTTGAAATGCTTGCCTTTCTTTCGACATTCATGGTTGGTCGGAAGAAATCGATGATGGCCCATGTACACATTCTTCCTGCAACTTCCCAGCTATATACTTTCGCTGTCAAGTAAACAGTGCATGCATGCGTGGTATCCCTTGTTTGTCTGTCCTGAAAGGTTACTGAGAGCGGGCCAATCGTTGATGGTCACGAATAGCAACGCCTTTAGGTCAAATTCCTCCTGTTTGTGCTCATCCCACGTACGTACACCGTTTCCATTCGACGGCTGTAAAAGTTCTTCAACTAATGGCCTTAGGTACACATCAATGTCATTGCCGGGTTGCTTAGGGCCTTGGATGAGAACTGGCATCATAATGAACTTTCGCTTCATGCACATCCAAGGAGGAATGTTATACATACATAAAGTCACGGGCCAGGTGCTGAGATTGTTGCTCTGCTCCCTGAAAGGATTAATGCCATCCGCGCTTAAAGCAAACCATACGTTCCTTGGGTCACGTGCAAACTCAGCCCAGTACTTTCTCTCGATTTTTCTCCACTGCGACCCGTCAGCAGGTGCTCTCAACTTCCCGTCTTTCTTACGGTCCTCACTGTGCCATCGCATCAACTTGGCATGCTCTCCGTTTCTGAACAGACATTTCAACCGTGGTATTATAGGAGCATACCACATCACCTTCGCAGGAACCCTTTTCCTGGGGGGTCGCCGTCAACATCACCAGGGTCATCTCGTCTGATCTTATACCATAATGCACCGCATACCGAGCATGCGTTCAGATCCTTGTACGCACCATGGTAGAGGATGCAGTCATTAGGGCATGCATGTATCTTCTGCACCTCCAATCCTAGAGGGCATACGACCTTCTTTGCTGCGTATGTACTGTCGGGCAATTCGTTATCCTTTGGAAGCTTCTTCTTCAATATTTTTAGTAGCTTCTCAAATCCTTTGTCTGGCACAGCATTCTCTGCCTTCCACTGCAGCAATTCTAGTACGGTATCGAGCTTTGTGTTGCCATCTTTGCAATTATGGTACAACCCTTTTTTGTGATCCTCTAACATGCAATCGAACTTCAGCTTCTCTTTTTGACTTTCACATTGCGTCCTTGCATCGACAATGACCCGGCGGAGATCATCATCATTGGGCACATCATCTTGTTCTTCTTGATCTTCAGCAGCTTCGCCCATTGTAGCATCATCGTGCACATCGTCTGGTTCCTCTTGATGTTCAGTAGCATCACTGTATTCAGGGGGCACATAGTTTTCATCGTACTCTTCTTCTTCGCCGTCTTCCATCATAACCCTTATTTCTCCGTGCCTCGTCCAAACATTATAGTGTGGCATGAAACCCTTGTAAAGCAGGTGGGTGTGAAGGATTTTCCGATCAGAGTAAGACTTCGTATTCCCACATATAGGGCATGGACAACACATAAAACCATTCTGCTTGTTTGCCTCAGCCACTTCGAGAAAATCATGCACGCCCTTAATGTACTCGGAGGTGCGTCTGTCACCGTACATCCATTGTCGGTTCATCTGCGTGCATTATATATAATTAAGTGTGTCAAAAATCATTACAGAACATCATGAATAGATAACTAAGTGACCAAATTAATAGAAGTTCATCATCACATTAAAACCAAAGTACATACATAGTTCTCATCTTCAAGCGAAAATCATTACAGAACAACATAAAGCTCTGCAGAGCATCTAAATTAATTAAACCATACATTGAAACTATGTAAAACATTTCAATGCGAAAACAAATGCAATCATAATCGCAACCAAGGTAACAATTGATCCAACGGCATAATGATACCAAGCCTCGGTATGAATGGCATATTTTCTAATCTTTCTAATCTTCAAGCGCATTGCGTCCATCTTGATCTTGTGATCATCGACGACATCCGCAACATGCAACTCCAATATCATCTTCTCCTCCTCAATTTTTCTTATTTTTTCCTTTAAGAAATTGTTTTCTTCTTCAACTAAATTTAACCTCTCGACAATAGGGTCGGTTGTAATTTCCGGTTCGACAACCTCCTAGATAAATAAAATCTATGTCACGTTGGTCGGCATAATTTTCATAAACAATAAATGAACCAATAGTTATAAAAAGCTAATATATACCACATCCGAATCATAGACAGGACGAGGGCCGACAGGGGCGGATACCAAAACCATCACACTGTATAAGATGCAATAATAAAATTAGAAAATAATACAAGTATCTATCTAAACATACAAGTAAGAATATTTTTCCTTTCAGAAAGAAGATAAGAACAAGAGGCTCACCACGGTGGTGCTGGCGATGAGATCGGCGCGGGTGATCGACGGCGGTGAAGACGGGTACGAGGCATGACGGACCGCTAAACCTAGACAAATATTGAGGAAAATGGAGCTTGGAGGTCGAGCTTGGAGAGGAGAAAGCTTAAGTAGTGTGGCTCGGGCATTCCATCAAACACCTTGTGTGCATAGGAGGTGAGCTAGAGCACCACCAAGCCCTCTCCCCCTCGGCTGCCAGAAAAAACAGAGCAGTGTGCTCTGCTCTTACGCGAGGGGGTATATATAGGCACCTCATTGGTCCCGGTTGGTGGCTTGAACCGGGACTAAAGAGCAGCCTTTGGTCCCAGTTCATGGCACCAACCGGGACCAATGGTGGTGGGCCAGGAGCGAGGCCCATTGGTCCCGGTTCGTCCCACCAACCGGGACCAAAAGGTCCAGACGAACCGGGACCAATGGCCCACGTGGCCCGGCCGGCCCCCGGGGCTCACGAACCGGGTCCAATGCCACCATTGGTCCCGGTTCTGGATTGAACCGGGACTAATGGGCTGACCCGGCCTGGACCAATGCCCCCTTTTCTACTAGTGCATCCTCATCCCTACCCTTGAAGCTGCAGATGCGCCAAAGAAGGAACATATCAGCATGTGACATGTGGGTATTTTTTATTTTTTTTGTCCGGTCTGAAATAATATTTGTAATTTGTAATTAAGTCACTCCAAACACAATGATCTATACTACTATCACTATTAAAGGAACATTTGTTACTTTTGCTTCCATGACTTCCACCCCTCCCATCCGTACATGCGCTCTCCCGCTGATTGTTTTTGTCCAAACCACATAGAGGGGGGGGGGGGCCTTCTGGCAACAAGTGCATGAACCGTATTCCACGCAAAAAAAAAAGTGCATGAATTGTATCACACGCGAAAGCACATTCTGCCATAAAACATGCACATCATCCATGATCACAATGTTAGGTTGTTAGCTTATCGATGGTACGCCATCCAGACCTCCGTCACCAGGTTTTGTGACGCGGTTGATATGCTGGAGGCAAGGTGGTCAGTGTGTGCGGCAGTCGAGGAGATTATAAATTTTGCTTCTTCAGTTCTTCTTGCTCAACTTGTTGATTGATTGATTTATTCATTCAATTTTGCTCTACACATCGTGTAGCCCGCACGCGCTGCTGTGACGTACACGGGATAGAGGGATGACCATTTATGCACATGCACTGTTGGATAAAACTGAAGAGGCAGGTGTGGGAGATGAGAGGATCCATCCATGAAAAACTTATTGAACATCTAGTTAATCACGTTGAATTTGAACTATAGTGGTACTAGGCTTATTTGCTGCTATGTATAGATGATTTATGCTATTTTATAGCAGAACTTTGATGAAATCCACCGTGTTTGCATAAATTTCATCCGGTTTGTTTAAACAGTAATTAAAATGTAAGTGGGCAGCGTTGAATGACCAGTTTTCGCATCCGTGTTCATAGATTGGTCCTCTGACCTAGGACAGATACTGGTACAAATTTACAGGTCAGTGTTTGATTTGCCCATGGTAGGATACGCTGAGCAATTGATTGCTTCCCCGGCGACCACGCGTTGTATACGTATACGAGGACCGCATGATGGCGGCCGGATGTTCGAGCACGTATGGAGTACACGACGGACGGGTTATACAAGATAGACGGTTGCCGCCGATGGCCGGCGGATGAGGCCAGACCAGGGTGGTCACGGTGAGGGATTCTATATAAATTACCAATAGACAAAATAACCCATATAATCAATGGCTGAGATGATGTAATACTACAAGGTCCTAAAAGTAGCACGATGTGACCTAAACATATTTGCATAGATAAACCATGTTATTAATTATTGGAAATTAATTGTTTCGTTCAAAATGTCCGATTGATCTCCAGTGAGGGGTTCATGAACCTGGAGCATAGGATGGTGGAGAAGAACGCAGCATTGAGGCTTTCGATCACGTGCTTCTTCAGCACGCATTTCCACCTGGCCTCGACGGGGCTGTAGGTGTTCAAGGGACGGATTCATATTCCCATTGCTGACGTACACGGAAACAAAATTTTAATCCTTAATTTTCTTATACACTAGTTGAAAAACCCCTATTAGTTCCGGTTGGTGAGGGCCTTTTGTCCCGGTTCTTGAACCGGGACTAAAGGGTCGTTACTAATGCCCTAGACCTTTAGTCCCGGTTTTAACACGAACCGGGACAGATGGGCCTCCACGTGGCAGGTGCGCCGAGCCCAGGTAGGAGGGTTTTTGCTCCCGGTTGGTGGCACCAACGGGACCAAAAGGCATCCACGCGTCAGCATTTCAGTGGCTGCGGTTTTTTTAAAAGGGGTGGGGGGTTGGGGTTTTGGGGGGTTAATTTAGGTGTTTCATATATTGTGTTAGCTAGCTAACTAATAGAGAGAAGTGTCCTCCCTTATGTCCGTGCTTGGTCGATGCTACGTACTGTACATAGAGAGGCCCTCGACACGCTAGCTAGTAAGAAAATGAAGGAAACCATTAAGTACAGAAGTTCGTCATGCATACCGAGAGAAGTGATCGATCGACCTCTCCTTCTCCGAGAGATTGGTCGAACAATAAGTTTTCGTATTATTTATCCGACGCTACTGGCTACATACATATACAATATGTAAGATCTCTTACAATCCCCTAGCATTTGAAATCAACTTTCACATGGTATTCCTCGGCTTTATTGATGACATGGTCAAGAAAGAATCCCGTCAATTCCTCTTGAATTGCTTTCATGCGATCTTGTTCTAGGAGTTCATTCCGCATCTGTCACGTCTAATTTGAAGAAGGGGGTTAATACATATATGAATGAAACTCAACAGAAATGATGGTGTAATAACATGAAATTGTGAATATTATTGCTTACGCACTTCATATTGTCTTTTAGAGTAGCCCCGCTTATTTTTCAAAGTCGCGTTGTAGATGAACTCGCACACGTAGTATCCATAGTAATTATTCCCTTGTTCCTGCCACAAGCACTTTACGAGAAATGGAGGTCAATCAAACTGATAATGAAGCATTATAAATGACATTGATGAAAGTATAGCTATAGAATCAACGGGAGATGCGCGCAACTAGCTAGCTAGTAGTACTTACTTTCGGGTATATATATCGCAGCTCCTTCGGCAGTCCCGGAGCTTCTGCGGTGAACTGTTTCCAAACCCTGCAAGACAAAGAAAATAATTATTATTACTTGAGATATCAGGAAATGAACAAAAAGTTACCGATATGGTGCGATAATGATCGATTGAACTTACTTGTTGAGCAATTTAGTCATGTCCGCATAGGTTTCGGGATCTTTTGGTCTCGAGTCTAAGACGGTTACTAGTCCCCGCTCAAGCTTAATCTCTAGAAGAACATAGTGGAAACTGCGCACGCATGCATAACTCATCAATTACATTACTATAACCTCGCTCAAGTAATAAGGGAAACCGAATATGCACACGACAGTAACACTCACTCGAAGTTGTAAGGAAAGAGTATTAAATCTTTGTTTTGATTTTTGATCAACGATTGTAGCAAGTTGGCCTCGGCCTCTTTGGCGTGCTTTTTAACCTGAATTTCATCTATGATATTTGTGTTAATGAAACCAATATCATACATTTCTTGTTTTCTGCACTCGACGATCTTCAATCTGCATAATATAGTGAGGATAATTAATTATAAATACATGCAATGAAAGAGCTGAGATATATATAGAGTCTTAATGACAGAAATAGTACTTACAGACAGTAGCAAAAGACCGGTAATTTATCGAGGGCATTTTGATTGAAGAACTCGAAAAACTCCTCAAATGGAAAAGGCAATAGATCAGTTCCAACGAGGTCGTACTCCTCTTTAATTCTCAGAAACAAAGTATTCGTCCCCCTAGACTCTCTGCAGGTTTTCATGTACCAATTATGGAATCTTCGCATCATCGTTGTTAAAGATTTTTCATCTTTGACGAGAGGCTTCCCGTACTCGTATCTGTGTTCGTCCACCTTCATGAAATCAAAATTTACATCATCAGGCAGGTAATCTGCAAGATTGCTATAACCGGGCACAATCCCCGGAGCATTGGCGACGATGTCGCCGCTAGACACATTGAGCGGGGGGCACGATTGATTTGCTTGTTCGCCGAGCTGGGCAATTTTTTTCGCAGCTGCTCGGTCTTTTAACCTTTGATCACTGACAGTACTTCTCGACCGCTCCGCTGCGAGATATGCCTGTTCAGTAATGCGCTCATAGTTGGTTCTCGGCGGAGACTTTGGTGGTTTCCTCAGGGCATCGATAGTGCGTTTTGCTTTCACCGGATCTACCTTCTCCTCCGGAGGTGGATGTCTCTTTGCTTTCAACCCTTTAAAGAAGTCCTCCACTTCGGTCCGCACGATTTTCGTGTTTTCCTCCTCGGTCCTCTCGTACGGTAACTTCTCTAGAGGCTTGAGAGAAGGACCGTATCTGTATTGCCTCCCGCTTCTGCTGGTTGTACTGTTAGACGCCGGAGCAGACGGAAGGACTACGACGCGCCGGAGCAGCCAGGCCAGCGGAGGGTCTCTTCCGCCCTTTCTGGCGAGGCGGAGAAGGAGGAGGCTGCTGGCTGCTCGGGTGCGCCGGCGCAGGCAAAGAAGGAAGCGAGTGCCGCCACGCGCCGGAGAAGGAGTCCGAGTGCCCTGATCGTCACTCGCCAGAGGAGGAGGCGGTGGAGGAGGCGGAGTGCCCTGACTCGTCGGAGGAGGAGGAGGAGGCGTCCAGTTCGGAAGCTTGATGAACTCCTTCCGCCATAGGCATGGGGTCTTCAGAGGAGAACCCAGCCGAGTCTCCCCTTCACCGGTAGGGTGGTCAAGCTGGAGGTCCTCAAATCCCTCAGTTATTTCGTCCATCGTCACCCTAGCATATCCTTCTGGAATCGGACGACAGTGAAAAGTTGCACCGGGTTCAGAAGGTCGAATTTGGCCGACAACCGCCTTGACTTTTAAGTTCTGCCATTGCGTCATAAGGTGGCAATTTTGAGGCTCCGTGATGAAATCCACGGGGTAGGTAGTAGGAGCCGTCAAGACATGCTCCCGCTGAAGCAACTCGGTGGAAGCCACGCTGCTTCTTCGCTGAGATGGCGGGGTAGCTTCGGGGGAAGCTTCGGCAGGTCGTTTGCTGCGATCTGCTTCTCGTTCCTCTAGCCCTTGTACCCTTGCGTGCAGCACCTGCAGTTGGCTATGCTCCACTTTCTTTCTCCTCTCCTGGCATTTGTAACCGCCTGCGTCCGGAAAACCAACCTTCCACGGAATGGAGCCTGGCGTGCCTCGTGTCCGTCCAGGGTGCTCAGGATTCCCGAGGGCCATTGTGAGCTCGTCGTTCTCCCTGTCTGGAACGGACGTCCCTTGCTGCGCTGCATCGATGTAGTGCCTAAGCCTCTTGACTGGTATTTTCAGTTGCTCATCCGTCCAACGGCATTTTCCTGATACAGGGTCCAAGGTTCCGCCAGCCCCGAAGAACCAAGTCCGACAACGGTCTGACCAGTTCATTGTCTCTGGTTCGATCCCTTTATCAAGCAGATCATTCTCAGCATTGGCCTATTTAGGCCGGTCTTTGAGGTAGCCACCTGACCCCATGCGATAGTGAAACTTCTTCTTTGCAGCATTTTTCTTGTTTGTCGCTGACATCTTCTTACTCTTTTCTGATGTCTTGTGGGCCACAAATGCGGGCCAGTGATCTCTGATCTTCTCATATTTGCCGATGAATTCTGGTGTCTCTTCTTTGTCGACTAACTTTTTCAGCTCTTTCCTCCACCTCGTGAATAGGCCTGTCATCTTCTTAAGAGCAAAAGACTTGATTAATTGCTCTATAACTGGCTTCTCCGGATCCTCCTCTGGCGGAAGGGTGAATTTTTTCTTCAGCTCAGTCCAAAGATCATCTTTCTGCATATCATTGACATAAGACACCTTGGGGTCTTCGTTCTTAGGCTTATACCATTGGTGGATGCTGATCGGGATCTTGTCCCTAACAAGAACCCCGCACTGAGCAGCAAATGCGTTCTTTGTCCGGATGGGTTCAATCGGTTCGCCGTCGCGTGCGATTGCTGTGATCACAAACCTTTCATCCGAACTCAACTTTTTCTTCGGGCCTCGTCTCCTTACCGAAGTTGTGCTCAATCCAGAGGGCTAGAAAAAAGAAGAAAGAGGAGAGTTAATTAATACGTGTACATATACAAAAACAATGAATGCATCAATTAGCTAGTCAGCACAGGCTTAACTAATATATATATCTGGCCAGACTCGGTTCGGTCACCGGAGCCGTCATCACGGTCTCCTTCTTGCACCGTCATTGGGTCACCGGAGCCGTCCTCACGGTCTCCTTCTTGCACCAGCATTGGGTCAAAGGAGCCATCATAATCATAGCCTGCTTCTTCACCCAGTCCTTCCAGACCATCGGTGTCCTTTAGAAACGAGAGGACGACATCACTTCCTTATGCGATTATGTCCCCCAACATCGCTTCTGTTTCTTCGTCTCGGGGGGTGTCCATAGTTTCTACAAATATTTACAACATGGCAATTATTATTCAAACATGACAGATCTGGATATATTAGTGGCAAACGTAGAACTAGCTAGCTAATCACAGTAAGGAATCATATTAATTAGTGGCCTCGACGCTGCTTCTCTAGGGTTTGGGGTGGCCTCAACAACGCTTCAAGGGGGTAATATCGACAACAACGAGATACATACACGGGAAAATAATGTTATCGGGGAGGGGGTA
>NC_041383.1:16427433-16428460 GCF_002162155.2 Triticum dicoccoides
CAAGGGCGCCGGCGCGCGGGGGCGGGACGGGGCAGGGGCAGGGCGACGGCGACGAGGAGCGGACGGCGACGACAAGCACGGGGCAGGGGCACGGGGCGACGGCGACGAGGAGCGGGCGGCGACGGCGAGCACAAGCAGCTTGGCGGTGTCGAGGAGGTCGTCGGCGTCGTCGGGGGCAACTGGCGAGGGAAATCTGAAAAATTCCCAAGTGTTGCTTATATAGCAAAGGCTTTGGTCCCGGTTCGTGGCACAAACCGGGACTAATGCCGCCTTTAGTCCCAGTTGGTGCCACCAACCGGGACCAAAGGCCGCCGCTTGCCCCTCTTTGGACTGCTGAAAAGAGGCCTTTGGTCCCGGGACTAAAGGGGCGGCATTGGTCCCAGTTCGTAGCAACAACCGGCACTAATGCACCCCTTTAGTCCTGGTTGGTGCCACCAACCAGGACCAATGGGCCTTGCACAACGGCGTGGTGGTGGGAGTTTAGTCTCACCTCGCTAGCTGAGAAAGAGCCACACCTGTTTATAAGGTGCGACGCGCCAACCCTCTCGAGCTCCTCTCTAAAGCAGGCTTTCGGGCCTAATCTGTCTCTATGAGCCTGTGGGCCTACTGAGCTTACTACGGGCCTGAATCCTGGCCCATTGTTGGGTTTCTAGTCGTATTCAGGTCGTGGGGACCCAGTAGGAGGCATTTTTTTGTTTTTTTGTTTTCTTTACTTATTGTTGCTATATTTATTTATTTTTCCAGTTTTTTTTGTTTTGTTTTCTGCATTATTTATTTTCTTTTGTTTTTTTCTTTATTTTTTATTCCCTTTTGCTTTTAGTTTTAGAAAAATTATAGAATTTCTGTTAGTGTCATTAGTTTTCAAATTTGAAAACACTTTTTTTGTTTTTTTGTTTTATTTCTTGCTTTATTTATTTTATTTTGTTTCTACTTACAACAAAATACTTATTGTTGCTATTTTTCTTTTTTCCCAGTTTTTTTTGTTTTGTTTTCTGCATTATTTATTTTCTTTTTTTTGCTTTATTTT
>NC_041383.1:16428840-16438218 GCF_002162155.2 Triticum dicoccoides
ATTTATTTTATTTTGTTTCTACTTACAACAAAATACATATTGTTGCTATTTTTATTTTGTTTCCAGCTTTTTTGTTTTGTTTTCTGCATTATTTATTTTCTTTTGTTTTTTGCTTTATTTTTTAATTCTTTTTGCTTTTAGGTCAGCAAAATTATAAACTTTCTGTTAGTGCCATTAGTTTTAGAAAAATTATAAACTTTCTGTTAGTGCCATTAGTTTTCAAATTTGAATAGTTAAAATTCGATATTTTTGAAATTTGTGTGAATCACAAGTTTGTGATTAACTTTACTAAAAGAATGAACATAGATGCGCCTATAGAAAAATTCAACCTAAATTCATAATAAATTTCTATGAATTTCAGAGAAAATTCACTATGAATTTAGGTCAAATTCCCTGTATAGGGGCATCTATTTTCACTTTGAGAGGAGCTCAACAAGGCAGAGAGGGACGGGCTTATAAACCGGTGTGAGTGCCCTTCGGTTGGCGAAGTGGGACTAAACTCTGAGCGCAACGAGGACCAACCCTTTAGTCCCGGTTTGTGGCACAAACCGGGACTAATGGTCATGGGCCAGGGGCAAGGCGCATTGGTCCCGGTTCGTGCGTGGAACCGAGACCAAAAGGTCCAGACGAACCGGGACCAATGGCCCACGTGGCTGCCCTCTTGAGAGTGTTCTTGGTGAGAACATAGTTGACAAGGAGCGAACCGGGATTAATGGTATTACGAGGGCCGAACCATAAGACATTAAAGCATTTCACATGAACTCCGAAAAAGTTAAAAGTTGGCATGGTATCATAATTTCACCCACATAGCATGTGCATGTACAAAACGGACAATGGTATCATACTCGTCTGTTACAAAGTTGGCATGGTATCATCATAATAGTTACGGGAGAAAGTCTTCACTTTTTCTTAGGTTGTGTCATTTGCTTATTGCGCCGTAACCATGGATAATCTTCATCGTTTATCAGGATGCTTGGGTCAGCCTTGACTTTGAAGGGAGGAATTTCATGAAACTTTTCATACTCTTCAGACATATCTGTCTTGCCCTCCACTCCCACGATGTCCCTTTTTCCTGAAAGAACTATGTGACGCTTTGGCTCATCATATGATGTATTCGCCGTTCTTATCTTTTCTTTTTCTCGGTCTGGTAGACATGTCCTCCACATAGATAACCTGTGCCACATCATTGGCTAGGACGAACGGTTCGTCAGTGTACCCAAGATTTTTCAGATCCACTGTTGTCATTCCGTACTGTGGGTCTACCTGTACCCCGCCTCCTGACAGATTGACCCATTTGCACTTAAACAAGGGACCTTAAAATCATGTCCATAGTCAAGTTCCCATATGTCCACTATGTAACCATAATAAGTGTCCTTTCCCCTCTCGGTTGTTGCATCAAAGCAGACACCGCTGTTTTGGTTAGTGCTCTTTTGTGATCCTCTAACATGCGATCGAACTTCAGCTTCTCCTTTTGACTTTCGCATTGCGTCCTTGCATCGACAATGACCCGGCGGAGATCATCATCATCGGGCACATCGTCTGGTTCCTCTTGATCTTCAGCAGCTTCGCCCGTTGCAGCATCATCGTGCACATCGTTTGGTTCCTCTTAATGTTTAGTAGCATCACCGTATTCAGGGGGCACATAGTTGTCATCGTACTCTTCTTCTTCGCCGTCTTCCATCATAACCCCTATTTCTCGGTGCCTCGTCCAAACATTATAGTGTGGCATGAAACCCTTGTAAAGCAGATGGATGTGAAGGATTTTCCGGTCAGAGTAAGACTTCGTATTCCCACATATAAGGCATGGACAACACATAAAACTATTCTGCTTATTTGCCTCAGCCACTTCGAGAAAATCATGCACGCCCTTAATGTACTTGCAAGTGTGTCTGTCACCGTACATCCATTGCCGGTTCATCTGCGTGCATTATATATAATTAA
Source organism: Triticum dicoccoides (assembly GCF_002162155.2). Taxonomy (NCBI): domain Eukaryota; kingdom Viridiplantae; phylum Streptophyta; class Magnoliopsida; order Poales; family Poaceae; genus Triticum; species Triticum dicoccoides. Next base: position 16,430,782 of record NC_041383.1, read on the forward strand.
GTGTGTCAAAAATTATTACAGAACATCATGAATAGATAACTAAGTGACCAAATTAATAGAAGTTCATCATCACATTAAAACCAAAGTACATACATAGTTCTCATCTAACAACATAAAGCTCTACAGAGCATCTAAATTAATTAAACATACATTGAAACTATGTAAAACATTTTAATGCGAAAACAAATGTGATCATAATCGCAACCAAGGTAACAATTGATCCAATGGCATAATGATATCAAGCCTCGGTATGAATGGCATATTTTCTAATCTTTCTAATCTTCAAGCGCATTGCATCCATCTTGATCTTGTGATCATCGATGACATCCGCAACATGCAACTCCAATATCATCTTCTCCTCCTTAATTTTTCTTATTTTTTCCTTCAAGAAATTATTTTCTTCTTCAACTAAATTTAACCTCTCGACAATAGGGTCGGTTGGAATTTCCGGTTCAACAACCTCCTAGATAAATAAAATCTATGTCACGTTGGTCGGCATAATTGTCATAAACAATAAATGAACCAATAGTTATGAAAAGATAATATATACCACATCCTAATCATAGACAGGACGAGGACCGACGGGGGCAGATACCAAAACCATCGCACTATATAAGATGCAATAATAAAAGTAAGAAAATAATACAAGTATCTATCTAAACATACAAGTAAGAATATTTTTCCTTTCAGAAAGAAGATAAGAACAAGAAGCTCACCACGGTGGTGCCGACGATGAGATCGGCGCGAGTGATCGACGGCGGTGAAGACGGGGACGGGGCGTGACGGATCGCTAAACCTAGACAAATATTGAGGAAAATGGAGCTTGAAGGACGAGCTTGGAGAGGAGAAAGTTTAAGTAGTGTGGCTCGGGCATTCCATCGAACACCTTGTGTGCATAGGAGGTGAGCTAGAGCACCACCAAGCCCTCTCCCCCTCGGCGGCCAGAAAAAACAGAGCAGTGTGCTCTGCTCTTAAGCGAGGGGGTATATATAGGCACCTCATTGGTCCCGGTTGGTGGCATGAACCGGGACTAAAGGGCAGCCTTTAGTCCCGATTCAAGCCACCAACCAGGACCAATGATGGTGGGCCAGGAGTGAGGCCCATTGGCCCCGGTTCGTCCCACCAACCGGGACCAAAAGGTCCAGACGAACCGGGACCAATGGCCCACATGGCCCGGCCGGCCCCCGGGGCTCACGAACCGGGTGCAATGCCCCCATGGGTCCCGGTTCTGGACTGAACCGGGACTAACAGGCTGATCCGGCCTGGACCTTTGCCCCCTTTTCTACTAGTGATACTTATTGATTTTTACATCCTGAAGATGTATTTATCTCGTAGAGTTCCCAGCGGAGTTTGGCCGCGTTCCTCCTCTATGAGCTGTAGCAGAGTTGGCTCTCTCTCTATCTATCTATCTATCTCTCTCTCACATACACACGCACACGCTCTCGCGAGCACATGAAAATATTGAGGCACTAATTTCTGATTCACTGGTCCTACGGGGACTTGGCACGACAACTTTCCGACTGTCTAATATAACATGTTTTGTCTGGCTTCGACGAGGGAGGGGTGATGACGGCAATGTGTCTTCGGCTCGCTTCAGTGCTTGTAGTCGTTGATGGGTGATCTACGGATCTGGATGTAATTTTTATTATTTCTTGTTTTCGTTCTACTGCCACGATCAAAGATTAATAGATCGAAATGTTTATGTAAAAAAGTAGTATCATGTGATATCCTATTTCTTTTCCAATCCAGAACTTTTTAATATTCGACGCGAACGTTTGTAGTGATGTTGTCGGTTGCGTCCCGCTGTATATGATTATGACCCCGTCTATGACGGGATGGATCCTGCACCACCCAGCCATACCAATGAACTCTCGACACGGAGTTTGGAGATCAACATTTAAACTTTGTAAAAGCTACTCCGTATATGCTTCACATGGCGAGATTGGCAACCGGGAGGGAAAGGGCTCCGCCCCACTCCACTTCCACTATGAAAAAGGTGGCTTTCCTGACTAGGTCACGCGAATATGATTAGACCTCGGTGTGTAATTCTTTGTATACTATATTCCGGCGTGATCTGATTATGCGATCTTTGACACTTGGCTTCATCATTTCGGCACACATTCAGCTCACCTCTTTTGAGAAAGGCTACTAATTGAGGAGATCAACGAGCCATTAATTACACTGGCCCACTAGCCATGACAAACACACCACACTTTGCGTAATTGAGTGGTCAAGTTAGGTGCACCCATGGTATGCATCTCATCTTTTTGCAAACAAGACTTTTTTGTGAGCTTTTGTTTGTTTATATATCAAAAATACAAAGGTGAACATGGGTGCGCGCGCACCCACATGAATAGTAAATTCATAAAATATACTAAAAATTTAAAAATTTCTGAAATTTCGCGGTATAAAACTTAGTCGATCATTCTACTCACGTGTGAAGTTTCATGATGTATTGACATCCATGGTATTTTTAGTGCAGATAATACAAATGCAACTATACTATTCATTAAACAGTGTTTTTTTAATATAGCTTGGATTAGTTCGGTTTTGTCAGTTTTACCCAGATTACCACGGATGTGATTTCTTCGTCAAACTTCATATGCGAGTACACTGGTTGACTATGTATATTACAAAAATAAATTCGGAATTTTTAAATTTTTTCTACCTTTTTTTAATTTACTATTCATAAAGGGTGTGTGTGCACCCATGTTCACCAAATCCACGTCCTTTATATATGCATAGATTACTTTCTTTTGCAAGATAGAAGACTTGAATTGGAGTGTAGGTAAGGTACAACCTCTATTCCTAAATATAAGAGTTTTTTGCAGTGTTTCTTAGCTTGTTACCGGGAGAGACGAACAAAACCTTTACACAAAGGAAACGAATGTTGATGAAAAAGTTTGTTCTTTCAGCTTGTTACGGGTGAAGCAAGCACCGGTTTGCTTGTAAGTAGTAATTGTTTGGTCATATATAGCACCAGTATTTAATTAAGAAACCTTTACCAGCTAGAAGAGGAAACGGTAGCCATATGCCATTGTGTTGTGAATAGCAGGAAGATGATATAGTTTGAAATAAAGGCGAGAGAATAAAACGAACTACAAGATTATAGCTACGAAAGAGAGAGAAATCATTAATTAATTGGACAAGTATTATCAGTGCATCGTACCGCACCAAACAAATGTACTCCCTCCGTCCCAGTGTAGTGTCAAAAATGCTCTTATATTATGAGGCGGAGGAAGCATTATTTAATGCAACTTACACAACCATGATTGTACTGCCTTTCCTTGTAAACTTGCCTGGGTTCTATAAAAAGCAGCGCTTCAGCACCCAAACGTACAACAACCGTTGTGCGCTTGTCAAACAAACAACAAACAATTGATACGAGCAAGGGAGCCATGGATCTGGCAACGGGCGCCATGGGCTCCCTGCTCCCCAAGCTGGTCGAGCTCCTCAAGGATGAGTACAAGCTTAAGGAGAGCGTCAAGGAAGGCGTCAAGTCTCTTGAGAAAGAGATGAAGAGCATGCAAGCTGCCCTCCGCAAGGTGGCCGAGGTGCCGCATGACCAGCTCGAGGAGCAGGTCAAGCTATGGGCGGGCGAGGTGAGGGAGCTGTCCTTTGACATGGAGGATACCGTCGATAAATTCCTTGTGCGTGTTGATGAGGAATCTGAGTCTTCAACCAAGTCGAATAAGCTCAAACAACTGATGAAGAAGATGGCCGGCCTGTTCACCAAGGGGAAGGCTCGCCATGAGATTGCGGATGCGATCAAGGACATCAATAAGCAAGTCCAAGAGGTCGCTGATAGGCGTGCAAGGTACAATGTCGACAATATTGTCGCTCGGCCTGAAGTCGTGACACTTGATCCCCGCCTTCGAGCTCTGTACATGGAAGTGACGGACCTTGTTGGCATTTCTGGAAAAAGGGACCAAGAGCTGATGAATTTGTTGTCCGGGGGAGACGACATGTCCAAGACAACGTTGAAAATTGTCTCCGTTGTTGGATTTGGAGGATTGGGCAAGACCACTCTTGTCAAAACGGTTTATGACAAGATCAAAGAAGATTTCCATTGCAGGGCTTTTGTTTCTGTCGGTAGGAATGGCACCGCAAAAAAGGTTTTAGTGGACATCCTTCTTGCTCTTAAAATCTATGAAAGTCATTTCACCATATTTAATGAAACACAACTCATTGATGAGGTCCGGGAACGTCTCAAAAACAAGAGGTATGTACACATATCACCTCTTGTACTTACTTTGTGGTACTATGTAAATTAATTATGATGTTACCTCCCCCCCCCCCCCTTTCCAAAAATGGATGACATTTAAGGTTTTGCATATTCGTTAATGACTAACTTTGACTACTTATCTTGCACGAACATGTAAGTGAAACTTTATAAAGATATATGAGTTCATTATTTTCCATGAAAAATCTAGCATGATATTTCTGATTGAATAAATTCAAAAGGTATTTTTATTAATTGATATTAGAAAATAGAGAAGTTTGACTAGCTACATGTTTTCTAGGAAGTCATAGTCAAGAGAGATGGAGAACATAATACTACCTCTCTTCCGATTTATAAGGTTTATCTCAAAATTTTAGTTCTTCCATTTTATAAGTCTCAATTTGATTATTTCCCATCACATATTCAGATTTTAAGGTGCATTAAATCACTGCATGCAAGCATTAAGAGAAAAATCATCAAAGCATGTAAAAGTTTTGGGTCATTTATTGGTGAAGCATGCATGCCGTACAGTTAATGCATTAATAAACACAATTTTTTTAGTGAAACGAACGCATTAATTGGGTATTTTTGCAAACTACAAAAAATATTCCACCACTCACCACTTATCCTGGTTGGTGTGATTTTTGAATTGAGCCCTAGGCTAGCCATAGTGGGAGAAACTTAGGGAGGCACTAGGGACTTTTTAGTTCCTGGAAACAAACAGGGAGAGACTTTTTAGGGACTAGAGACTTTTTAGTTGGGACTAGAAAAAGTCCTAGAACTTATGAACCAAACAGGGCCTTAGGTAGTAACATAATGCACCCCAAGACATAATGCTTATGTGGCATGGAGTTAATGAGGAGAGAGGTGCTTGTGGTAACATAATATGTTACCGTAACATAACGCACCCCAATGCAAAATGAGTCTACAACATAATAAATGAAGGCTTGCATGACACTACACTTATGTTACTACCCACTGTGATGGCTACCCACTATGACTAGCTAAAAAACGGAAGGGAGGACGTATTGAAGATTCTAGATTAGTTGGTTTCTTTATGCAACGTGATAAACCTGGCATAATTAATATTGTATTCTCTCATGCATAGATATATAGATCGTACTCAAACATTCCCTAAAAAGATAATAGATTTTCATGGCCCTTTCGCTAGCTCCTCTCATCCCTGCCAGCTCCTCTCATCTTCTCCCCCGCTACCAGTTCTTCTCATCTTCTCCTCCGTTTACTTGGTTAGAATTATGTACTGCATTGCCTACCTCTTATATGTGCGCATGAGCTACACCAGAGTTTTTTTCACTTCAGATATACTATATTAGTAGAAGGTAACCCAAAGTGAATTGCACAAACAAATTCACTATCTTGTGCCCGTTTGAGCAATACACCATTTTTAGATCTAAATATTACATAAAGGTGTATATAATGGAAAGAGTATAACACCTTTTTATTAATACAAATAACTATTAGGGTATTTCTATATATTGGAATCACTATAGGCCAAAAAAATATCCATATATTATTTCATTATGGAAGAAAATATGAATAACTTAGACCTTGCCGTTTTGGTTGAGCTAGTTTCTAATGTGCGTATTAATGGGGTATGTGTAGGGAAATGCGTTATGCAAAAAAATATATGCTACACAATCACACCCCAGAACACTATGAAGACGGGCAACGATGATCTCACCGACAAGCACAGTAGTGGAAGCAACATATAGTCTGTCAATGAACCACGATGATTCCTGTAGCTAGGTTATACCTCACAGCCGTGAGAATTTCTCCGAGATGGTCCGCCAATCAAGAGTAAAGAAGACGACCCCTCTGACGTATCCATGCGTTCTGAAGTAGTAAATCTGGCAGCAATCTGACATCCAGGAAGAAGAGCTCAAGAAAAGTAGAGAGAGAAGCCTAGCGGCATTCCGTCTAATTAGGAGTATAATCTTATTAGCCCAATTAGAAGGAAATTAGAGCCAACGCAAACTGAATTGGGAGGAAACCCATCTAAATCCAGCTTACCTATGGGGATGAAGGTTTCCTCCTCAAGTAGGATTCGGTCCCCTTTCCTTCATTCGGTGGGGGGTACCTTTTGGGCCAATTTGGCCCACTGGGCAATGCCCTCTTGTCTTGGCCCAAGAGAGACTTCTCTCCCAAAAAATATTTTGGAGTTTTTTGGAAGTTTTCGGAACCATTCAGAATCCTGAAACAAAAAAAAAACAGACATGTTATATATACCTTTCCGGAATTCCCAAAACCCTTCCAGGACCATCGAGAACATTTATGGATCCATCCAAAACACTTTCGGTGCTCGATCTGTCATTCCTCTAGTTATCATAAATATACTGGTCATTAAGCGTATGACCCTACATGTTTGGAAATTAGCGCACATCACCCGGAAAACTTTCTATTCAATAGTTAATAACGGGATCTATTCACCCTTGTTAACTCCTACATAACAATGAAGTTCTCGAGCGAACCTTTTGTTCCCGAATACCATTGCCTTTACTTCGTGATACGTTACAAAACCAGAGACAAGATATTGCTGGTATCCCCATGATCGGCACTTTGATTACTATGTCGGTCATCCTCCTTATCGGTTTTGTTCTCTTTACTCGTAAATGTATCCCAGTATCTCTGTGATATCAACCGCATACGTCTGGCCATAGGATAATTATACCGTAATAATAAGTGCGCCCAGAGAGTATGTCTCCATCATCAGAGGAGCAAATACCAGTCTTAAAGTATCGATACCGAATATATGTTTCTGTTATACCTATAAGTTACTTTTATTATCACCCAGCTACGGTGTGACATTAGGGAACCCCAAAGTAGTAACCATCCGGTATGTTGGCATATGATATTATCATGGTCTAAGGAACTAAGTAATCGTCAAAAATCTTTATGAAAGTATCGACAACATAATAATGATGTGATCTCTCAATAATTCATAATTTGGATCTATCCAACATTATTGTTCTGATAACAAGTTGTTATCTTTATTGATAGCATCCTAACAATGGCCATGACTAGGAAAACATGATCATCATCAATACATGAGCTAGTCTTAGAGGCATGACTAGGGATCATATCAACTTTCCACACATGTAGTTGAGTTTTCCTTCGAATCTCATATTCAAGAATCAATGCAAGTATTGCACAGAAAAACTTAGTTATGAACATGTAATATAAAAATACATTTATTA